>NC_068914.1:75548118-75861868 GCF_023091745.1 Budorcas taxicolor
AAAAGGCTTTATTGGCCTTGGGCAGAAATTGGATCCCATACCTCCTAGATGATAGCAGGGGGACGCGCTATCAGGGTAGGCTTGGGGAGAGCAAAGATCTAATTCAAGTATCAGAGGAGGATGGTTTGGTGCCACACATAAGCTTAGAGGTAGAAGGATGCTTATCCAGCCAAGGATTAAAGCTGCTAGAATTTCCGAAGCAGGTGCCTGCCTGGCTTCCGGGATGGAAATGAAGTGGACCAGCGGTGGCCGGCTAGAGCCCCCGCCCCGGTGGGAGGGGGCGGGACGGTCCTGGGAGAAGGGCGGGGGGCGGGGCCAGGGGCCACTTAAGGCGGAGCTGGGGCGGTCGGGCAGTGCCGGAGCCAGGCGGCAGAGCCCGGCAGGGTTGGCACTTACCCACGACCCCCCCTTCCCTGCTATGATGGCCCGTCAGTAGCAGGTTCCAGACCCCCCAAGGGTATGTAGGCAGAGCTAGCAGCAGCCAGGTGCGCAGAGCCACAGAGCTCTAGGGCACTCTGGGGGCAGCTCTGCCTGCTGCGCTCTGTGGTGCCTGGGGAGATGCCCAAGTGACGGGCGAGCTGGTGAGAGCAAGAACGTTCCCTTTTGGCCCGAGTCCGCTGCATCTATGGCGCTGCCGGCCAGTCTGGTGCCCCTGTGCTGCTTGGCACTTCTGGCGCTGCCGGCTCAGAGCTGCGGGCCTGGCCGGGGACCCGTCGGCCGGCGCCGCTACGTGCGCAAACAGCTCGTGCCGCTGCTCTACAAGCAATTTGTGCCCAGCGTGCCCGAGCGGACCCTGGGTGCCAGTGGGCCGGCTGAGGGGAGGGTGACAAGAGGTTCTGAGCGCTTCCGGGACCTGGTGCCTAACTACAACCCCGACATCATCTTCAAGGATGAGGAGAACAGTGGCGCAGACCGCCTGATGACCGAGGTAAGGAGGGCCTCTCCCCACCTGCTCGAGGGCACGTCAGTTTCTCTGCTCTCCTCTGGCAGCTGGCGGGGAGGGGTGTTGAGCTGAGTTTCATCTATAGAGACCTTGATCTCAAGGGCCTACCTCCACTTCTCACCCCTCCCCCCCAAAAAAAGAACACCTATGCTGGCTGGATTTAGTGATCAAGAGGGATCCAGGGAGAGGCTGGGCTGGGGAGGGGGAGGAGGGACTAGTGAGAGTGAAGCTGGGAGAGACAGGGAGGGCGGGGAAAGGAGGATGGCGGCAGGCGAGACGGGAAATGGCCGAGGCGTGGACCGGGGGTCAGCTACCGAGCCAGGCAGGAAGGGCTGGGGTGAGCTGGGGGCCAGGAGCTGGCTAGGCAGCAGACAGAGCTCTACCCTTAGCCTGGCTTCTGACATGGTAATGTTAAAGCTCAAGGGCCAAAGAGGCTGAAGGGGCTGGGAAAGTGGTGACCAAGGGACAGATCATCAGGGCCATCTACCTGGGGAGGGGCTGGGCAAGAATTGTCTTTGGTATCAGGGAGGCATCCCAGAACTGGGGTAAAGCTATCTATCTAGAGTCTAAACGACTGTCTTGGAGCAAAAAGCAATCTCCAATGTGAAGAATAGATGGACCCACCTGAGACCCAAAGGGTTCCTGTGTCCCTCAAACGCAATTTAGCTCAAGGACTTTCCTTGGAATTAAAAGGTTAAAATAAATTCAACAACTATGTATTAAGCATCTGCTGCAGACCAGAACCTAACCACCAACCTAGGGTGTGAGGAGAGGGACCACCTCTGGCCTGTGATCTCAACTGTCAGAGCTGGAAGGAAACTTGGAGCTCACATTCTTCCATCCTCCACCTCCCATTTTTACATCTCCGAGCTGGGCCCCAGGAGGAAAAGTGATTTAATCAAAGTCTTAAAACTAATTAGTGGCATGGCTGAGTCTAGAATTCAGGACTCCTGATTCTAAGTCCTATACACTTTCCATTACACCACCTAATTGTGTATGGGGTGGGAAGGTGGGAGGAGCGGGTGGGGGACGGATTTCCTCTGATTAACTGCCATAATTTTCCAGGTTACTTTGTTAGGAAAACCTGTCCAGGGGAGAAAGAATTCCCTGAAGCCTTACCTACCCAAAGATTGGGAAGGGGAAACGCCTTCCCTCCTTGGTCATGGAGTATCCTGGCCCTTTCCTCTGGCTTCCACCTGCAGCAGAGGGGGCAGAGCAAGGGACAGGACCAGGAGAATTTCTAACAGGCCCGGGAACCCCCTCCGTCCTGCTTATCTCCCACACCCTGGCTGCAAAAGGCCTTCATTGAGTTGGCTCTGCACTGGGCTGCTGCCCCCGCAGGTCAAGGCCTCAGGGCCTCCGTAGGGGACAAAACGACAAAAAGTTGGAAGGAGTTACCACTTTTCCTGTCTTCCCCCTCCCCTCCTCTCCAACCCTGCGGAGGTGTAGAAGACTCGGGAAAGAAGGGCAGGGGGGAAATGTCCCTTTGGCCAGTTAGGAAAAAACCAAGTCCGAGGAGAGACCGGAGCGGGGAGAAGAAAAGGAAGCGGTCCTCTGCGCCTCCTCCCGTGAGGTCCGTGCTGTGGTGCGCGCCAAGGTCTCCGGCTCCCAGACTGGAGCAGCCGAGATAACCGTGGTCTCCCTCCCCCGGTGCAGGCTTCCAGCCACGGCTGCTTTTCCTCCTCTCCACTCCCACCCTGCAGGGGGCCCCCCAGATCCGCGCAAGGGCAGCTCGCGTTAGTCTCAGGTGCTACTCCCACGCCTTTCTGCGCGGTCTCTGGAACTAGAGACCGAGCGATGGGGGGTTCTCAAGGGTTGGCAGAGCCTGAGCTGGAACTGGGAGGGCTGGCCGCGCTGGGGGAGGGGACCCGGCGGGCCGGAGCTGGGATGGGGGGCGCGGCTTTCTGCCCTTTCCTCTCTCTGCGCCGGGGCGGCTGAAAAGCGCCTTTGTGGATGGAGCTGCTGAGTCCGCTTCTCCCGGCGCGTCCCCGGACTCGGCCCGGGATTCTCGTTCGGTTAAGTCATCCCGGAGAATGGCCATTGTACTTCGCGCAGCCCCCGCCACCCCAGCCCTTTTTCCAGCAGCCTAGATCCCGCACGGCTCCGCTTGGGCACCTCTGTGGGGGGCACTCGCACCACGAAAGGGTTAATGCTAGGGGCTGAAAGGAGGAGGAGGAAGGAAGGAAGGAAGCGGTGCCCGGTGCCAGGGAAGGCAACGAAACAAAAGATGAATCAGGAGGAGGGAGGGCGGCCGGGGCTTGGGGCGGGGGCCAGGCTAAAACAGGGGCTCCTCTCGCGGAGCCAGGCTGCTCAGCCCTTCCTTGACCAAGCTCCTACCCGCTCTCTTGCCCTCTGCCAGGTTGAGCTGAGGTTCAACTAGGGATGAAGGGCAGAAATCAAAAGTAGTAGGTTTGGTGCTCCCTTTCAACCTCAGGGTGACTCCGCAGGTCGCAAAGCCACCCTGGAAGGCGTAGATTAACGACGACACCCATTCAGATTCTCACTTCCCCAGGGCACTCAAAATCTAGGAGGGAGTGGTGTGGGTGGGGGGAGGGGGACGGCGGGAGAACAAGAATCAACTCTCCCGTCCAGGTCGCTTTTGCCCCCGTGGTGGTAGTCGTGGTACTGAGCAGACTGACTTTATTCCCCGCCAGCGTTGTAAGGAGCGGGTGAACGCACTGGCCATAGCCGTGATGAACATGTGGCCCGGAGTGCGCCTACGGGTGACCGAGGGCTGGGACGAGGACGGCCACCACGCGCAGGACTCACTTCATTATGAAGGACGTGCCTTGGATATCACCACATCCGACCGCGACCGCAACAAGTATGGGTTGCTGGCGCGCCTGGCCGTGGAAGCCGGCTTCGACTGGGTCTACTATGAGTCCCGCAACCACGTCCACGTGTCGGTCAAAGCTGGTACAGTAGGGGGTGGGTGGTGAGGTCCCTTCGAGAAACTGAGGGTGCACAACCCGGTTGCGACCCTAGGGGAGACCAAAGAGGCGTTGGCGTTGTTAAACCAACCTTCCATTTCCGCCCGGTTGGGACCCGATCGGGGGGACGTGCTTGTTGTTCCGGGACTGGTGAAGTCTGTCCTGAGCTTGACCCACGTCCTTCAGAATCTTTACTAACATTCTGGAACCGCTGGTCTTCAGCCCTCTCTCTCTGCTTGTTCCTTGCAGATAACTCTCTGGCGGTCAGGGCCGGCGGCTGCTTTCCGGGAAATGCCACCGTGCGCCTGCGGAGCGGCGAGCGGAAGGGGCTGCGGGAACTGCATCGCGGAGACTGGGTGCTGGCGGCGGACGCGGCCGGCCGGGTGGTGCCCACGCCCGTATTGCTCTTCCTGGACCGGGACTTGCAGCGCCGGGCCTCTTTCGTAGCGGTGGAGACCGAGCGGCCCCCGCGCAAGCTGTTGCTCACGCCCTGGCACTTGGTGTTCGCGGCTCGGGGGCCAGCGCCCGCGCCAGGCGACTTTGCACCGGTGTTCGCGCGCCGGTTGCGCGCGGGGGACTCGGTGCTGGCGCCGGGCGGGGACGCCCTAAGGCCGGCGCGTGTGGCCCGCGTAGCGCGGGAGGAAGCGGTGGGCGTTTTCGCGCCGCTCACAGCGCACGGGACGCTGCTGGTCAATGACGTCCTGGCCTCATGCTACGCGGTTCTGGAAAGTCACCAGTGGGCTCACCGCGCCTTTGCTCCTTTGCGCCTGCTGCACGCGCTGGGGGCGCTGCTTCCGGGCGGGGCCGTCCAGCCGACTGGCATGCATTGGTACTCTCGGTTCCTCTATCGCTTGGCTGAGGAGCTGCTGGACTGAGCGTTCCAGGCATAGAAACCTCGTGGCACCCGTCTAAACGCGAGCGTGCGGGCTGAGATCCGGGGATATGCGCAGCAAACGATGCTGACTGGGGGGAGGGGTAGGGAGAAAATGGTTTAGGGGCAACCTCTAATTGAGAGGTTGGGTCCTAGGTAGGTGGTGGGGTTGATGATGGATACTCCTTGACGAGGACTATTTCTCCTCTTATTCCCCAGTGCCTCAGCCCCACTCGATTATTTTATTTTATTTTCTATTTATAAATTGTAATATAATGATCTGCTTGCCCAGCCTGGCAAGATGAGGGGCTGAGGCACGGTCATAACATTTCCCTACAAGTGGGCTAATAAAAGGAAGGGTTCCAGGAGCTTATTGGGAAATATCTCTATTCAGATGGTGATTTGCCTCCAGATTGGGGGAGGGGTATGGAGAAAGGGGACCATACCTTACTTCCCATCCCCCCTTGTTTCCCAGCAGGTCTTCCTGCCTTGCTTCCTCCTCTCTGGAGGCCTCCCTGTCGACCAGCAACAGAGACCAGAAGAGTCTGCCCTTTTCTAGGCTGCTAGTTCTTTTTCCCACCAGAGAGGACTAGCATTCTGCCCATGTGTCTGCATACCCGACTGTTGAAGAGACCAGGGTTATCCAAAGAACAAGACAACTCAAACGCATTCTTTCTCTGTTCATAGGGGCTCCAAAGGAGGTTCAAGCCATTTTAGGTACTGATACTTAAAGAATTCTGGTTCCCATTTGTTAGCCTGCGCTCTCCCCTGCTCAAGAATCACCATAGCCTGCATTCTACTCGTGTGTGTGCAGTGGGGGTGGGGTGGGAGGGGGTGTCTACATGGGACTGATTTTTTTGTTTTCTTCCCCTGGGAGGTCACTGGACCAACTGACAACTCATGGCAATCCCTCAGGTCAGTTCAGTCGCTCAGTCATGTCCAACTCTTTGCAACCCCATGGACTGCAGCACGCCAGACTCCCTCTACATCACCAACTCCCAGAGTTTACTCAAACTCATGTCCATTGAGTTGGTGACGCCATCCAACCATCTCAGCCTCTGTTGTCCCCTTCTCCTCTGGCCTTCAATCTTTCCCAGCACCAGGGTCTTTTCAAATGAGTCAGTTCTTCGCATCAAGTGGCCAAAGTATTAGAGTTTCAGCTTCAGCGTCAGTCCTTCCAATGAATATTCAGGACTGATTTTCTTTAGGATGAGCTGGTTGGATTTCCTTGCGGTCCGAGGGACTCTCAAGAGTCTTCCCCAGCTCCACAGTTCAAAAGCATCAATTTTTCGGTGCTCAGCTTTCTTTATAGTCCAACTCTCACATCCATGCATGACTACTGGAAAAACCATAGCTAATTCATAACTGGTAGTCTCCATACATTCTTGATCAAGAGAAAGAGCCTGCACAGAGGGCTGGAACCTGTTCTTCCTGATGGGCTGAGCGCAGAGAGCAACTTCAGCCCAAATGTATGGCAGCAGAGGGGACATAGGCTCTCCAAGCAAGGGAATGTAGGAATTAAAAACTGAGCCCCCTTTCTGATCATCTGTCCTGGTTGTTGTTTCTACTGGCTTCTTCCCCCTTTCCCCTTTCCCCTCTCCCATTATTGCCAGCTCTGCTTCCCTGGAATCTAGGCAGGCAGGTGCCTCCGAGTTAGGAATGGAAGCTCCTCCAAGGGAGTTGCAGTACACTGGAAGGAGAGTGTCAGGGCCTGGAGGATGGTTAAGTGTTGGTACCACCAGGAGCCCACCCTTCCCTGTAGCAGCTGTGCTCTTCCAGGGCAAGGTCCCTGCTATGCACTGCCCTCTAGTGGCCTTCAGGATCGGTTCCCTTCTAGCCCCTAGGAAAGAGGAACTGTATGCTGTACAGATGGTGGATGGATTTGTGCAAAAGAGCTTTCTCCCCCGAGGCAAGAGGGGGTGGATGGGCCTGTTAAGCTGCCTGGGCTGAGCCACAGGTGTCAAGGGCTGGTGAGGAGCCCACCTGCCTCTCATTTGGAAAGTGGCACTTTTGCATCCCTCGTTCTTGGTTTAGTTCTGTGGCTCCTGGAAGCTGGAGATATATTGTAGCCTATAGTAATCCAGACTTTCAAGTGCATCCAAGTTAGCCTACTTATCTCCCTCACCCTGGGCCCCTTTGAGTTCAGTGTTTGGAGGTGAAAGCATACTTAGGGTTCCAGGTAGTGCTTGATAAAACCAACATTTGGAAACAGGTGAAGTTTACCTTTGCTCAGTGGTAAAGAATCTACCTGCCAAGCAGGAGATGCAAGTTCAATCCCTGGGTGGGGAAGATCCTCTGGAGAAGGAAATAGCAACCCACTCCAGTATTCTGGCCTGGGAAATCCCACGGACAGTGGAGCCTGGCAGGCTACAGCCCATGTTAGCGACTAAAGGACGACCAAGTTTACCTTTATATCCTTCCACAGCCATTTCCCTCACCAGGTGCCCATTACCACCACCCTTCCCCTTTCAGAGTGACTTCAGAAGCACACTCCAAGCTGTGGACCTTTCCTACTTTCTACACCTGCCCTTGTCTCATTCTGCCAGATCCTGATGCCCTCCTGTCACGTCACTCCAGGTGATGACTAAACTCATAAATTTCTATGTTGTTGATGGGCTCCTTTTTTTTCACTACTCTTTTCACATAATGCATGTATTTTAAAGGCCTGCTGAAAATAAGGCCTCCGATTCTTACCACCTTAATGTGTTGGGCAGGAGATACTTGGAGACTAGGAGAATTAATTGGTTTCCCTTAAACTACATCCCACAGACTACTTCCCAGGCCGAAGGCTCACCTCTCACCTCCCCCACTCGCACCCCCACTTTCATTCCTCATGATTCTCTTCCTCTTGAGGCCCTCCCAGCTTCCTAAAATAAAATTCATTACCTTCCCTCAAGCAGCAAAGAACACCATCTCTGTGAAGATAGCCAGGAGGCATATTCAACTGGGCCACAGGACATCTCTAAGTGCAACACCCCTTCTCATTAACAAAATAGGCAGTGAGGATTAGGGAAAGGGCATGACTTGGAAGTTGGGCAGACCTGGAGTTAGTGATCCCTGCCTGACAAGATCGTTGACAATAGCAGTGCATGTGCCCGATTGGAGCGGAAGCTACGAGCCCTCTATGCTCTGCATCTGTCTCTCGCTGCCTTTGCTGCTCTGCTGTCTGTAGACTGTCTGCTTCCCTCCATACCACTCTACCAGAATCAGCATTATCAGTGGTTCCCAGACTTTCGGGGGGTTGTGTTGCCCCTTTACTTGTTTGATTTCATAACATTCCGTTCTTCAGAAAGTGCTCTGTGACAGATGTGGGTTTGCTTTAGAACTGAAGTATAATTAAAAGTAATCTTGTTTTGAGAATTTACAGAGCGTTTTGTTGATCATCCTGGCAAGACCTCTTGGCGTTTTGGGAAACTGGAGTTGAGAAGCACTGTGTTGAGGTTCAGGTGAACTTTGGGGACTTCCCAGGTGGCTCAGATGGTAAAGGTCTAGGTGACCTTATTATTGCCCAGAATTCAGATTTTTCTCCCCTTCCTTTCTTCATCAGGATTTGCTGAACATACACAGTGTAGCATCATATTAGACATGGAAAAACATAAAAATTAAGAAGTAGTTTCTCAAAAGTTTAAGATGGTTAACTACCTAAGCAACAGTGTTACTTCAGATGAGTTGAATGGGTGGTAAATGTCATATTTGCACCCAGAAGGCCTTGTGGAGAAAGTAGGGCCTGAATAGGATGTTGTAGCATGTGTAGCTGGAGGAGACTAGAAAGGCCATTCCAGATAGAAGTGACAACATGAGCAAGGACTTGGAATCTGGAATGGGAATGTGCAGGCTGGTTACAACAGGAGACTGGGAAGTGTAACTACAGCCAATGCTGCCTGAGAACGCACTACAGGCTAGGCCCTGTTTTAGCACTTTACATGTGTCCTCATTTAGTCCTCACATAACCCAGTGAGATTATATTACAGAAGAGGAAACTGGGGCAGGAATAACTAAATAAGACTGCCTTCATGGATGGGGCCACATCCTATGGGGTCTTAAGCTAGTGTTAACTCTTCCTTGTTCCCTTCACTGAGTCACTAGTAAGTCTCACTTTCTGACAGTACTCTCTCATTTTCATTGACTCTTCTTTCTCCTGTCTGGAGGACTGGCTTCCTTACCTAGCCACTGCTTAAGGAAATATAGATGTACATGCAAGTTTCTGGCAGTAATCCATAGCAGGTGGGTACACCAACCCAGAAAGCAAGAGAAGACTCTCAGCTCTTTTTGAATTAGAGGAGAGGGAATATTGAGCTTTGTTATGGACTGAATGTATGTGTCACCCCCAAATTCATCTGTTGAAGCTCTCATGTCTTTGTGGCTATATTTGGAAATGGGGCCTCTAAGGAAGTAATTAAGGTTGAATGAGGTCATTAAAGTGGGCCCTGATCTGACAGGATTAGTGTCATTTCAAGAAGACACAGGAGAGGGCTTGCTTTCTCTCTCTTCACATGCTCAATGAAAGGCCGTAGTGAGAAGGCAGCCATCTTACAGGCCACAAAGAGAGCTCTCACCAGAAACTGCATTGACTGGAACCTTGATCTTGGATTTTTCTAGCTTCCAAAACTATGAGAAAATAAATGTTTGATGTCTAAACCACCCAGTCTATGATATTTTGTTATGGGAGCTCTAGCAGAACAAAGGAAGCTTCTATAAATGTTTGAAATAAGAAGAGGCCAGGACTTTTCTGGTGGTTCAGTGGTTAAGAATCTACCTTGCAATGCAAGCAACATGGGTTCGATCCTTGGTCTGGGAAGATCCTACCTGCCTCAGGGCACTACAACTGCTGAGCCTGCATGCCCTAGAACTTGTGCTCTGTGATGAGAAGCCACCACAAGGAGAAGTCTGCGCATTGCAACTAGAGAGCAGCCCTCGGTCCCTTCAACTAGAGAAAACCCATACACAGCAATGAAGATGCTATATGGCCAAAAAAAAAGGACCCAGTGCTAAGATGGGGTCCTAAGTAAAAATAATGAACTCTGTTTGAAAAATTAGCATTTCTGACCTAGATTCTTGAGATGTTTATCCCTGACTGCTTTTGTGGTTCCTGCTGTATTGGAGGAAGCTTTCTTCTCTGTCTGGGAGCCTGAAGTAGCTGTCTATGGGAAGCAGTCTACGGGTGGTTGGGGCATTTCCCTATGGGGGATTTTGTGGCCAGTTAGCATATTCAAGCCCGCTTCTCTGTGTTATTGTCTCTATATGAGACCTGGTTGATGATGAACATCTCCCTTGAGAAAGGGGTATCTCTAATCAGGGTTTGTTGAGTACCTGCTATGTGCCAAATATGGTGCTGTGCCATGGGAATAGGACAGTAAAGTCAAGCACAGTTCTTACAAGTCCTCTAGGGAGACAGGCATAAGTGGTTAGAAGGTGGTTGAGTGTGGTGAGGAGATGAGGAATGACATTTAAGCTGAGACCTGAAAGATGGATAAGAGTCGTTCAAGCAAAGAGGATAGTATGTGCCAAGGACTGGCGTTGGGGAGTGATGATAAGATGAATCTGATGAGCACTGGCAAGTTCAGTACAGTGCAAGGCAGATGGGGTAACTTGAAGGATTTTCAATTCTGTCTGAAATTTGGAAAACAATTGCAGGATTTGAAGCAGGTGAGGGGGAAAATCAAACTTGCACTTAAAAATAGAAACTGCTGGGACTTCTCTGGTGATCCAGTGGTTAAGAATCCACCTTCCAATGCAGGGGACACGGGATTGATCGCTGTTTGGGGAACTAAGATCCCACATGTCATGGGGCAAATAAGCCTGTCTGTTGCGACTAGTGAACTTGAGTGCCACAATTATGACCCGCTGCAGCCAAAAATAAACATTTGTTTAAAAAATAAATTGACAATTAGATGGACTTTTGGGGTTATCTTTATCCCTAAGTACATTAGTCCTCATCGGAGCATGTGAGTGTCACTAATTCCGATCACAAGCAGGAAATACATCCATTCTCATGGGGGACATGTTATGGAAACCCATGGTGGTGGGGGAAGTGTAGGGAAATTGAAGCAGGACAGGAAAGGAAAGGAGAATTGAAGGCAGTACCTCCAGTCCTTGCTTTGCTTCTCTCTGAAACCTAAACCCAAACTGTCTCTCAACTTCCCTCCTTGAGACCACATAACGTAAGAACACAGTTGTCTGATTTCAAACCACATGATGTCCAAACAGAAGTTCTTGGAACTGGGGACTCTTTCTGCTATTCTCTTTTGCTTTCCAGCGATTCTTTCCACAGAGCCTTGACTTTGCTTGGAGCTGATAGCCTTAAGCTGATACAGAGCTGCCACCCTGAGAGTCAGGTCTGGGCTGAACATTGCAGCTGCCCAGAGAACAGCTGGTTAAGCCCTCAGCAGCTGCAGCAGCTGGGATTCCACCCAACATTTGAGCTGGGATTAATCCCATTTCCTCCACACACATCCTTTCCTTGTTCTAGTCCTGGCTAGTCTATAGGAGCTCGTAGAATCTCTGAGGCTAGAGAGCCTGAATCTCTCCCTGAGCTAAGCTGGGGCCAAAGTCACCCACCTTCCTCTTCTCTTGGAGGCAGCTGGTCAAGGCACCTTAGCACCACTACAGGAGGGAGAACTGGTCTGTCTCTCTCTCATATGGCCTCCTTGCCCTCGTTCTCTCTATCCCTTGATAAACTGGCTAGGGTAGATTATTCTTTGAAATGTCTCATTTTCAACAACTGGTGGAATTGTCTAAAGATGAATGGGACTTCTTTGGGAGGGTAAGAAGGTAGATTGCCTTTATCTTTGAAAGAGTCTATAGGAAGGCCTGGAAACTTGGTGGGAGTATAGCAGGAGGGTCAAGCGTCCTACTGGTGGTTGTCACTTTTGAACTGTGATTGCCTCTTACTTGACTGTGTTTCCCCAGATAAGAACAATAGGGCTGTATATTCTATTTGGTGCTTAGTCACCAGCTGTGACCTTGAGGAAAATCACTTTGTAATGCCAGAGGCTACTACAATGAGGTGCTTCCAAGGGGTTGGAAATAAGGAGGAGCTCTGAGATTTAAACAAGTCAGATTAACACACAAGAGACAAGGCAGTTCCTCTCAGGTCCAGAGACACCCTCCCTTCAACAAATATTTATTAAAGCTCCTACAAATACTACTTCAAATCCTAAAAGATGATGCTGTGAAAGTGCTGCACTCAATATGCCAGCAAATTTGGAAAACTCAGCAGTGGCCAAAGGACTGGAAAAGGTCAGTTTTCATTCCAATCCCAAAGAAAGGCAATGCCAAAGAATACTCAAACTACTGCACAATTGCAGTCATCTCACATACTAGTAAAGTAATGCTTAGAATTCTCCAAGCCAGGCTTCAATAGTACGTAAATTGCAAACTTCCAGATGTTCAAGCTGGGTTTAGAAAAGGCAAAGGAACTAGAAATCAAATTGCCAACATCCACTGGATCATTGAAAAAGCAAGAAAGTTTCAGAAAAACATCTTTTTCTGTTGCATTGACTATGCCAAAGCTTTTGACTGTGTGGATCACAACAAACTATAGAAAATTCTGAAAGAGATGGGAACACCAGACCACCAGACCTGTCCCTTGAGAAATCTGTATGCAGGTCAAGAAGCAACAGTTAGAACTGGACATGGAACAACAGACTGGTTTCAAATAAGGAAAGGAGTACATCAAGGCTGTAGATTGTCACCCTGCTTATTTAACTTATATGCAGAGTACATCGTGAGAAACCCTGGGCTGGAAGAAGCACAAGCTGGAATCAAGATTGCTGGGAGAAATATCAATAACCTCAGATATGCAGATGACACCACCCTTATGGCAGACAGCGAAGAAGAACTCAAAAGCCTCTTGATGAAAGTGAAAGAAGAGAGTGAAAAAGTTGGCTTAAAGCTCAACATTTAGAAAACTAAGATCATGGCATCCGGTCCCATCGCTTCATGGTAAATAGGTGGGGAAACAGTAGAAACAGTGACAGACTTTATTTTCATGGTCTCCAAAATCACTGCAGATGGTGATTGCAGCTATGAAATTAAAAGACGCTTACTCCTTGAAAGGAAAATTATGACCAACCTAGACAGCATATTAAAAAGCAGAGACATTACTTTGCCAACAAAAGTCCATCTAGTCAAAGCTATGGTTTTTCCAGTAGTCATGTATGGATGTGAGAGTTGGACTATAAAGAAAGCTGAGTGCCGAAGAACTGATGCTTTTGAATTGTGGTGTTGGAGAAGACTCTTAAGAGTCCCTTGGACTGCAAGGAGATCCAACCAGTCCATCCTAAAGAAAATCAGTCCTGAATATTCATTGGAAGGACTGATGTTTAAGCTGAAACTCCAATACTTTGGCCACCTGATGCGAAGAGCTGACTTATTTGAAAAGACCCTGATGCTGGGAAAAATTGAAGGTGGGAGGTGAAGGGGATGACAGAGGCTGAGATGGTTGGATGGCATCACCAACTCAATGGACATGAGTTCAAGTAAACTCCGGGAGTTAGTGATGGAGAGGGAGGCCTGGCATGCTGCAGTCCATGGGGCTGCAAACATTCAGACATGACTGAGCAACTGAACTGAACCTGCAAATACTATTAGGCATTGTAGCAATACTATACTAAGGATTTTTGACATTTTTCTAGGAAATAAGCAATCATTTTATTTTATTTTTAATATAAATTTATTTGTTTTAATTGGAGGCTAATTACTTTACAGTATTGTATTGGTTTTGTCATACATTGACATGAATCTGCTGGAAATAAGCAATCATTTTAATGGATTAAATTAATTAGGTTTTAACTGAAAGGAATGGCCTGATTAAATTTGGGTTTTAAAAAGGTCATTCTAGCTCTTAAGTGGAGAATGGATTAGAATGGAGTTAGTGGGCCCAGTTTTCGAGTTTGGGGGTTCCCTGTTGGCTCAGAGGTTAAAGCATCTGCCTGCAATGTGGTAGATCAGGGTTCGATCCCTGGGTTGGGAAGATCCCCTGGAGAAGGAAATGGCAACCCACGCCAGTATTCTTGCCTGGAGAATCCCATGGATGGAGGAGCCTGGAGGGCTACAGTCCACAGGGTCGCAGTCAGACATGACTGAGCAACTTCACTTTCAGTGGGCCTAGGGAAGGGAGCAAGCAAAACAGACAATGAGATAATGAGTGATGGTGTTGGTTGAGTTAAAGAGGTGGCAGTAGAGATGGAAAGGACAGTTTCAGGAGACATTTATATTTGTGGGATTGATAGGACTTGGTGGTTGGTTGGAAAGCATGGAGCGAAGAGTAAGGCAGAAGGAGAAAAAGATTTTTCTCAACTTTATCTGCTTTATATTAATGTATCTGAAATGAAAGAAAGAAAAATAAAACTGGGAAGATATACCCAACTGAATGCAGAGTTCCCAAAAACAGAAAGGAGAGATAAGAAAGCCTTCCTAAGTGAACAATGCAAAGAAATAGAGGAAAACAATAAAATGGGACAGACTAGAGATCACTTCAAGAAAATCAGAGATACCAAGGGAACATTTCATGTAAAGATGGGCACAATAAAGGACAGAAATGGTATGGACCTAACAGAAGCAGAAGATACTAAGAAGAGGTGGCAAGAAAACACAGAAGAACTATAAAAAAAGATCTTAGTGACTTGGATAACAATGATGGTGTGATCACTCACCTAGAGCCAGACATTCAGGAATGTGAAGTCAAATGGGCCTTAAGAAGCATCACTATGAACAAAGCTAGGGGAGGTGATGGAATTTCAGCTGAGCTATTTCAAATCCTAATAGATGATGCTTTTAAAGTGTGCACTCAATATGCCAGCAAATTTGGAAAACTTAGCAGCAACCACAGGACTGGAAAAGGTCAGTTTTCATTCCAATCCTAAAGAAGGGCAATGCCAAAGAATGTTCAAATTACTGCACAATTGCACTCATTTCACATGCTATCAAGGTCATGCTCAAAATCCTCCAAGCTAGGCTTCAATAGTACATGAATTGAGAACTTCCAGATGTTCAAGATGGATTTAGAAAAGGCAGAGGAACCAGAGATCAATTGCCAACATCCATTGGATCATTGAAAAAGCAAGAGAGTTCCAGAAAAATATCTACTTCTGCTTTATTTACTATACTAAAGCCTTCAACTGTGTGGGTCACAACAAACTGTGGAAAATTCTTCGGGAGATAGGAATATTAGACCACCTTACCTTTTTCCTGAGAAACCTGTATGCAGGTCAAGAAGCAACAGTTAGAACTGAACATGGAAAAACAGAGTGGTTCAAAATTGGGAAAGGAGTGTGTCAAGGCTGTATATTGTCACTCTGTTTATTTACCTTATATGCAGAGTACATCATGCAAAATGCCAGATGGATGAATCACAAACTGGAATCAAGACTGCCAGGAGAAATATCAATAACTTCAGATATGCAGATGATACCATCCTTATGGCAGAAAGCAGAAAGGAACTAAAGAACCTCTTGATGAAGGTGAAAAAGGAGAGTGAAAAGCTGGCATCTGGTCCCATCACTTCATGGCAAATAGATAGGGTAAATGTTAAAACTAAACATTCAAAAAAACTAAGGTCATGGCATCTGGTCTTGTCACTTCATGGTAAGTAAATGGGGAAACAATGGAAATAGTCAGAGACTTATATTTCTTAGGCTCCAAAATCACTGCAGATGGTGATTGCAGCCATGAAATTAAAAGACACTTGCTCCTTGAAAGAAAAGTTATGACAATCCTAGATGGTGCATTAAAAAGCAGAGATATTACTTTGCCAACAAAGGTCCATCTAGTCAAAGCTATGGTTTTTGCAGTAGTCATGTATGGATGTGAGAGTTGTACCATAAAGAAGGCTGAGTGCTGAAGGATTGATGCTTTTGAACTGTGGTGTTGGAGAAGACTCTTGAGAGTCCCTTGGACTGCGAGGAGATCAAACCAGTAAATCCTAAAGGAAATCAAGCTTGAATATTCATTAAAGACTGAATTCATTGGAAAGCTGAAGCTGAAGCTCCACTGCTTTGGTCACCTGATTCAAAGAGCCAACTTACTGGAAAAGATCCTGATGCTAGGAAAGATAGAAGGCAGAGGGAGAAGGGGACGACAGACGATGAGATGGTTGGATGGCATTACCAACTCAATGGACATGAATTTGAGCAAGCTCCAGGAGATGGTGAAGGACAGGGAATCCTGGCGGGCTGCAGACCATGGGGTTGTAAAGAGTCAGATACAAAAGAGGGACTGAACAACAATGAAATGAAAGAGAGAGCCCTTGATCAACCAGTATCAATCTAGTAATCCAAAATGGAATGTGGCAAATGGGCAACTCAGTCAATCAATTTGTTACCATGTGCCTAGAATTATCTTTCATTATGCATTAATTTATTATTTTGGGGGAGTTGTGCTGCGTCTTCATTGCTGCACTCAGGATTTCTCTAGTTACGGCGCAAGTGGGGGCTGCTGTCTAGTTGTAGTGCGTGGGCTTCTCATTGCGGTGGCTTCTTTTGTTGAGAAGCATGGGCTCCAGGGCATGTACGCTTTGGTAGTTGCGTTGCACAGGCCCAGTTGCCCTGCGGTAAGTGGACTCCTTCCAGACCAGGGATGGACCAAGGATTGAACCTGTGTCCCCTGCATTGGCAGGCGGATTCTTAACCAATGGACCACCAGGGAGGTCCATGCCTAGAATTATCTTGAGGAGAGAGGTGCTGAATGTGGTCATTGGTGGGTCAGGGATGGTTCTTTGGGTCTCCATGTGACCTGGTTGAAATACCTTCTTCTTTATCCTAATTTTCCGTTCATCGGGCAACAAATTGGTACCTCACTGGAAAAGGGAGTGCCCTAGATAGAGGAGCACAGACTTCCTCGGTAGCGGAAAGGGAAAGCATGGTGGGAACCCAGATCTGGTGTTCATGAATTAATTCGCGGCTTCCCTAGTGCATGACCGTTTAGAGGTGTCCTGAGCAAGTCCAATTCCCAAGTTGGCTAGACTGTGCTCCTCCCGGCATTGCCTTTCTCAGTGGTGTCCAGGGAGGGAGCCAGGCCATCTGCTTCTGTGCATACCTCTCTGGCCAAACTGCTAATTCATTTTCAAACTAATAATGATAGTTTTTTTGACGGCTTCAATTTAATGAGTACCAAATATTTTTCAATTGAGTGATAGGGATTATCTCATTTACTTCTCACAAGAGTTGTGCAAAAGCCAGTATTTGATTCCAGAAAGATTTCTGCAGGTCACAGGAGGGCTAAAGGTCTGGTTCCAAGGTTGTACAGCCAAAAACAATGCCTCAGATGACAGAACCAAGCCAGGGGCATTGTGGCAACTGCCATTAAACACTGGACAGTGCAGTGTGCGGGCTGATGCCCTGGCTAGATGCTGGAAGGCACCGCTGACACCGTGGCCACTATCTGGCAACTCTGTCTTTCTGTGGCAGCTGGAAAGGACAAATGTTTACTACCTGGTTATTCTAACCATTTCATAGAAGAGAAACTGAGGCTCAGAGCAGTCGAGTACCTGCCTGAGATCACAGAGTGAGTCAGTCAGGATCTGAAACCAGGTCTGGTTGACTGCAAAGTCCATATTCTTTCCATATTTCACTCGTATAATGCACTTTACTTCTCCAGGCTGCATTTTCTCAGTCTGTAGTTTGGAGAAGTTGTGCTCCATCAGTGGTTCTCAAAGTGTGGTCCATAGATCAGCAACCTCAGAATTGCCTGGAAATTTGTTCAAAAGGCACATTTTTGGTTCCTACCCAGACCTATTGAATCAAAAATTCTGGTGTAGGGTCCGACAATCTGTGCATTAACAAACTCTCTGAGTGACTCTAACGTGACCTCACTCTTCAGAATAACTGTACCAGATGATCGCCAAGGTCCTCCAGCTTTCATACGTTATAATTCAGTTATTTTGGAAGTTGCTGATTGTGGTCCTTGGATCAAGCAAGGTGCCTTTAGAGGAGCTAAGTACTGCTAATTTTTCTGAAATGAGTTGGTGTTTATCAAACTCCATGATAGCAAAATTTAAGAAGAGGTATAAGGATAAGGAAAGTACCAGACGTATGAAACATGCAGGGGAGATACCTGCACATGTATTCTGGTTATTTTTTCTGATGAGTGCCTAGAGATACATATCCTTAGTTGGCTCATTAATATGTGAACAGCTGGGAGTTGTCTCAAAATCCACAGGTCGAAAATAAGTGCATTAGAGACTTCCTTGCTGGTCCAGTGGTTAAGACTCCACACTTCCACTGCAGGAGGCATGGGTTTGATCCCTGGTTGAAGTACAAAGATCCCAAATGCCGTGTGACGTGGCAAAAACAAAAAATCCACAAACAAACAAACAAACAAAACAACTATGTAAAACATTAGTGCATTGATTCAACACTCTCCCCATCCCCCCACTAAACAATTCCTGTCCTCCCCATGTCCTCCAAATCTATAAATGGAATTTGGCCTCTTCTAATGAGGTCAAGGCTATGGTTTTTCCAGTAGTCATGTATGGATGTGAGAGTTGGACTGTGAAGAAGGCTGAGCGCCGAAGAATTGATGCTTTTGAACTGTGGTGTTGGAGAAGACTCTTGAGAGTCCTTGGACCGCAAGGACATCCAACCAGTTCATTCTGAAGGAGATCAGCCCTGGGATTTCTTTGGAAGGAATGATGCTAAAGCTGAAACTCCAGTACTTTGGCCACCTCATGTGAAGAGTTAACTCATTGGAAAAGACTCTGATGCTGGGAGGGATTGGGGGCAGGAGGAGAAGGGGAAGACAGAGGATAAGATGGTTGTATGGCGTCACTGACTCGATGGACGTGAATCTGAATGAACTCCGGGAGTTGGTGATGGACAGGGAGGCCTGGCGTGCTGCGATTCATGGGGCCGCAAAGAGTCGGACACGACTCAGCGACTGAACTGAACTGAACTCAACTGAATGAGGTCATCATCTTTTAAAGTTCTGTCTGGAGTGCCCTTTGTAGGAGTCCTCAGCATCCTCTCTGTTGCTGTTGTGGTCCAAACCCTCATCTTTCTCCTCCTGGGTATCAGCTTCCTAATTGTGCTGCTGCCTCCAGCCTCAGTCTCTCCTGGTACATCCTTCTCCACAGGGTCACCAGTGAGATCCTTACAAAGCACAGCTGTCTTCACGGTACTGTCCTCCCCACGACACTTCCACCTGGGAAATAGCAAAGGTCCAACTGCTCATTGCAGAGCTTCCTAAACCTCTTACTATTTTGATGACTATGTCTATAGTTCCATTCCACCCATATAATTATTTAGTATTTTACTGTCTTTTCTTTCTATCAATTTCAGTCTCATCTAAGCAAGAATATTTCTGAAGTCATAGTTTTGGCATTAAGTCTCCCTTACATAACAAAAAAAATTTGTTATGTAATTTTTAAGTTTGTGTATTAACTAAGTCATCTTACATACCACTAGTGGTATATTTTGAAAGCCCTTGGGATACTGAATAAAGATCAAATTTTTAAATCTGGCATTCAGAACCTGCCTTGATCTGATTCCAGTCAAATTTCCAGCCTTAATCTCCACGCATAACTCACACACACAGAATGCTCCAAGTACAGTATCCACTCTGTATTTCCAAATACACTGTGCTTTTGCTCTTCTCTTAGCATTTTGTCTTAAAACTTTTTTTTTAATGGAATGAGAGTTCCCTGGACAGCAAGGAGATCAAACCAGTTGATCTTAAAGGAAATCAACCCTGAGTATTCATTGGAAGGACTGATGCTGAAGCTGAAGCCCCAATACTTTGGCCACCTGATGTGAAGAGCTGACTTATTGGAAAAGACCCTGATTCTAGAAAAGATAGAAGGCAGGAGGAGAAGGGGATGACAGAGGACGAGATGGTTGGATGGGATCACCGACTCAATGGACACTAGTTTGAGCAAACTCTGTGAGTTGGTGAAGGGCAGGGAAGCCTGGTGTGCTGCAGTCCATGGGGTCACAAAGAGCTGGAGACGACTGAGGGACTGAACAACAACAGCAACATATTTGATTTACAATGTTGTGTTAGTTTCAGCATAGTGATTCACGGCAAAGTGACCCAGTTATATATATTTCAGATTCTTTTCCATTTTAGGTTATTACAAGATATTGAGCGTAGTTCCGTGTCCCATACAGTAGGTCCTTGTTGGTTATCTATTTTATTTATTTTTTTAGGCCCAGTTGTGTGGCATGCAGGATCTTAGTTCCCCAGCCAGGGATGAAATCCATACCCCGTATGTTGGGAGTATGGAGTCATAACCACTGGACCACCAGGGAAGTACCTCCATTTAAAAAAATAATAATTTGACTTTTTTTTGACTGCGATGGATCTTCATTGCTGCATGGGAGCTTCTCTTCGTTGCTGTGTGCAGGCTTCTCACTGCAGGGGCTTCTCTTGTTGCAGAGCACAGACTCTAGGCGAGGAGCTTCAGTAGTTGCAGTACTCAGTAACTGTGGTTCCCGGGCTCTAGAGCCCAGGCTCAATAGTTGTGGCACATGGGCTTAGATGCCCCATGGCATTTGGAATCTTCCTGGAAAGGGATCAAACCCATTTCTCCCTCACTGGCAGGTGGCATCTTTACCACTGAGCCAACAGGGAAGCCCCATCCATTTTATATACATATATACATAGTTCAGTTCAGTTCAGTTAATCCCAAACTCCTAATTTATCCCTCTCCAGCCCAGCATTTTGCTGTTTTGCTCAGGGCATTCTTGAGCTTTAAGTTTCAACTCATTTATCAGTTATCATGTGAAATCTCTTTGATCTTTCCAGACAGAATCAATCATTCTTCCTTCCTCCCTTTCTTCTTTCCTTCCTCTTTTTCTTGTTTTTTTTTTTTTTTTTTTCTTGAAGAAACATTTCTTCTATGGTTCTAGCTAGTTTTACTGTAATGTGAAACTTGCTATAATTTTGTTTGATAATTTTTCCTACTATGACATTTGGAAGTGTATCATTCAGAATCCTTGAAGGAAACAGATTGCATACTCAAATGGGGAATTGAGGAGCATAGACTGAAAGGAATGTTCATAAAGGTGTGGACAGGATGATGGAGTATGTACAAGTGTTCCGAAGTATTCAGAGTCTGTCTTCAGTGGGGAGTCACCAGAGGTGCTAACCCCTAGACCTGAAGGGCAAGGGAAGAAAGGGTCACAAGAACCAAAGAGAGGTGTACCTGTACCTAGTTGATGGAGAGGGCCTTGCAACAGGGTCTGTGGCTTCTGTTAGCCCCATGAGTGAGTCCAGGAGAGCCAACAGAAGAACTGCCAATTCAATCCATGAAATCATCAGAAATAATACACTGGTGTTGTTTTAAACCACCAAGTTTTGATATAGTTTGTTATGCAACAATAGATAACTGATATATCAGCAGGGAGGTGAAGCCATAACTATTCCTCCACCAAAACTGTGAGAAACCAAGAAGATCTGTGAAATGGAACTCATCATTTCAATGCAAGCATATTAATAGTAGAAACATTTTTATTTTCTTCAAGATTTTTGTTTGATGTGGACCATTTTTAAAAAGTCTTTATTGAATTTGTTACAATGTTTCTGTTTTATGTTTTGCTTTTTGGCCTCAAGGCATGTGGGATGGCTCCCCAACCAGGGATCAAACCAGCACCTCCTGAAATGGAAGGCAAAGTCTTAACCACTAGAGTGCAGGGAAGTCCCTTCATTTTTCATAGAGATACTTAAAACAGCTTTCTGGCAGCAATTCATCTTTATTTTATCTCAGCTGTTTGAAATAGAGCAATGTATGATGCTGCCTCTAGAAATTTTATGCTAAGCTTATTTATCAAACATTAGGGTAGTTTGCTCCCTTCATTTTATCCTTTATTGGTGATCTTTGCATACTGTGATCTTTATGAAGTAACCATTTATGCCCTCCCTTTATGGTGATTGATATTTAACAAATATCTTGGTCTCAAGATATGCAGGTCTATTAGAATGGCTCACTAAACATTTGTTCCTATTCTCTTTTGCTTTCCTTTGCAAAGAGTGGAAAACAAAATGCTAAACAAAACTTCCTGGCTCTCTTGTAGGTAGTGATGGTCATATGACACAGTTCTGTTCAAGATGTAGGAGAACATTTTCCATGAGATCTTCTTTCTGCATTAAAAAAAAGAAAAAAAACTCACAAGAGAAAGTCCTTTGTTTTAGTCCTTTTGCCTTCTTCTTGACTGAAAACAAGAGAGTTCGAGGACGTTTTAATAAAGAGACTATTTACAAAGGTGCAGGCAGGGTGTAGGAAAACAAAGGGGATAGAGCAGCACCCCAGGTGAGTATCAGAGAAGCTCTTAACTACTGTAGGGCCTGAAGGGTGAGGGAGGCAATTACTGGAAATAGAACATGAGAGCTGCCTGTGTTGGGGTAAGGGGAGTGCTTTGAGAGGTGCTGTGACCTTCATGGTGGGAACAGACCATCTCTTCCTTGCGTTCTGTGAGTACTCCTCTTTGGCTGAACCCCCCTGGGATCCAAGGATCAAGCTCTACCTCTTAGACACAAATCTGGGTGGAAAAAGGTAGAAAGTTAACTTGAAAAGACAAGCAATAAAAAAGGCATCTATTACTTACCTTTATATACCTAGTGTGCAAGATATGGTAAGAGTGCCTGATACAAAGGAAGAAATGAATAAAATTTTATTGAATTGAAGCCAGTTCTTTATTTTATGCTACAGTGTTTAAAACCTAATCTGGGACTACTGCCAACCTCATTCAGGCCCAATAATCCAACATAAAATTGCTGCTCTACAAGGAACTTCCTTTACCCAACAGTAAAGGTCCTTTTCTGAGACCAGATTAAAAAGTGGCTCTTTGAAATAACTTTTGTAGATCTGGATATTTTTAAGCATGAGATGATTCTTTAGTTTTATAAAGCCTGTCCTCTAATACAGTCTAACTCCTACACACTCACCTCATCAGGGTCTTCCAGAAGAAATAACTTTTGTATGCTACCTGTATGACTAAGTCTCAGCTTCTACATCTGTAAGAGAACAGTAATAACAGCTACCCATTACTCAAGTCTCTCCGGTGGCTCAGTGGTAAAGAATCCACCTGCCAATGCAGGAGATGCAGGTTTGATCCCTGGGTCAGGAAGATCGCCTAGAAAAGGAAATGGCAACCCACTCCAGTATTTTTATCTGGGAAATCTCATGTACAAAGGAGTCTGGCTGGCTGCAGTCCATGAGGTCGCAAAAGACTTGGACATGACTTAGTAACTAAAAAACAGCAACAACTCAAGTCATGGACACAAATGTTACCTCCTCAGGCTTTCTAGGATATACAAAAAGAGAGTATGGGGCTGACCTGGTGGCTCAGTGGTAAAAAAATCTGCCTGCCAAGGCAGGAGACACAGGTTCTATCCCTGGTCTGGGTAGATCCCACATGTCACAGAGCCACTAAGCCTGTGAATCACAATTATTGAGCCTGTGCTCTAGAGCCTGGGAACCACAGCTACTGAGCCCACATGCCTAGAGCCTGTGCTCCAAAACAAGAGAAGCCACTGCAATGAGAAGCCCAAGCAATGCAACTAGAGAGTAGCCCCTGCTCTCTGCAAAGAGAGAAATGCCCAATCAGCAACAAAGACCCAGCACAGCCAAAAAAATAAGTAAATACATAAAATTATTTTTAAAAGAGAGGAATAACACCCCAAGTTACTTTCTAGCCCACTAATGTCTTATTTATTTTTTCTCATTGCAGTTATTACTTTTAAATTGTAACTTATTTACTGTTTACTTCTAGATTGTTGGTCTTCTCCCAAAAGAATACTTGATCCTTGTAAGCAGAGACCTTGTCTGTATTGTTCACCGCTGTATTCTAAGCACCTGGAAGTGACTGGGACATGGTGGTTGTTTGATAAATACTTGTTGATGAATGCATGAACAATGCCAGTTAATAACCTCAGGCTATGGTGAATATTAAATAAGACGACAGTGCAATTCTCCTGGCATAAAGTAAAACTCTCTCTAAACCTAGGTGTTTTCTTTCCTCGTTTTCCTCCCTCACCTTCTGTATCCATACCTTCGGCAAGCAAGTGAGCTTAACCTCAGCCTCAAAACATACCCTGAATTCTCTGAATGAAATTCATTCATCACTATCACTCTAGTCAAGCCACTCTCACCCCTTACCTGGTCTACAAATAGCGGACTCCTAGCTGATCTCCCTGTTTGTTCAACTTGCTCCTGTTTCTCTCAAACCCCAATCCATTCTCCACAGTCAGAAAGATCTTTTAGAAACACAATTCAGATCATGTCATGCCCCAATTTACTTAATGACACCATCAACAGCCATCACCAGCAGCTTTCTAGGTATTTAGAATTAGCCCAAACTACTTTACATGGGCTAGCACCTGCGATCCTCTTAGACTTCATCTACTTTAGGCTAACTGGCTTTCTCGCTCTTTTCTGGATTTAAACAAACTTATTTCCATCCTAGTGCCGGTGGATTCTTCTGTCTGAATGTTTACCTAGCTGGCTCCTTACTGTCATTTGAACTTCACCTTAAATGGGGCTTCTTTTGAAATGAAAAGCCACTAATTTGTGTCACTAATGACTAATCCAGTCATTTCTTATCACAATTCCCCGCCCCCCCTTTATTTTTATTTATTTGTCTGCACAGGGTCTTAATTGCAGCATGTGGGATATTAGTATCCTGACCAGGGATTGAACCCCCGCCCTCTGCATTGGGAACAAAGAGTACTCTGCCTTGGACCCCCCAGAAGTCCTTTGTAACACTGCTTTTTTTGTTGCACTTAATATTATCTAACATTTACTGGTTTATGTTTGTTTCTTCCCAACTGAATTTTAAGCTTGTGAACTCAGAGACCTTATCTATTGTGTTCATCACTCTTATCTTCAAAGATGGAGCAATAACTAAAACAGTATATGCTTAATAAATATTTGTTGAACAAATAAATGCTTTGATTGTGATAACGATAACAGCTAAACCTCAGAGGACTTGGCCACAAATTCTAACAATTTTTCAAGGAATAAGAATCGCAGTTCCGAAGTTAGATCCTGGAAGACTACAGAAACCTGACAATAAAATATCTGGGGCTAAAGTTTGGAGGCTAAACTTTGGCCTTTTTTCCCTTCCCAAGGACTCCGGAGATCTTGCAAAAGGGAGACCTAGAATCTTTTGACCATAAATTCCAGCCCAGCCACAACGCTTTTCCATCCACGACTCTTTGCAGCCACTGTTACTAGATTGCAAACGCGCAAACACCTCTAGGACCCCGGGTTCCTTTCTGTTTCTTTATGAATGAACCGGGTCTAGTGTGCGCATGCGCAACTCCTTTTTCTCCCGCTCCACGTGAGGCCCGCCCTTCCCTCCTGCTAACGGCTCCGCCCCTATCCTTTCTAATGGACCAATGGCGAGCGGCCTGGGGGGCGGAGCCCTGAGCGGCGCGGCAGTGTAGTTCCCCGGTCGCCCGGCTCCCTCGCTTTAGTCTTGCTGTGTTGTGATCACGTGGCCAGCTCCGGGCGCGGCGCTTGTTTTGGTTTCCCTCTAGCTTGCCCCTGGCAGCTTCAGAGTGAGCGACTTTCCTGTGCCGGTTGCCACACCTGACTGCACTGCGACTTTCTCTTCTTGGGGCTCTCTCAGCTCCAAGTTCTGCAAGCCCCTCGGGGCCGGCTCCTGCCATGCCGTTAGTTCGCTACAGGAAGGTGGTCATCCTCGGATACCGTTCTGTAGGTGAGTCTCCCTCTAGGGCAGAGCACCGATGCACCGCGGCTTTGTGGCCAGAGGAGGCGCACTGCCGCGGGAAGGCGACCCAGGGAGAAATGGTGGCATCCTTAGAACCAGCTTGTAGAGCGAGGACTGAAAGGTTGGAGTGGGAAAGGCTGGGGTGGTGGTAGTGTTCAAGGCGGCCCGAAGCTGGAGCATGGAACAGTATACATGGGCTTACTGCTTGAACACCACAGTGGTCCTCAGCGTTCGTTACTCTGGGGGGGTGGAGATGGGGGCAGGATTTGGTGGCGGGGGCGCGGTCTGGGTGGGGCAAGTCTCAGGTGTCGGATGCAAGGCTGACTAAATCCTGGGGAATCCGGATCTTCCCAGGAGTTGGGTGGGGAAAGACAGCAGGAAAAGCTTCCTGCGTCGCTACTGTATGCATCCGGTGGCCAAGGTGCAGAGACCTGGGGCGAAAAGAGGGTGAAGGAGTCTATGGGAAAGCATTGCATGGGGCATTCACAGGCTAGGATGCTAATTCGGGGTTTCCTTTAGTCCAGGGCCACAGCCCGAAAGGACAGAGGAAATGAATGTGGATGGGTGATTTGGCTACAATTACCTCTGCTTCCCACAGGGAAGACATCTTTAGCACATCAGTTTGTGGAGGGAGAGTTCCTGGAAGACTATGATCCTACTGTGGAGAATAGTGAGTAAATTTCTCCTCTTGGGGTGGGGTAGGGAGGGCTTGGGTGCTCCACCCAAGGCCACACTTCGGGATTTTCCTGGTGCCAAAGGGATGATTTAATTAGATATTAAATCGAGTCTCTTCTCTATCAGTCCTGTTCTGTGAGTGGACCTAGAGTGTGCATTTTCCAAGATACTGAGTCCAGGATAGTGCATGTGTAGACAATAAGAAGCCTAACATTGTATCTTAAGTTTCCTGGAGAGCTCCTTGAACCTGGCCCATCTGTGTTAATATATAGGGGCACAGATTGCTCGCCCTACAAGGCACCTCACAGTCAAGTTTTCTTTTCTTTTCAGCTTACAGCAAGATAGTGACTGTTGGCAAAGATGAGTTTCACCTACACCTGGTGGACACAGCAGGGCAGGTACCAGTTTGGGGTAGGGTGTCTAAATGTGGCAGTTCAGTCCTGGGAGATGAAGTCTGGTAGCCTCTGAGGCTCATCTGTAAAGTAGTATTAAAAGCATTTTAGCAGTATTTCAGTGTGCAGTGTTGTTTGGAGCTACTCTATAAATACTTGTTGGATAGAAGTGACCGGAGTAGGGAGTGCCACAGGGAGGGTCCCCAGGATGCAGCCCACCAAACTTGGCCATCTGAGTCTTGTGAATCAAGGTATTGATATTTCTGTTTCTTGTCAGGATGAGTACAGCATTCTGCCCTATTCATTCATCATTGGGGTCCATGGTTATGTGCTTGTGTATTCTGTCACCTCTCTGCATAGGTAAGTGACCAAGGTTGAGAGTGGTGGACTTGGGAAGACATGAGGGCTGTCCCAGAATGAAATTGTAAGATTCTTTTCTTGTGTTTAAAGCTTCCAAGTCATTGAGAGTCTGTACCAAAAGCTACATGAAGGCCACGGGAAAACCCGGTACGTGGCACAGGGGATAAAGACATAGTGTGGACACCAGGGAAGAGGGAGGGCAGAGGGGAGTATTGATCCAAATTAAGGAGGAAGCCGGAACATCGATCCTATCTGGTTTGATGGGGAGTTGTCCAGCTATGATGTGAAGGAGGTTGGGGTCCATGGGGAACAGAGGGGATTCTGTTGTAACTGCTGTCTCCTCCCAGGCTGCCGGTGGTGCTGGTGGGAAACAAGGCCGATCTCTCTCCAGACAGGTATGGAAATCTCTGTAGCTTAAGGCAAAGGAAAGTGTCTAGGAATGAGTCAGGCTCTTGTCCTGGCTCTGCCACTGATTTAAACCAGTCGTTTTACCTCTTCGTTTCTAACTTGAAGGTTGAGACAAAATGATCCTTCTATCTCAAAAGCTATAATTTCATATTTCAAGCCTCAGTCCTAGGCTCCTTTGTTTTCTTGTATTTTCTTCTTCCACAGACCTTCTCCCAAACCTTGGAATGAGATGAGTCAGAGGAAGTCTAGTTTCTGTAAAGATTTTTCAGAGAACATGGGGCCCATTGCTATTCTTCATTTTCATGTCCTGAATTTGCTTCTAGGGAGGTCCAGGCTGTTGAGGGGAAGAAGCTGGCAGCATCCTGGGGTGCAACATTTATGGAGTCATCTGCTCGAAATAATCAGGTATTGGGCCTGAAGAGTAGGAGGGTGGTGGGGGCAGCAGTGTTTTTCTTTTTATGCCACTGCTTGGTGGTGGGGATGGTGGGGGAGTGGGGCATTCACCTAAGAGTTGGGTAGTATTGGCAGTGAACTCAACCAATTTTTTTTTTTGCCCTGAATCCTTATCCCTTGCAGCTGACTCAAGGCATCTTCACCAAAGTCATCCAGGAGATTGCCCGGGTGGAAAATTCATATGGGCAAGAGCGCCGCTGCCATCTCATGTGAGCCTGGAGATGAGCCCTTGAGCAGGGGGCAGCTGCCTTGATTCCGCCCCTGGTACTTTCCAAGCTCCAGTGGGGGCTTGTGGGGGCGCCCTCAGGACTTCACGGGTTTGTTTGGTTGCCAGCTGTGTCCCTGGCCCTCTAGGCACACAGTGAGGTACCTTCATGTTTGCACACTTACCCAGGCTCCAGTGGCCTGGTTGTCCATGTTTACAAAGAGGCAAGGATGTCTCATGGGCACTGTCCTCTAGCTCTGTTTTTGCTAAATAAATGAACTGTGATAACCTATGGGGTTGGGATATGAGTCCTGGGCACTGTTTATTCAGGACCCAGTCTCCTCTGTAGGTTTTGGGTGTTGGCTGGGTGAGGGGAGCTGGGGACTCCTGAAGTGAAGCTGGCTCCCAGGAGTGACAATGTAAATATGCAAATAAACTGAGAAATCTTTTTGTAATTGACTTCTCTGTGTCTGGGGAGCACTCAGGGCCAGTATCTTCTTTTCTAAGGAGTGATGACTGTGGCCATTGGTAGAGAATCAAGGTTTTTACTCCTTCAACCTTGTTCCTATTCCTTACCCCTCATTCATTTAGGACCATCACCCTAAGACTTAATACTTATTTTTCCCAACTTTCTTTTCTACCGTGTTCTCCCATACAGGTAACCAACTGACTGCCACTCTCATCCAAATTTGTAGGCTCTCACAACCCCCTTTGGAGAAGGCAGTGGCACCCCACTCCAGTACTCTTGCCTGGAAAATCCCATGGACGGAGGAGCTTG
Organism: Budorcas taxicolor; assembly: GCF_023091745.1. Lineage (NCBI taxonomy): Eukaryota > Metazoa > Chordata > Mammalia > Artiodactyla > Bovidae > Budorcas > Budorcas taxicolor. The sequence goes on from NC_068914.1 coordinate 75,576,803, forward strand.
GTAGGCCGCAGTCCATGGGATCGCTAAGAGTCGGACACGACTGAGCGACCTCATTTTCACTTTTCACTTTCATGCACTGGAGAAGGAGATGGCAACCCACTCCAGTGTTCTTGCCTGGAGAATCCCAGGGACGGGGGAGCCTGGTGGGCTGCGGTCTACGGGGTCGCACACGACTGAAGCGACTTAGCAGCACAACCCCCTTAACTACAGAAACACCGCCCTCTAGTGGCCAGCTGCCACATGCTGCCCTAGCTTCCCTCCTGGGGCCTTGGGATTTGTTGGAACTCAGGATACTTTGGGTTCGAAGAAAGACCCTCGTTCCTAATGATGTAACAACTGTGAAGTAGTGTGAAGGCAGGGACTAAAGTGTTGCGAAGATTTTAACTTTTTAAGAGAGTTGAATAAAGGAAGAAATAATGCCCCGATCAACCCTCACTCCCTGTTCCTCATCTCTCCAAGTGCCTTTCATCAAAATAGATGTTCTTTGCTTTTTTCATACCTTTCACACTTTTGAAGTTGTGTTACCTTTTCCAGATGTCAAAGGCTATTACTTCTGTTCTTATTGACCCACCACCTCAGTAGAAGGATGGGTTCAGCCAGGAAAGTTTAGTCCTAACTGCCTTTACCTCCAACCCTTCCCCAGCAGCCCTAGGTCCTAAGTGGCCTAATACCTCCTGCAACGACTTATAAGGGTGACCTGAATGGTATCCTTCACAGGAAAGGCATAGAGTTCTGCCAATTGTGAGAGCCTGAGATACTCTGTCAACGCACTTAGTTGGGAAAAATGGACAAAATCCGGATGTGATTTTTAGCTATGACCTTGTTATTGCCTGGCTCCAGGCTAGTTGGGCTTATAATTGGGGGTGACGGTTTGTCATGCTTGTTTTTAAAAGTCCTGCCGGCAGCTTCTGCATCTCTGATATAGAATCTAAAAAGAAATAAGGGCTGCAAAAAAAAAAAAAAGCATATTCCAAAGAGCAATCTCTTAGGGACTCAGGAATCTCTTTAGGGTTCTCATCACCCTCTTTACTTACACTAATATTAGGTCTTTTTGCATATCAGACCTGGAATTCTCATTACAGGTATCTATACTATTATGTCCATGAGGTTTGAAATGGGATAACAAATATCAGGTTTTCGAGAGGCATATCAAAAAATCTCAAAGCCTGATAGTAGTAAAGAATAGTGGTTAATGGCTGGGTTAAAAAGAGTTACTCTTCCACTTAACTGTGTGACACTAGGAAGACACTTAAAACTCTGAGCCTCTGAACCTCTCTTAGTTTCCCATTTACTATGTGTAGTTAAACCTTCCTCATAGGATTGAGGTAAGAATAAAACTAAGGTGATATATGAAATGCTTAGCATAGGTCCTCACCCTTAAAAGATGGCTATTGTGTATTATTTGAGGTTTTTCTGGTGAGGGTCTGCCTCCCGGCCTCTGGGTGCAGAAAGTAAGGAGAGGCCTTCCATTTACAGGTAAGGAGTTACTGCTGGACTCTTGCTGACTTAGACCTGAATGGTCAGTGCAGAGCGTATGTCAGTATCTGGTTAGCCAAGACATACCTAGTCCTGATCCCTCCTATGACTCTGGCCAGTAGGCATTTAGGTCTTCTGCACTGTCCAATATAAAAGCTACAAGTCATATATTGCTACTTAGTTTTAAAATTTTATAAAATTAAAAGTTCCTCAGTTGCACCACTTACTTTTCAAAGTACCCAATAGCTACATGTGACTAAGCCACATGAGTGTATAGGGCATTTCTATCATTGCAGAAAGTTCTATTGGACAGCACTGTAAACCCCTTCCCACAAAACCAGCCCTGCACCTGATTTGTCTGTGTCTTTCTCCACATATTAAAATAATTTTAAAAATATATATATTTATATACACATACACATCCTAGGACAAACATGGCCATTGTCTTGCATTACGGCAAGGCTCAACTTCTCACTAGACGTGGTTTGTTGAACAATTTTATGTATCTTAGTGTCAATCTCTTCATCCGTAATATGGACATAATTCCACATTAATTCATAACGACGGTAAGGAATAACTAAGAATATATTAAGTATCCAGCACATTTGTTAATTTGTCTCCTCCTGTTTATCCCGTGGGTAGAGTTCATGCAGAGAAGTCATTCCAATCCTTTCTCATCCAGACTAATTGGTGGCGGGGGGTCGCGGGGGGGGGGGGGGGGCGGGCGCGAGGGGTGTCCCTGCAAGCTGTTTTGGGATCTTGCGTAGACTAACAGTACTCTGGCCAGGTAGCAAGGCTACAAGTTACATGCCTTCTGTTTACTGGAAAGCGGGGGTGGGGGGGGGGTGGTGCTGGGGAGTCCAGGCCCTGAAGATTCGGAAAGAAGGGCTGGGGCTGGGAGCACCCGGGAAAGGAGGGGAAACTCTGCATTTCTGTTTTGACAGGGGAGGTGATTGTGGAGGCACTAACAGTGCTCTTTCCTCTCGAGGGGGGTTGAGAGCCAGCAGAACGACTAGGGACTCGTTCCGCTTTCCTTTAGGCCCCCGAACGTGGCAGGAACCCACCCTTTGCAGCGCCAGGCGCCGTGCCTCACTTTCTCCATTTGCGGACTCCAGTTCCCAGGATGCAGAGCAGCGGCCAATCTCCAGGCTCTTCTTCCATCCCCCTCCCGGGAAAGATTGCTCCTGGCCAAGGCAAGGGGCAGCTAAGAGTTTCAGGGACCGATAACTCCAGCGAAACGGAATTAGAAAGTGCCCAGCTTCCTAGTTTTACTAGCCCGGTGGTGAAGGAGACAGTTCCAGGTCTGGGGCGAAGAGGAGGGGGGCTTCATTCCCACGTGTCTGCACAGCGGCCGGCCCGGCGCAGTCGGGGTTAACCTATGGCGGAGGGATTCCGCTGCGTGTGCGTAGAACTGCAGAGTCACAGCCTTTCCTCCGAGAGGACCGGATCCCTCCGCCGCTCCGCTCCAACACAAAATAGGGCCGCGTCTTCTCCTTTCTCCCCTTCTGGAGTGGGGTTCCCCGGGCAAAAGGGCCACCCGGATCTCGCGCCGAAAGCTTCCTGAATCTTCACGACCGCTGCCGAGATCTCGGGCCGGGAAATAGCCCCTTCGCAGGAACCACCCTACCGGCCGAACAGGAGGCGGAGGGGGGGGAGGCGGAGCGGCGCCGCGCTGCACTACTTTCCTCTCCGGTTGCAAATGGCTGCCTCGTTCCCCACTTTCCGCTCAGTTTCCTGACCCCCCGGCGCCGGGAGCCGGGGTTGGGCCATGCACCTCTAGGCCCCCCGCGATCACAGCCAGCCGGGGGTCGAGGGGGTGCCGCCGATCTGAGCCGGCCAGGCCGGGGGCGGGGCAGCTCCCGAGGCCAGAGGGGAAGGGAGGCGAGCGCAGGGCCTGGAGCGGCCGGAGGGGAGCGGGCAGAGGGCTCGCACCGCCCGCCCCTTCCTCTTCCTCGCCCACCTACCCTCCTCCCTTCCCCGGGGGGAGCAGAAGGTGGGGGGCTCGAAGCCGCCGAGGGAGAGTGCTCGGGGTCGAGGAGCCCAGCACTGGGTGTGTGTCAGGTTCAGCCCCGCGGCCCCGCCGGCTCCGTGTCGCCGTAGCTCGCGCGGCCCCGGGGCGCCGGCCCGAGGGGGAGAGGGGCTCGGCGCTCCTGCGAGGGTCTCACGTTCCATCCGGGCCCGGCGCGGCGGCGCGGCATTCCTTCCGGGCTGCTGGGGAGGCGCCTCGACGTTCCATCTGGAGAGCCTCGACGTTCCGCCCGAGCCCGGCGCGGGCGGCCGGGGCGCTGGCCCGGCCCTAGGACTGAGAGGCCGCCCGGCGACGCGGATGCGGAGCCTGCTCGCCCAAGATCAAAGCCACCGGTGCTCTCTTTGTGTCCGCTCGGGATTCGCCGCCCTGGGGCTGTCCATGGAAACCTAAACTGCTGGAACCCGAGGCAGAGAACCCTTCTTCGGCTTCTTGCTTTTTTTGAGGGGGGGAGGGTGGCCACTCCGACCTGGATTTACCGTTCTTGGCCCCCTTAAGCCCCCCCGTGCGGGGGGCGGCTGTGATCGCTCTGGCGGTTGGAGGTCGGGGAGCGGCCCGGGCTCTGGCCATGTTCTCGGATGAGGATTTCTGGATCGCCCTGTGAAGAGGTGAGTGAAGTCCGCCCGGCCAGGGCCCAGAAAGGGTTGGACTGGGGGCATAGCCAGATGGACTATCTTGGCCCGAGCTGGCCTGTAGGTTGGAGAAAGGGGTGCCAGAGCTGAGGAGGGTTCCTTTGGCAGGGTCTGTCAAGGGAACCTGAGCCAGTCGCCAGAGGAGAACCGAGGCCTGGTGTCCTGGGGTGTGCCTCTTTAAAGACTGGGGGGTTCAGGGAACCACGGGAGTTTGGGAACCTGGCCAGAAAGTCTCTCTGCCTGTTTATTTTTGTGTTGGGGGGAGCTCTACTAAACTAGGACCCAAGCCCTGATGCCAGCACCAATCCCAGTCAGCTGCTTCTCCTTCAGGGTTCCTTGTGGGCCTTGGGAATAGAACAACTTGGGAGCGGGGGTAGGGTGCCACTGCCAGGCCAGACTTAGCGCCAGGTTGGACTTTAAGGTTGTTCTTGCTCATCCGGACGCCGAGAGCAGTCTCTGGGAGACTCAAGGAATCCTGATTCCTGCACTAGGCCTTATTTCACTGTGCATGGAGCAGAGTGTGTGGAAACTGACTATTGTGATGAAGGAGGTGGCTGGGGCAAGAAGGAGGCGGGGCCGGGGGCAGCTCTGGCCTTGCTGGTCAACTTTAAACTACCCCTGCCTGGCAAAGTGACCCCAACGAGGCCTAGTGCTGTCTTAGCCTGCTTTGCCTTCCCTCCTCTTGGGATGGACATAATCTCTAGGGGATTATAGAGGAGGCTGTTGAGATTTGCTCCCTGTGAATGTGGGCTGCAAAAAATGGCTTTTGTCTCCCGCTTTCTCCGGGCCTGGTTGCCCATAAGTCTCTGGCCAGTCCAGCAGGGCCCCTCCCAGACCTCGCCAACCTTTTTCAGTCAGGGAATGTTAACTAGTCCTGTGATCCAGTCCCAGCCTTGCAGAATAGGGTGGCCTGTACCTCTTTGGAGGAGAAATGACCTGATAGGAGCATGTCTCTGAAGCCAGTGTTTTCAGCCCTGGCAGGAGGTGTTGGGGAGAAGGGGAGTGTGTGTGATTGCATGAAGGGTGCAGCATGAGCCTCTGGACTCTGGGCTGGGACAGCCCCTCTCACAGCTGTCATGCTGCCCAGCCAGGATTTGGCTGCTGTATTTTGCTCCCTCATTCTGTCCCCTCCAACATACAGAGGCTCGGCCACTTTGAGCCTGGTCTCGGAAAGGACAGAATAGGGGTTTGCCCTTGAAAGGTTTTTGGGGTGGTAATCCTGAGGTGAGAGGTGGCACAGGGGTGCTGAAATGAGGCTAGCTGTCACCCATGCTGTCTGCCCCTGCCTCCTGTGGAGGGCCTCTCCGGCTGTCTGTCCCTAAAGAACTTCCTTAAGAGACACCACTCCTTTTTGGCTGTAGCTGACCCTAGGATGACCCAGGGATAGTTCGGAGGGTCTCCAGAGCCCCTGTTGCCATTTGGGTTCTTCCCTGGAGGGCCAGCCCAAAATGGGGGTGGGGAGAGGTGTGGTTTGATTCTCAAGCTGGGAACCAGGAAGTCCTGAGTCCTACAGAAGAGCTGTTCACTCAAGGGCCTGCTTCAGCCTTTCACCTCTCCAAGCCTCCATTTCCCCTTTGGCTGGCATAATGGAGCTAAAGCTTTTGGTCTGGGAAGGAGGCAGGGAGTAGAGTGGGTTGAGATGAATCCCTGCCTTCTTCCTTGCTGTCCTGGGCCTCTTCAGCCTGGGGTCAAATGGACCCACCATGGTTTCACTCCCTAGATCTGTGTTTCTCTAGGATCCCTAGTTCCCTTGAGGAAGCCTGGCCAGGCCTTAGCCCAGTTTAGATCCAGGGAAAAACCCTTGGTGTATATGTGTGTTTCTGGCTGTGAATGCTGGGACAGGGGAACCTGTGGTTTTTATTTGTTTAGATCTGTTCAGGGGCCTGACAACTCACACTCAGCATTGGGAGGGCAGGTGCTGGACTGCCGGGTAGGGAAATGGGGCTCCTTAGAAGAGCCTCTGGATTCTCTGGTCCAGCTTGGAGGACACTCAACCCTTGGCTTATCTCTCATCTTCCATGATGCCATAAATGAGGCGGCAGCTTTGGAGGATGTTGGTACTGTTTCCCAAAGCTGGATGAAGGTGGTTTCTGCACCTCCCCAGGCAGTGCCCGCGTTACCAGCTTGAGAGGGCTGCGCTTGGGGGAGGGCAGAGGAATTTGTCCCTCTGGCCTTGTGTGAGGCAGTCCTCCCACCCACTGCGCTATCACTGTTGCTTTTGATTTCTTGCTGTTTGTGACTCCTTTAGCCTCAACTTTGAGAGCACAACAGTTGGAAGCTCTTGGGGGTATTTAGTGGTAAGGTACCACAAAAGTTACACAAGTTTAAGAAACTTTGAAGCCTTCTGGGTGTGGTCAGGCCTTGAATGGCTGAATAGGAAGGGGAGCCTAGCTGGTGCCCTGACCTCCAACCCCTACTTCACATAGGTGGCTTCTGGGGGGCCCTTGAAGTGCCAGAGCATCTTTTCTCTGGGCTGGCTAGATGGCCACCCTGCTTTCCTTTTAGGTGTGATTATGTGAGTGACAGGTTTGGGAAAGAGATGATCTGGGAGTAAAGGTAGCAGGTATCAGGTGATACTTCACTTTCCCAGTAGAATTTAATAGTGTAAAGGGAAAAGAGTAAAAATTTCCCTTCCTGTGGCATGTCCCATGAGGCCCATTGCCAGTCTCTGGAAATGAAGTATTAACTCAGGGAAAGAGCACTGATAGTGTGGTTCTTAGGTAATTGATTTATGGATCCTGGGCATCTTTGAGGATTCCCCCAGTCTCATCTGCCCCATGCACTCAACCCCAAGTAGCTGACTGGGGTATTTGGTGTGGGGAGAGAGGCTTGTCATTACAAAGGTTGGTGTGGTCCTTCTGGTTAAATAAGAGGAGTGGAAAAGGGGAGACAGAAAATTCTCAAACTTTCATTTAGAGTTCTGTAACCTACTCCACCTGCTATGGGAAAATAATACTTTCTGTAGTTTCTCTGCTTAAGCCCCTACCCTTCCCACTAAGAGCTGTTGGCACCTGTCCCTTTCTTCCTTCTTCTATAGGACCCCTTTCCTCTTCCTCAGCTCTGTAATTCTTTACTTCTCTCTTTTTTGTACTGTTTATTAGTTTCCTCTGAGATTTAAGAAAATATGCCAAAAGGTGTGGATCTTGACCTTCTTAGGTATAACTTCATGTATTTCATTTGGCTCTGGGATAGGCAGGCATATCTTAGAAGAGGGGACCGTTACCCCCCACCCCCATAGTGTGTGTGGAAACCCTGCCTGACGGAAGAGGAAGGAAGCTGCTTTGCTGTGTCCTGCCCCTGTTTAGAACAGCTCCAAGTGGCTGTGTGCTTCCTGAGACTACAACTCCCAGCATGCCTAGCACCAGGCCTGGCTACACATGCTCAGTAACTCTTAAGGCCCCTTCTGTTAACTTCTAGGGACATCTAAGGAGGAAGGGCAGTTGGCGTTGCTAAGGGCAACGACCTGAGGCCTTCAGGCTGGGTGAGAACTTGAGCTCAGTCAGGGCAGGGGCCAGGGAGTGGGACTGAGCTAGATTTAGATGGGCAGTAGGTGGGAAATGGGGAGTTTCTTCTGTTATGATTGGAATATTCTGGTTGAAACCAGTGGAGGTGGGGGAGATCCATCCATAGCTGGGCTTTCGTTCCAGTAACATGTTCTACATCTTGCAAGACCCCAAATTTGGTCTCCAGTAGAGGGATTTCAGCTGAACTCAGACTTCTTGGTTTATGACTACTCCTGGGTTAGCGCTGAAAGACCTCTAGGATGGTAGCTGACTTGAGAACTGAGGGAAAAGTCCAAGGGATAGGGCCTACCAGCAGCCAAGAACTCAGATGTGAGGCAAAGAAGGGTACTAGATGTAGCTTGTGGGTGCTTCTGGTTGTCCTGGGAACTCTTAGGCAGGAGATGGGAAGTGGATCCCCCGGGAATTCAGAGTGGAAGAAGGGGATATGTGTTTATTGGAGGGGAAGTAGACCGTGGGACAAGGGTTGGGGAGAAGGATTTTCCTTGTCATTAGTATAGGAGTTTGTAGGTGTGATTTTGCTCTGATTTCTATAGGTTCTAGATAACATTAGATGCCTTCTCCTTAGGATTTGGAGCAAAGTGTTTAGTGAGAAGACTTCCTAGACAAACAGATATCTCTTGGCTCTGACAGGTCTCCCCGAGAGGGCTCTGCCCAGTCGGAGAGAGGGATGGACAGCCCGAAGCCGCCTGGTGAGGATAAAGATTCGGAACCAGCAGGTGGGTAGGACAAACACTGGGTTTCTGTTCTTCCCAGGAAATCTTAGATTTCTGGTCCTAGCACAGGGACAGAAGCTAAGTCTGTCTGATAGACAGGTAATAATTGAAGGACTTTGTTCTTTGGGACAGAAGTTGAAATGCCATCACTGTTATCCACCAAGGGTTTTGGGTAATCTCATGGGTCTGATGAGTGGGCTGGTATTAAACAGAGGATAATGGCTGATACATCTTTCTTCTTTGTTCATTCAGCTGATGGACCTGCAGCCTCCGAGGAGTCAGGTGCCACTGAGCCAGACCTTCCCAAACCACATGTTGGGGAGGTCTCTGTGCCCAGTTCTGGGGGTCCCCGGCTTCAGGAGCCTCCCCAGGACTGCAGGTAACTAGTTTGGGGAAATGAGGATATAAAGATGTATGAAGACTTGATTTGAGCATCTGGGGCTTTCAAAGTGGAAGATTTAGGAAATGAGTGTTCAGGAAGCATAGGTGTGCCAAGTCGTTGGGTTGTTGAGGGTGCCCTAGGGCAGGACCGGCGTGGTGCTGATGCTTGTGTGTTCACAGCGGGGGTCCGGTGCGGCGTTGTGCTCTCTGTAACTGCGGAGAGCCCAGTCTACATGGGCAGCGGGAGCTACGGCGCTTTGAGTTGCCATTTGACTGGCCCCGGTGTCCCGTGGTGTCCCCTGGGGGGAACCCAGGGCCCAATGAGGGAGCGCTGCCCAGTGAGGACCTATCACAGATCGGTTTCCCTGAGGGCCTGACACCTGCCCACCTGGGAGAACCTGGAGGTAAGGGAAGGGAAGTGGGGTAGCTGACTTGGGGAGGAAATGGAGTAGGGGCCAGGTGGTCCTGAACCAGGGGTCACGTTCTTGTTAACTGTTTTCCCTCTTTCTACCTATAAAGGGTCCTGCTGGGCTCACCATTGGTGCGCTGCGTGGTCGGCAGGCGTATGGGGGCAGGAGGGCCCAGAACTATGTGGTGTGGACAAGGCCATCTTCTCAGGGATCTCACAGGTGTGGCGGGGGCCAGGGAATGGCACAGGCAAAGGGCAGGGTGGGCAGAGGGCATACTGGGGTAGAGCTGTGCCTGGCCTGTGGCTCTGGAGAGAGCTGGCCAGCGCTGAGGCTTTGTTTCCACTCCGGCAGCGCTGCTCCCACTGCACCAGACTTGGTGCCTCCATCCCTTGCCGCTCGCCTGGATGTTCCCGTCTTTACCACTTCCCCTGTGCAACTGCCAGCGGTTCCTTCTTATCCATGAAAACACTGCAGCTGCTATGCCCAGAGCACAGTGAGGGGGCCGCACATCTGGGTGAGGAGTCCTGCCGCTTGGACAGGGGACACGTGAGGGTCCACGGCTGCTGGGGTTTTTATGCTCTGCAGAGTGCTCTGAAATCTGTAATTACGTGCTGTCAGTCTGCCCCATGAAAACAGGCTTGGACTCTGAGTGCAGTGGCTTTGCCTGTCTCATTTACTGTGGTCTCTGTAGTGCCTGGGTTTTCCAGGTGGCACTAGTGGTAAAGAACCTGCCTGCTAGTGCAGAAGTTAGAGATGTGGGTTCGATCCCTAGTTGGAAAGATCCCCTGGAGGAGGGCATGGCAACCCACTCCATATCCTTGCCTGGAGAATCCCATGGACAGAGGAGCTTTGTAGGCTACAGTCCATGGGGTCGCAGAGTCGGGTGCGACTGAAACGACTGAGCATACACGCACGACGCAGTGCAGTGCCCAGAGGAGCGCCTGGCATGTGTCAGGCAGACACTCAGAAACTCTGTTCATTCTGTGTCTGTGGAACGCCAGTTAGGTAGACAGCACTGTGCTAAGTCCTATAAGGAATCCATAGCTGACCTGTGTCATCCTTCCCTTCTTACTGCAGAGGAGGCTCGCTGTGCAGTATGTGAGGGGCCAGGGGAATTATGTGACCTGTTCTTCTGTACCAGCTGTGGGCATCACTATCATGGGGCCTGTCTGGACACTGCTCTGACTGCCCGCAAGCGTGCTGGCTGGCAGTGCCCTGAATGCAAAGTGTGCCAAGCTTGCAGGTAAAAGTGGGAGGGCAGAAGGGAACCTTAGGTGAAGCACAGGTCAGGGTTGAAAAGGAGGGCAGGGAGAACCCTGTGATGTACCCCCGCAGGAAACCTGGGAATGACTCTAAGATGTTGGTCTGTGAGACGTGTGACAAAGGATACCATACCTTCTGCCTGAAACCACCAATGGAGGAACTGCCTGCTCACTCTTGGAAGTGCAAGGTGAGTGTGCCCCAGTGCTGCCTTACTCTCCCTAATTCCACCTCCTGCAGTGCCCCAGGTTTCTCTGTCGGGACATGCACTGTGCTCTTCTCCCATCTTTGCGTCTCTGTTGTCTGACTGGTGGCCATTTTGCTTGTTCCCTTCTGCTAGGCATGCCGGGTGTGCCGGGCCTGTGGGGCAGGCTCAGCTGAGCTGAATCCCAACTCTGAGTGGTTTGAGAACTACTCGCTCTGTCACCGCTGTCACAAAGCCCCGGGAGGACAGCCTGTCAGTTCTCTTGCTGAGCAGCACCCTCCGGTCTGTAGCAGGTAAGTGGTGTGGATTGGCAGATGTTGGGAGGGGACCTGGGAGGTACTGAGATGGGCAGGGGTTGTGTTCAAGCAAACAGCCTTTGAGAGGAGGGCCCTTGGGTGAGCAGTACATTCCAGAGCATCCATGCTTCACCCCTGTGTGCTCTAGAGGGGCCAGTAGGTGATGCGAGTCTGCTTCCCGTGCCCTCTGCAGATTCTCACCCCCAGAGCCTGGCGCTACCCCCACTGATGAGCCCAATAGTCTGTACATTGCGTGCCAAGGGCAGCCAAAGGGTGGATACGTGACCTCTATGCAACCCAAGGAACCGGGGCCCCTGCAATGTGAAGCCAAACCACTAGGTGAGTAGGGTTTGAGGGTTCCTGAAAGTAATCCCCTTCTATCCTGTGGCAAGGGCCAATCTCTGCTTTGCCCTGATCCTGTACTTGCTGTGGGGGTGCAGCTGAGCTAGGTAGGAGCAGAGTGTGTTATGTCTGCAGGGAGAGAAGGGGCCCAACTTGAGCCCCAGTTGGAGGCCCCCCTAAATGAGGAGATGCCACTGCTGCCCCCACCTGAGGAGTCGCCCCTGTCCCCACCACCTGAGGACTCACCCACGTCCCCGCCGCCTGAGGCATCGCGCCTGTCCCCACCGCCTGAGGACTCACCCCTCTCTCCACCGCCTGAGGAGTCTCCTCTGTCTCCCCCACCTGAGTCACCACCCTTCTCTTGCCCAGAGGACTCCCCCTCACATCCCCCACTTGATACACCCTTACCCCCACCACCTGAAGCATCACCCCTGTCCCCACCACTGGAGGAGTCTCCTCTGTCCCCTCCCCCTGAAGAATTGCCTACTTCCCCACCACCGGAAGCATCTCGCCTGTCTCCACCACCGGAAGAGTCACCCATGTCTCCGCCACCTGAAGAGTCACCCATGTCTCCGCCACCTGAGGCCTCTTGTCTGTTCCCACCGTTTGAGGAGTCGCCCCTGTCCCCTCCACCTGAGGAATCTCCTCTCTCTCCGCCACCTGAGGCGTCACGCCTATCCCCACCACTTGAGGACTCACCCATGTCCCCACCACCTGAAGACTTGCCTATGTCCCCCCCGCCTGAGGTGTCACGCCTGTCCCCCCCGCCTGAGGAGTCTCCCCTGTCACCGCCACCTGAGGAGTCTCCCACATCCCCTCCACCTGAGGCTTCACGCCTGTCTCCTCCGCCTGAGGACTCCCCTACATCCCCGCCACCTGAAGACCCGCCTGCTTCCCCGCCTCCGGAGGACTTGCTCGTGTCCCTGCCGCTGGAGGAGTCACCGCTGTTGCCACTGCCTGAGGAACTGCGACTCTGCCCCCGGCCTGAGGAGCCACACCTGTCCCCTCAACCTGAGAAACCGCGCCTGTCTCCTGCACCCCAGGAGCCGCGTCTGTCCCCTGCACCCCAGGAGCTGTGCCTGTCCCCCGCATCTGAGGAGCCACACCTGTCCCCTGCACCCCAGCAGCCGTGCCTGTCCCCTGCGCCCGAGGAGCCACGCCTGTCCCCTGCACCCCAGCAGCTGCACCTGTCCCCCGTGCCCCAACAGCCACACCTGTCCCCTGCGCCTGAGGAGCCACGCCTGTCCCCCGCGCCCAAGGAGCTGCGCCTGTCCCCTGCACCCCAGGAGCCCTGCCTGTCCACCGCGCCTCAGGAGCTGCACCTGTCCCTCATGCCTGAGGAGCCACATCTGTCCCTTGCATCCGAGGAACTACGCCTGTCTCCCCAGCCTGAGGAACCGCGCCTGTCTCCCCAGCCTGAGGAACCACGCCTGTCCCCCCGGCCTGAGGAACCGCGCCTGTCCCCTCGGCCTGAGGAACCGCGCCTGTCTCCTCGGCCTGAGGAACCGCGCCTGTCCCCTCGGCCTGAGGAGCCATGCCTGTCCCCCCGGCCTGAGGAACCGCACCTGTCCCCTCAACCTGAGGAGCCCATTGAGGAGCCAGGCCTGTGCCCTGCATCTGAGGAATTGCCCTTATTCCTCCCACCCAGGGAGCCACCCTTATCCCCTGTGCTTGGAGAGCCGGCCCTGTCTGAGCCTGGGGAACCACCTCTGTCCCCTCTGCCTGAGGAGCTGCCGTTGTCCCCATCTGGGGAGCCATCTTTGTCACCTCAGCTGATGCCACCAGGTAAGGGGCACTTAGTACTCTGTTACTCTGGGACGGTCTTAACTCTTTATGGCACATCTAATCTAAGAGCCTCTCTTTTCCTCCAGATCCTCTTCCTCCTCCACTTTCACCCATCATCACAACTGTGGCCCCACCAGCCCTGTCTCCGTTGGGAGAGTTAGAGTACCCCTTTGATGCCAAAGGGGACAGTGACCCTGAGTCGCCACTGGCTGCCCCCATCTTGGAGACACCTATCAGCCCTCCACCGGAAGCTAACTGCACTGACCCTGAGCCTGTACCCCCTATGATCCTCCCCCCATCCCCAGGCTCCCCCATGGGACCGGCCTCTCCCATCCTGATGGAGCCCCTTCCCCCTCATTGTTCCCCACTCCTCCAGCATTCCCTGCCTCCCTCAAACTCACCTCCTTCCCAGTGCTCTCCTGCCTTGCCACTGTCGGTTCCTTTCCCGCTGAGTCCCATGGACAAGGCAGTGGAGGTCTCAGAAGAGGCTGAGCCACAGAAGATGGAGACTGAGAAAGCCCCAGAACCTGAGTGCCCAGCCTTGGAACCCAGCCCTACTAGTCCTCTTCCGTCTCCTCTGGGGAACCTTTCCTGCCCTGCACCCAGCCCTGCCCCAGCCCTGGATGACTTCTGTGGCCTGGGGGAAGATACAGCCCCTCTGGATGGGACTGACACTCCTGGTTCACAACCAGAGGCTGGACAGACCCCTGGCAGTTTGGCTAGTGAACTTAAGTGTTCCCCTGTGCTCCTGGACTCTGAGGAGCTGGCCCCTGTGACCCCTATGGAGGTCTATGGCCCAGAATGCAAGCAGGCAGGGCAGGGCTCACCCTGTGAAGAGCAAGAGGATCCACGTGCACCAGTGGCCCCGACCCCACCTACTCTCATCAAATCTGACATCGTTAATGAGATCTCCAATCTGAGCCAGGGCGATGCCAGTGCCAGTTTTCCTGGCTCAGAGCCCCTGCTGGGCTCTCCAGATCCTGAGGGGGGTGGCTCCCTGTCCATGGAGTTGGGGGTATCTACAGACGTTAGTCCAGCCCGAGATGAGGGCTCCCTGCGGCTCTGTACCGACTCGCTGCCAGAGACTGATGACTCGCTATTGTGTGATGCTGGGACAGCTATTGGAGGAGGCAAAGCCGAGGGGGACAAGGGGAGGCGGCGCAGCTCCCCAGCTCGTTCCCGCATCAAACAGGTGAGGGGCTATCCAGCCACTAGATGTGTTTGATGTCCCGTCACTGTCAGAGGTACGGTTCTGTCACTCACTGATACCTTCCCACTTGACATACTGAATCCTGGGTTCTCAGAGGGAGAAGGCAGTGGCAACCCACTCCAGTACTCTTGCCTGGAAAATCCCATGGACGGAGGAGCCTGGTGGGCTGCAGTCCATGGCGTCGCTAAGAGTCGGACACGACCGAGCGACTTCACTTTCACTTTTCACTTTCATCCATTGAAGAAGGAGATGGCAACCCACTCCAGTGTTCTTGCCTGGTGAATCTCAGGGACAGGGGAGCCTGGTGGGCTGCTGTCTATGGGGTCGCACAGAGTCGGACACGACTGAAGTGACTTAGCAGCAGCAGCACCAACAGGTTCTCAGAGATCCTTGAATTCATCTTGTTCTTTTATTAAAGAGAGCACCAGTAGCAGAGGGAAAATAAATTGCCCAGGTTCTTGGTTACTCAGTCAATAGAATCGGTACTAGAAACAGATCTCTCAAGCTAGTCTTTTTTCTTACTATACAGTACCATGTTGGCCCCTCTTTCTTGGAAGATCAGGAGTGGTTTGGACCAGAGCTACCTACCTGTTGCTACTCTAGAGCTTGGGCTTCCTCCCTGGCCCTGACTGGGAAGCTTGGACTTTGTTACCTGCCACACTCTGTCCCTTTGTCTCTTCTCTTGCCTCTAAGCCTATGGACCCCACCTGTTAGCCCTCTACTCCTGTAATTACCTATTATCCTTCACTCAGGGTCGCAGCAGTAGTTTCCCAGGGAGACGCCGGCCACGTGGAGGAGCACATGGAGGACGTGGGAGAGGACGGGCCCGGCTAAAATCAACTACTTCTTCCATTGAGACTCTGGTAGTAAGGAGAGGCCTCCCATCCCCCAAACATGCTTCGGCTGGCCCCTTCAAGATTAAACACCCTTTAAATCCTGCCAGTCCCTTGCACGCTCTGCCTGCCTGCTAGCCTAGGGCCTGTCCAGCTATGTCTGTGCTCCTGTCCTCTTGGCCCCCAGGCTTCTCTGAAATGTGATGTTGGGCTGAGGCCCATTTTGGGATCTGGGGTGTTCTTCTGCTTCTTAGTCCTGGTTCCTGGCCTTCATCTTAGCTGGGGGTTTATGCCGCCTTCCCCCAACACCAAAGAGGAAAGCAGCTTAGTCGGGGCAGATTTAGCTCCCTCACTTTGCACAACTCTCTGCCTATAAGGTTGCTGATATCGATAGCTCTCCCAGCAAGGAGGAAGAAGACGATGATGATGATACCATGCAAAATACTGTGGTTCTCTTCTCCAACACAGACAAATTTGTGCTAATGCAGGTACCGTACTTGACGCAAGTAGTCCCATCTTCAGCAGTAAGACCTGGCAGACTGAACGCCAGGATGGCATTTGGATATATGTGTTTTGGTGGGAGGGTAAATGAGGAAAACCAGAGACCTACTTCTCGGAATACTAGAAAATGAGCTTGACACTGAACTGGGAGCTGGGAATGTAGCAGTGAAAAAGGCAGGAACGATTTCTGCTCTATTGAAGCTCCTAGTCTAGGGAACATGAGTAATTTTGAAGCTACAGAATTTGTCGTGTATGTTACTGTGATCCTGATCAGTCTTCACCCACCTTTTCTTTCACTTCTCATTACCTCTATCCACGGTAGGCTGTATCATTTCAGATTACCCGATCAGACGACCAAGACAGGCTAGGAAGGAGCAGGGTCCCGTGATGGCTTGCTCTGCCCTAATGCAGGGATAGGCTTTTGGTTCTCTGACTCCCTCCTGTGAGATTAGCGTCGTAGTCAGTTACAGGGACTGAGTGGTGCTGAGGCTGTGAGGCGGGACACTTGGGTCTCTGTGTGTTTCCCCAGGACATGTGTGTGGTGTGTGGCAGCTTTGGCCGGGGGGCAGAGGGCCACCTCCTTGCCTGTTCCCAGTGCTCCCAGTGCTATCACCCGTACTGTGTCAACAGCAAGGTGAGTTCAGAGCCCCAGAGATACGGTCTGGGGAATGGGGTCAGTTATTGCTTATCCTAGGTCTTTTTCCTGGCCACTCTACTTAAAGTGGTCATTGGTCATGGAACTTGTTCATCAGTTTCCAGTGGCTGTCAAATTCATCTTGGGAAAAATGTTTTGGAAACCATAGTGGTCTTATGAGTTTCTTTGTTACAGATCATGACTTACCATTGAGTACATTGTATAAATTGTGAGAACTTTTCTAGTAGTAAACATGGTCTGGATATAAAATATAAAATCAGAACCAAACACATGTCCACAAAGAGAAAGCAATGTTTTTGACTCAAGCATGATCAGTCATTTTGGGGTTTTCATTAACATTTAGAACTTGTCCACTGCTAACATTCACTGACTTGCAGCAGTAGCAGGTGCCCCATGTTCAAGAAAAGCTGGGGGAGATACCGCCTGGGCAGTGAAAGATCTTAACAAGGCAGTGGCTGGGTGAGGCTGTTCTTTGACCAGTGGAGATCCCTGGAAGTCTAAGATTAAGAGCCACTATTTTAGGGGTGAGGGTACTCCGTGTATCTTCCCTGTGCTCAAATGAAGGTCTGGCCTGGGTACGGGGGTCCTCCAGCCCCACCTGTGTAAGTCCCAGCACCCCTGGAGAGGTCTGCCCTGCCTTCTGCATCACCCCCTGAGGAATTGCCGTCTCCTGCACCAGATCACCAAGGTGATGCTGCTGAAGGGCTGGCGTTGTGTGGAATGCATCGTGTGCGAGGTGTGTGGCCAGGCCTCAGACCCCTCCCGCCTCCTGCTCTGTGATGACTGTGACATTAGCTACCACACGTACTGCCTGGACCCCCCACTGCTCACCGTGCCGAAGGGTGGCTGGAAGTGCAAGTGGTAAGGAGACTAGCAACTTCAGGTGGGCCTGACATGTTAAGAGTGAGTATGATGTTGAATACATGGCTGAGGCTGGGTTTAGAAGGCCAGGCTGGTTTGGGTGCTCTGGGTAGGTCAGGTGTTGAGGGTCTGTCTTTCTGCCCCCACCAGGTGTGTGTCTTGTATGCAGTGTGGGGCCGCCTCCCCTGGCTTCCACTGTGAATGGCAGAATAGTTACACACACTGCGGGCCCTGTGCCAGCCTGGTGACCTGCCCTATCTGTCATGCCCCCTACGTGGAGGAGGACCTGCTGATCCAGTGTCGCCACTGTGAACGGTGAGGGTGCCCGTCTCCCCCAGATAGGCCCCCCCGCTCTGTTTTCGGCCTTGCGTTGTTTCTGTTCACCTCCTCCTGTCTCCTTTCCACCAGGTGGATGCATGCCGGCTGTGAGAGCCTCTTCACAGAGGATGATGTGGAGCAGGCAGCTGATGAGGGCTTCGACTGTGTCTCCTGCCAGCCTTACGTGGTCAAGCCTGCTGGTGAGTCCCGGGTGCTAGGGAGGGGGAGGAGAGGTCAGCGCAGGGGTGCCTTGCTCTGGGCCAGAGCCTCCAGCTGTTTGTCCTCTCCACAGCGCCTGTCGCACCTCCAGAGTTGGTACCTATGAAGGTGAAAGAGCCTGGTGAGTCACAATAAATCTGAATGCCAGTGCCAGAGAAGACCCTTAGACACTTAGTCCAGGTCCAGTCCTCCAATTTTATCTCATTTTTCACAGAAAAGAGGCTAAGACCCAGGGATGTTGAGTGACCTGCCCAAGGTCACCCCGTAGGTCAGTGGTGAAGTTGTGGTGACACTCACAGCCTCTAGGTTCCAGGCAGAATTCCATTTACCAGCCAACATGGCCTTTGTACAGCCAGACTCTCATCTTTAGAGAGCACAGAACTCTTTCTGAACTCTGCTCTTTTTCCTTAATGAAGGAGCTCTGCCATCTCCATCCATCATGATGTAGGCACTGCTCCTGGCATCTGGGGCACTATGAGCTGGCATTCGGCAAAGAGGGGCCCTCCTTGGTCCACATAGCCAGAGAACATATTTGGTGACCTGAGGGTTCATCAGGAGCAGAGTCCAGCTTCAGCAGCCGCTGTCTCTCAGACCCCCTCGGGTCACTGCAAGAGCACTCAGGCCTCAGCTGGTGCCCGTCGGTGGTCTCTCCTCTGTAGCCCTCAGACCCCAGTCTGGACTTCAGTCTGTCTCTCATTGCTCTTGTCCCAGCTAGGGACTTAAGGCGGCAACTCAGAGTCCCAGTTTCCCTGGGGCTCCATGGGGTCACACGCTTCCCCCCTTTGCGCAGAGCCCCAGTACTTTCGCTTCGAGGGCGTGTGGCTGACAGAAACGGGCATGGCGGTGCTGCGTAACCTGACCATGTCGCCTCTGCACAAGCGGCGTCAGAGGCGTGGACGGCCCGGCCTCCCAGGTGAGGCGGGGCTGGAGGGGGCCGAGCCTTCAGAGGTCCTGGGCCCTGATGACAAGAAGGATGGTGACCTGGACACGGACGAGCTGCTCAAGGCTGAAGGTCAGCCTAGGGGGTCTCGGGGAGCATGCTTGTGAGAGTTGATGTTGGGTCAGGGCAGCATTGTCACTCCCAGTCACCCTTGGGCCCCTGTAGGTCTTGTCCGATGGCTCTGTGACAGCGAACTCAGCTGTCTGTTCTTTTTTTTTTTTGCCTGTGTTGTGTCTTTGTTGCTGCATGTGAACTTTCTCTAGTTGCTGTGAGTAGGGGCTACTCTGTAGTTGCAGTAGACAGGCTTCTCATTGTGGTGGCTTCTCTTGTTGCAGAGCATGGGCCCTAGGGTGTGCGGGTTTTAGTAGTTGTGGCTCACAGGCTTAATTGCTCCTTGGTGTGTGGAATCTTCCTGGACCAGGGATCAAACCCATGTCCCCTGCATTGGCAGGCAGATTCTTAACCACTGGACCATTTGGGGAGTCCCCAGTTCTCAGTTCTTAACTGACAGGATGACAGGGTTCAAAGGGTCCAAGCCTCTGACCGGTCTCCATCTCTTTTGTCTCCACACACAGGTAGTGTGGAGCACATGGAGTGTGAAATTAAACTGGAGGGTCCTGTCAGCCCTGATGGAGAGCCTGGCAAAGAGGAGACTGAGGAGAGCAAAAAACGCAAACGCAAACCCTATCGGCCTGGTGAGGCCCTGGGATGTGGGTGGGATGGTGAGGGGCAGCTTACCAGGTCCCCAGCGGCTTCTCAGCCTCAGCTCTGCCTCCTTACAGGCATCGGTGGTTTCATGGTGCGACAGCGGAAATCCCACACACGTGTGAAAAAAGGGCCTGCAGCACAGGCGGAGGTGTTGAGTGGGGATGGGCAGCCCGACGAGGGTGAGACGGGTGAGGGCTCCAGTGGGGCCTGGGAGAAGGTGGGGCTCGCAGGACCCGTGGGACACTGCCAGGGAGGCCAGGGGCAGGGGTGCTCTCAAAGGGTCAAGGAGGTAGTGGGCCCAATTGGTGTCGGGGGAGAATAGGCAGAAAGTGTCCCCAGGCCAGCCTGGGAGCAGCATGCTCACAGTCCCCAGAGAGGCTGACCCTCCTGTTGGGTCCTCAGTGTTGCCTGCTGACCTGCCTGCCGAGGGCTCTGTGGACCAGAGCTTAGCCGATGGGGATGAGAAGAAGAAGCAGCAGCGGCGAGGGCGCAAGAAGAACAAACTGGAGGACATGTTCCCTGCTTACCTGCAGGTGGGTCTTAGGCTCTGAAGGCCATTGGCCAGGCTCCTGGCCCGCAGGGCCTGAGAAAGCCTGTTTCTTTCCGCCTCCTCCCACAGGAAGCCTTCTTTGGGAAGGAGCTGCTAGACCTGAGCCGGAAGGCCCTGTTTGCAGTTGGCGTGGGCCGGCCAAGCTTTGGATTGGGAACCCCCAAAGCCAAGGGCGATGGAGGCTCAGAGAGGAAGGAGCTCCCGACCTCACAGAAAGGTCAGTCATGTGGGGGTAAGGTAGTCTGAAGGGGTCCAACCTCACTTTGTACTTGGAAGCTGGTAAGAGATTTTGGTGTGAAATGGGCTGGTCTCTAGGAGTTGAGGGTTGGCCAAGGGCCCTGGCCTTGATGCTGGGGTCCTGTTCTGGGCATCTCTGATTGAAGTGGGGCTGTTGCTCGTAGGAGATGATGGTCCAGATGTTGCAGATGAAGAATCCCGTGGCCCTGAGAGCAAGGCTGATACACCAGGTGAGGGCTTCTGGGAGGGCTGGGTGCCATCTTGGTTTTGCTTCTGTCAACCTGTTCTGCCCCTGAGTACCATCAAGGTTGGAGACTGGAAAGTGTTTCAGGCCTTCTGTGGTCCTTGCCAGAGTGGCAAGTGTGGTGGCTCCACACCGACCTTAGCTGATGGGCTTTTCTTGGCAATTGCAGGACCTGAGGATGGTGGCATAAAGGCATCCCCAGTGCCCAGTGACCCCGAGAAGCCAGGCACCCCGGGTGAAGGGATGCTTAGCTCTGACTTAGACAGGATTCCCACAGAAGGTGAGGCTGGGACCCATACTCGGCATGTAAAAAGGTCCTCTCCTCTGCCTGAGGGACTCATTTATATTGCTCCTCTGGTGGGGAGTCATGGGCACCTTCCCTGGTATCCCCTGAGCCCTAGTCTTCCTCAGCAGCATCTTTCCTTGATCCCTCACAGAACTGCCTAAGATGGAATCCAAGGACCTGCAGCAGCTTTTCAAGGACGTTCTGGGTTCCGAACGAGAGCAGCATCTGGGTTGCGGAACCCCTGGCCTGGACGGCAGCCGGACACCGCTGCAGAGGCCCTTTCTTCAAGGTGAGCTGATGGGGGTGGTTTGAAGACTGCGTGGGCAGGTATCATCAAGCCTGCCTCCAGACCGGGCCGCTTGCTCCCTCTCTCTGATCCTATGCTTCTTGTAGGTGGACTCCCTTTGGGCAATCTCCCCTCCAACAGCCCAATGGACTCTTACCCGGGCCTCTGCCAGTCCCCATTCCTGGATTCTAGGTTGGTATTTGTGCTTAACCTCTGTGGGCAGTCCCTTCCCTCCAGTGGGGCCATGCTGGGGGAGGGAACGTTGGACTCTCGGGTGCTGCTGTGGCAACCCCTCCCTCCCTCTGCTGCCTTGCTAGTGACTGTCCTCTGTTGGGGCAGGGCAGTAGCCTGGGGACTCTGGGCAGTTGGTCTGGGGTGGGGCTTGGCATCCCTGCCCTCTGTGACTCTCTGCCCCTGCGCCCCAGGGAGCGCGGGGGCTTCTTCAGCCCAGAACCCGGTGAGCCAGACAGCCCCTGGACAGGCTCGGGGGGCACCACGCCCTCCACCCCCACCACCCCCACCACGGAGGGTGAGGGCGACGGGCTCTCCTATAATCAGCGGAGTCTTCAGCGCTGGGAGAAGGACGAGGAGTTGGGCCAGCTCTCCACCATCTCGCCTGTGCTGTACGCCAATATTAACTTCCCCAGTCTCAAGCAGGATTACCCAGGTACCTGTGGGACAGAGCACGGGAGACAGCCTGCAACACGACCAGCGCAGGGGTCACCTGCCAGTTCTCCTCTCACACATCGTCTCTGTCCTCCAGACTGGTCAAGCCGCTGCAAACAAATCATGAAGCTGTGGAGAAAAGTTCCAGCTGCTGATAAAGCCCCCTACCTGGTGAGACAGAAGGAGCCTGGAGTGGCGTGGGAAATGAGTCATGGGCGGCACGTCTTCGGGAAAGTCACCCTCATTCCTTCTACTCCCCACTTTCATAGCAGCTGGGCCAGTAGGGGTCGGCTTCTGGGTGGGGAGTGTGAGGGCATGGTGAGGGAGTGGGACTGGACTTGAGACTGAGTCCCAGCCTCAGGCTGTGTCCTCTGTTCCTCAGCAAAAGGCCAAAGATAACCGGGCAGCTCACCGCATCAACAAGGTGCAGAAGGTGAGCGGGCTCAGGGTGCGCGGAGGCATCCAAGTCTGGTTGTGGGGCAGCCTCCCTGCAGGTGGGGGTCAGAGGGCCTACCCGCAGCAGCCTGACTGTTCTCTACCTGGTTTCCTCCTGTAGCAGGCTGAGAGCCAGATCAACAAGCAGACCAAGGTGGGCGACATGGCCCGCAAGACTGACCGACCGGCCCTACATCTCCGCATTCCCCCCCAGCCAGGGGCCCTGGGCAGTCCGCCTCCCGCTGCTGCCCCCACCATTTTCATTGGCAGCCCCACTCCCCCCGCCGGCTTGTCTACCTCTGCGGACGGGTTCCTGAAGCCGCCGGCGGGCACGGTGCCCGGCCCCGACTCGCCTGGTGAGCTCTTCCTCAAGCTCCCGCCCCAGGTGCCCGCCCAAGTGCCTTCGCAGGACCCCTTTGGACTGGCCTCTGCCTATGCTCTGGAGCCCCGCTTCCCCACAGTACCACCCACCTACCCTCCCTATCCTAGTCCGACTGGGGCCCCTGCACCGCCCCCGACGCTGGGTGCCTCGTCTCGTCCTGGGACTGGCCAGCCAGGGGAGTTCCACACTACCCCACCTGGCACCCCCCGACACCAGCCCTCCACGCCTGACCCCTTCCTCAAACCCCGCTGCCCCTCGCTGGACAACCTGGCTGTGCCTGAGAGCCCAGGGGGAGGGGGAGGCAAGGCTGCTGAGCCTCTGCTGTCGCCTCTGCCTTTTGGGGAGTCTCGGAAGGCCCTGGAGGTGAAGAAGGAAGAGCTTGGGGGATCCTCTCCAAGCTATGGGCCCCCAAACCTGGGCTTTGTTGACTCTCCCTCCTCAGGCCCCCACCTGGGTGGCCTGGAGTTAAAGGCACCTGATGTTTTCAAAGCCCCCCTGACCCCTCGGGCATCTCAGGTAGAGCCCCAGAGCCCGGGCTTGGGCCTAAGGCCCCAGGAGCCACCCCCTGCCCAGGCTTTGGCCCCTTCTCCTCCCAGCCACTCGGACATCTTTCGCCCTGGTCCCTACCCTGACCCCTACGCCCAACCCCCGCTGACCCCTCGGCCCCAGCCCCCACCACCTGAGAGCTGCTGTGCCCTGCCTCCCCGCTCACTGCCCTCTGACCCTTTCTCCCGAGTGCCCGCCAGTCCCCAGTCCCAGTCCAGCTCCCAGTCCCCATTAACACCCCGTCCTCTGTCTGCTGAGGCTTTCTGCCCATCCCCTGTTACCCCTCGCTTCCAATCCCCTGACCCTTATTCCCGTCCACCCTCGCGCCCTCAGTCCCGGGATCCATTTGCCCCATTGCATAAGCCCCCCCGCCCCCAGCCCTCTGAAGTTGCCTTCAAGGCTGGGCCTCTAGCCCACACTCCGCTGGGGGCTGGGGGTTTCCCAGCAGCCCTGCCCTCAGGGCCAGCAGGTGAGCTCCATGCCAAGGTCCCAAGTGTGCAACCCCCCAATTTTGCCCGGTCCCCTGGGACCAGTGCATTTGTGGGCACCCCTTCTCCCATGCGTTTCACTTTCCCTCAGGCGGTCGGGGAGCCTCCCTTAAAGCCCCCTGTCCCTCAGCCTGGTCTCCCTCCACCCCATGGGATCAACAGCCATTTTGGGCCCGGCCCTACCATGGGCAAGCCTCAAAGCACAAACTACGCAGTAGCCGCAGGGAACTTCCGCCCATCGGGCAGCCCCCTGGGGCCCAGCAGCGGGCCTGCAGGAGAGGGCTACGGGCCGTCCCCGCTGCGCCCCCCGTCAGTCCTTCCCCAACCCGCACCCGACGGGCCCCTCCCCTGCCTGCCCCATGGGGCCGCACCACGGGCGGGCATCACCTCTCCGGTCGAGAAGCGAGAAGACCCAGGGGCTGGCACGGGCAGCTCTTTGGCGGCACCTGAGCTTTCAGGTACCCAGGACCCAGGCATGTCTGGCCTCAGTCAGACAGAACTAGAGAAGCAGCGACAGGTGGGTCAACATCTCTGTTTGTGGGCCAGCCCTTTGGGCTTTGGTGCTCGTCCAGTGGACTTACTGTCTCGTCTGTACTCTGCACAGCGCCAGCGACTGCGGGAGCTGTTGATTCGGCAGCAGATGCAGCGCAACACCCTTCGGCAGGAGAAGGAGACTGCGGCAGCTGCCGGAGCAGTGGGACCCCCAGGCAGCTGGGGTGCTGAGCCTAGTAGCCCTGCGTTTGAGCAGCTGGGTCGAGGCCAGACCCCCTTTGCTGGGACCCAGGTAGGTAGAGTGGCAAGGGGTGGTAGATCCAAGATGCAGAAGGTGGCCGCACTTTCATCTACTCTCATCTTTCCTAGGACAAGAGCAGCCTTGTGGGGCTGCCCCCAAGCAAGCTGGGTGGCCCCATCCTGGGGCCAGGGGCTTTCCCCAGTGATGACCGACTCTCCCGGCCACCTCCACCAGCCACCCCTTCCTCTATGGATGTTAACAGCCGGTGAGGCTCCTGGGCTTCCCTCGGGGAAAAATCAAGGGAGTATATTATATCCAGTGTGGACTGCCCCTGATTTTCCTATCTGTCTAATCCTCAGCATCACTTTCTTTTCTTTCCCATTCTTTCCTCCTCACTGTGTTAACTTTTTCCTTCTTTAGGGAAGCCCATGTTCTAGCTCTTTTTTCATTCTGATTTTTTCTTACTACTGCGTATACTTCCAGGCAATTGGTGGGGGGCTCCCAAGCCTTCTATCAGCGAGCACCGTATCCTGGGTCCCTGCCCTTACAGCAGCAGCAGCAGCAGCAACTGTGGCAGCAGCAGCAACAGGCAACAGCAGCAGCTTCCATGCGACTTACCATGTCTGCGCGCTTTCCCTCAACTCCTGGGCCTGAACTTGGTCGCCAAACCCTAGGTTCCCCTTTGGCTGGAATTTCCAACCGCCTGCCTGGCCCTGGTGAACCAGTGCCTGGCCCAGCTGGTCCTGCCCAGTTCATTGAGTTGCGGCACAATGTACAGAAAGGACTCGGACCGGGGGGGCCTCCATTTCCCGGTCAGGGCCCTCCACAGAGACCCCGTTTTTACCCTGTAACTGAGGATTCCCACCGACTGGCCCCTGAAGGGCTTCGTGGCCTAGCAGTCTCAGGCCTTCCTCCACAGAAACCTTCAGCCCCACCAGCTCCTGAACTGAACAACAGCCTCCATCCAACGCCCCACACCAAGGGTCCCAACCTGCCCACTGGCTTGGAGCTAGTCAGCCGGCCCCCCTCCAGCACTGAGCTTGGCCGCCCCCCTCCTCTGGCCCTGGAAGCTGGAAAACTACCTTGTGAGGATCCTGAGCTGGATGATGACTTTGATGCCCACAAGGCCTTGGAGGACGATGAGGAGCTTGCTCACTTGGGCCTGGGTGTGGATGTGGCCAAGGGAGACGATGAGCTGGGTACTCTGGAAAACCTAGAGACCAATGATCCCCACCTCGATGACCTGCTCAATGGGGATGAGTTTGACCTGCTGGCCTATACTGACCCTGAGCTGGACACGGGGGACAAGAAGGACATCTTCAATGAGCATCTGAGGCTGGTGGAGTCAGCCAATGAAAAGGCTGAACGAGAGGCTCTGTTGCGAGGGGTGGAGCCAGGACCCTTGGGCCCCGAGGAGCACCCTCCCCCGGCTGCGGATGCGCCTGAGCCCCGTCTGGCATCAGGGCTTCCCGAGGTGAAGCCCAAGGTGGAGGAGGGTGGGCGCCACCCTTCCCCTTGCCAGTTTACCATTACCACCCCCAAGGCAGAGCCAGCACCTGTCACCACTTCCCTAGGCCTGGGGGTGAAGCCAGGTCAGAGTGTGACGGGCAGCCGGGACACTCGAATGGGCACAGGAACTTTTTCTAGCAGTGGGCACACAGCTGAGAAGGTCCCCTTTGGGACCACAGGAGGACCACCAGCTCACCTGCTGACGCCCAGCCCACTGAGTGGCCCGGGAGGGTCCTCCCTACTGGAAAAGTTTGAGCTAGAGAGTGGGGCCCTGACTTTGCCTGGTGGACATGCATCTGGGGATGAGCTGGACAAGATGGAGAGCTCACTGGTAGCCAGTGAGTTACCCCTGCTCATTGAGGACCTGTTGGAACATGAGAAGAAAGAGCTGCAGAAGAAGCAGCAGCTTTCAGCGCAGCTGCAGCCTGTGCAGCAGCAGCAGCCCCAGCAGCATTCCCTGCTGTCCACGCCAGGCCCTGCCCAGGCTGTGTCTTTGCCCCATGAGGGCTCTTCTCCCAATTTGGCTGGCCCTCAACAGCAGCTTTCCCTGGGACTTGGAGGCTCCCGACAGCCAGGCTTGGCCCAACCGTTGATGCCCACCCAGCCACCAGCTCATGCCCTCCAGCAGCGCCTGGCCCCATCCATGGCCATGGTATCCAACCAAGGGCATATGCTAAGTGGGCAGCATGGGGGACAGGCAGGCTTGGTGCCCCAGCAGAACCCACAGCCAGTGCTGGCACAGAAGCCCATGGGTACCATGCCACCGTCCATGTGCATGAAACCACAGCAGCTGGCAATGCAGCAGCAGTTGGCTAACAGCTTTTTCCCAGATACAGGTAATCTCATCTTGGGGGAGAGACTGGCTTAGTAACTCAGGAGTGATCACGGTTACCACTAACTGAATTCTCTCTGAGGCTGCAGACCCAAGATACTCCCTAGTTAAAGGAGACCAGACTCAGAGAGTGGTGTAGGCAGAAACACTGTAGCTTTTAAGGGAGAATAGTGCCTGGTGTCTGGCAGGTGTTCAGATGTTTGAGTGAATGAACGGAATGGACACCTGAAGTCTGATTAGCAGAGTCCTTGTAGCTGTGGTGAGACCCAGAGCTTAGGACTTGGAGCAGAGTGGTGCGAGAAGTAGTTGGCCTGGTAAAAGATGTAGTGAGACTTCGTGGCAGGAAAGTCAGGTGTATTTGGAGACCATGAGTGGACTGCTTAGGCTGGGGTAGGCTTTGTGGAAGGAAGTGAGTGGGCACTGCCGTAACTTTGGAGAGGTGAGGTGGGGGCCCAGATTGAAGAAGATGTCCAAGTATAATAGTATCTATTGAATAATGACTGCTAAACACTGTGCTGAGCACTTTGCATTTACTGTGTGATATAATCATCACAACAAAAACATTAAGTAGGTACCATTATTATTTCTTTTTAACTTTTAATTTTGTATTGGGGTATAGTTGGTTGACAATGTGAGAGCATCAGGTGAACAGCTAAGGGACTCAGCCATACGTATACATGCATCCATTCTCCCCCAAAGTCCCCTCCCATCTCGGCCACCACATAACATAGAGCAGCGTTCTGTGTGCTATACAATAGGTCCTTGGTTATCCATTTAAAATATAGCAGTGTGTACACGTAATAGGTCCTGTTATTATCTTATAGAAAAGGAAACTGAGGCAGAAAGATTAACTTGCTCGATATCCTACAACTAACAGTTGGAATTTGAAGCCTGGCCCTCATATCCTTTTAACTGTTTTACCACCTCAGAATAACCAGGAGGAGGTGTTTGGTTAATCTTCTTAAAAGTAGGGAGTCAGTTAAGCTTTCTGAGTAGTGGAGAAATATGCAGTGTGTAAGATTTTAGGATGATTTGGTGTCTGCTTGTTTCTCTTTTTCTACCCAGTGTCCTGGACAGGCAGAAGAGTGGTTTGTAGGTGGTGTGTGTTGTGGCCAAAGCAACTCTGGCATTGGGCTTTGGCACTGTGCCCACATCTTGGGTTCTTGGGCTGCACTTAGTTGTCCTAAGAACATGACTTTTGAAGAATGCTTTCTAGGTCATAAAGTAAACTTGTATTCTGGTCATATTTGATCTTCTCAGTAGCTCCGTGAGATAAGCAGAATAAGGAATCATGATCTCTGTCAAATAGAAGAATAAACTGAGGCTCATAGAGGTGAAATGACTTTAATACATGGGTTCAGCAAATATTTACTGAGTACCTTTTCCTAACACCATGCAAGTAAAAACAGCTATGTGTCCTGTGAATAATAGAATTGAGTCACCTATGCTACCTGGCTCCTAGTCCAGTGGTCTTTCCACCATGCCATGTCATTGTTCTGCTTGGCTTGGTGGAAGTCAAGGAGTTGCAACACCAGACATTGACCTCAATGCCAGGCTCACTTGGCTCTTCTGTCTCTAGACCTGGACAAATTCGCTGCAGAAGATATCATTGATCCTATTGCAAAGGCCAAGATGGTGGCTTTGAAAGGCATCAAGAAGGTGATGGCTCAGGGCAGCATTGGAGTGGCACCTGGTATGAACAGGTAAGATGTATGGGATGGGAGCATTGGCTTTTTCCTTTTCCAGTCCTTCCCCTGTTCTTCATGATCCTCCTTCCTACTTGTCCCACCTCTTTGCCCTTCAACTTTCCCCATCGCTAACTCATCCTCTTTGCATTGGCGGACTCCAGGCAGCAAGTGTCCCTGCTAGCTCAGAGGCTCTCAGGGGGGCCCGGTAGTGATCTGCAGAACCACGTGGCAGCTGGGAGTGGCCAGGTAAATGGTCTGGTGGGAGCAGGAACTTGGCTTCTATGCCTTCGAGCCACCCTTCTTAGGGCCTGGTACAGAACAATGACCCTTCAACAGTCTTTCTCATCCCAGGAGCGGGGTGCCGGTGACTCCTCCCAGCCTCGTCCCAATCCACCCACTTTTGCCCAGGGAGTGATCAGTGAGTATGGTGATGGGGAGGAATGTGCAAGGAAGTGGCTTGGGGAAAGAGGGGTTTGGATCCCCTGACACCTGTCCACTTCCTTTCCCAGATGAGGCTGACCAGCGGCAGTATGAGGAGTGGCTGTTCCATACCCAGCAGCTCCTACAAATGCAACTGAAGGTGCTAGAGGAGCAGATAGGGGTGCACCGCAAGTCCCGGAAAGCCCTGTGTGCCAAGCAGCGCACTGCCAAGAAGGCTGGCCGGGAGTTCCCCGAGGCTGATGCTGAGAAGCTAAAGCTGGTTACAGAACAACAGAGCAAGATCCAGAAACAGCTGGATCAGGTAGGGAAGGCAGACTTCAGCCTAGCAACCAGGAACCTGGGAAGAAGGGTGGCACAGGTGGGTAGCCTCCCTGCTGACCTCCCTAACCTTCCCGTGTTAGGTCCGGAAGCAGCAGAAGGAGCACACTAACTTAATGGCAGAATATCGGAATAAGCAGCAGCAGCAGCAACAACAGCAGCAGCAACAGCAGCAGCACTCAGCCGTACTTGCCCTTAGCCCTTCCCAGAGTCCCCGGCTACTCACCAAGCTTCCTGGTCAGCTACTCCCAGGCCATGGGCTGCAGCCACCTCAAGGACCCCCTGGGGGGCAAGCTGCAGGTCTTCGCCTGACCCCCGGGGGCATGGCCCTACCTGGACAGCCTGGTGGCCCCTTCCTCAACACCACCCTGGCCCAACAGCAGCAGCAGCAACATTCTGGTGGAGCTGGGGCCCTGGCTGGCCCCTCGGGGGGCTTTTTCCCTGGCAACCTTGCTCTTCGAGGCCTGGGACCTGACTCGAGGCTTTTACAGGAAAGGCAGCTGCAGCTCCAACAGCAGCGCATGCAGCTGGCCCAGAAACTGCAACAGCAGCAGCAGCAGCATCTCCTAGGACAGGTGGCAATCCAGCAGCAACAGCAGCAGGGTCCAGGAGTACAGGCAAACCAGGCTCTGGGTCCCAAGCCCCAGGGCCTTCTGCCTCCCAGCAGCCACCAGGGCCTCTTGGTCCAGCAGCTGTCCCCCCAACCACCCCAGGGGCCCCAGGGCATGCTGGGCCCTGCCCAGGTGGCAGTATTGCAGCAGCAGCAACCACACCCTGGAGCTTTGGGCCCCCAGGGCCCTCACAGACAGGTGCTCCTGACCCAGCCGCGGGTGCTAAGTTCTCCCCAGATGGCACAGCAGGGTCAGGGCCTAATGGGACACCGGCTGGTCACATCCCAGCAGCAGCAACAGCACCAACAGCAAGGATCCATGGCCGGGCTTTCCCATCTTCAGCAGGGTCTGATGCCACACAATGGGCAGCCCAAACTGGGTGCTCAGCCCATGGCCGCCTTGCAGCAGCAACAGTTGCAACAGCAGCAGCAGCAGCAGCAACTTCAACAACACCAACAGCTTCAACAACAGCAGCAGCAACAGCAGCTACAACAACAGCAGCAGCAGTTACAACAGCAGCAGCAGCAGCAACAGCAGCTACAACAACAGCAGCAGCAACAGCAGCTTCAACAGCAACAGCAGCAACAGCAGCTTCAGCAGCAGCAGCAGCTTCAGCAGCAGCAGCAACAGCAGCTTCAACAGCAGCAGCAGCAGCTTCAACAGCAGCAGCAGCAGCTTCAACAGCAGCAGCAGCAACAGCAGCTTCAACAGCAGCAGCAGCAACAGCAGCTTCAACAGCAGCAGCAGATGGGCCTCTTGAGCCAGAGTC
Organism: Budorcas taxicolor; assembly: GCF_023091745.1. Taxonomy (NCBI): domain Eukaryota; kingdom Metazoa; phylum Chordata; class Mammalia; order Artiodactyla; family Bovidae; genus Budorcas; species Budorcas taxicolor. Next base: position 75,607,119 of record NC_068914.1, read on the forward strand.
GAGCTTTACTGTCTCCTCAACAGCAACAGCAGCAGCAACAGATGACACTTGGCCCTGGCATGCCAGCCAAGCCTCTGCAACACTTTTCTAGCCCCGGAGCCCTGGGCCCAACCCTCATCCTAACGGGCAAGGAACAAAGCATCGTAGAGACAGCTCTTCCTTCAGAGGCCAGTGAGGGGCCCTCCACACATCAGGGAGGGCCCTTACCAATGGGGACTGTACCAGAGTCCGTGGCCACTGAACCAGGAGAGGTGAAGCCCTCACTGTCTGGGGACTCACAACTCCTGCTTGTCCAGCCCCAGGCGCAGCCTCAGCCCAATTCTCTGCAGCTGCAGCCACCTCTGAGGCTCCCAGGACAACAGCAGCCGCCAGTTAACTTGCTCCACACAGCAGGCGCAGGAAGCCATGGGCAACCAGGCAGTGGATCGTCTGAGGCCTCGTCTGTGCCCCACCTACTGGCCCAATCCTCTGTTTCCTTAGGGGAACAGCCTGGATCCGTAACCCAGAACCTTCTGAGCTCCCAACAGCCCCTTGGACTAGAGCGGCCTATGCAAAATAACATAGGGCCACAGCCTGCCAAGCCGGGATCTGTCCCGCAGTCTGGCCAGAGCCTGCCAGGGGCTGGGGTCATGCCTACAGTGGGTCAGCTTCGGGCACAGCTCCAAGGAGTCCTGGCCAAAAACCCACAGCTGCGGCATTTGAGTCCTCAGCAGCAGCAGCAGCTCCACGCGCTTCTCATGCAGAGGCAGCTACAGCAGAGTCAGGCAGCACGCCAGGCCCCACCCTACCCGGAGCCTGGGACCCAGCCCTCTCCCCTCCAAGGCCTCCTGGGCCGCCAGCCCCAACCTGGGGGCTTCCCTGGATCCCAGACAGGCCCTCTTCAGGAGCTAGGGGCCGGGCTTCGACCTCAGGGCCCACCCCGACTCCCCGCCCCACAAGGAGCCTTATCCACAGGACCAGTTCTTGGCCCTGTCCATCCCACACCTCCACCATCCAGCCCCCAAGAGCCAAAGAGACCTTCCTCCCAATTACCTTCCCCTAGCTCCCAGCTCCCCTCCGAGGCCCAGCTCCCTATCACCCAGCCAGGAACCCCCAAGCCCCAGGGGCCACCCTTGGAGCTTCCTCCTGGGAGGGTCTCACCTGCTGCTGCCCAGCTTGCGGATACCTTCTTTGGCAAGGGACTGGGACCTTGGGACCCCCCAGACCACCTAGTGGAAGCCCAGAAGCTGGAGCAAAGCAGCATGGCACCTGGGCATCTGGACCAGGTGAATGGGCAGGTGGTACCTGAGCCACCACATCTCAACATCAAGCAGGAGCCTCGGGAAGAGCCGTGTGCCCTGGGGTCCCAGGCGGTGAAGAGGGAGGCCAACGGGGAGCCTGTAGGGGCACCAGGTACCAGCAACCACCTCCTGCTGGCAGGGCCCCGCTCAGAAGCCGGGCATCTGCTCTTGCAGAAGCTTCTACGAGCAAAGAATGTGCAACTCAGTACTGGGCGGGGGCCCGAGGGGCTGCGAGCTGAGATCAACGGGCACATTGACAGCAAGCTTGCTGGGCTGGAGCAGAAACTGCAGGGTACCCCCAGCACCAAGGAGGTGAGTACTCCAGTTAGAGTGGAGCAGACAGTGTGGGGCCTGGAGCCCAGGGGCAGAGCGAGCAGGTCTGGGTGAAACCAGAGGTGAGGGCTCTGAGGCGCACGGTGGCCTTCACTGTGGGTTTGTCCGGCTTAGGATACAGCAGCAAGGAAGCCTTTGACACCGAAGCCCAAGCGGGTACAGAAGGCAAGCGACAGGTTGGTGAGCTCCCGAAAGAAGCTGCGGAAGGAGGACGGGGTCAGGGCCAGCGAGGCCTTGCTGAAACAGCTGAAACAGGTGACCCCCAGGAGCCAGTCCCCTGGTCCCATCCCAGGATAGGGGCAGCCTGGCCCCCAGCTGTGCAGTAGCAGAGTGGTACATGCTGCGGGATTCCAACCTTGTCATCTTGCCCCTTCTAGGAGCTGTCCCTGCTGCCCCTCACGGAGCCTACCATCACCGCCAACTTTAGCCTCTTTGCTCCCTTTGGCAGCGGCTGCCCGATCAGTGGGCAGTGCCAGCTGAGAGGGGCCTTCGGAAGTGGGGTGCTGCCCACGGGCCCTGACTACTATTCCCAGCTGCTTACCAAGGTCAGAAAAATGGCAGTACCTTTTGGGGATGATGAGGTTCTTGAGGAGGTGGAGTTGGGGGTGGCAGACTTGAGCAAAGGGCTGATAGAGTTGGGGCCAGGAGATTATGTCAGTCTCCCTATGCCATCTTGCACACAACACCCCACCCCGCCCCCAGAATAACCTGAGTAACCCGCCGACACCACCCTCGTCGCTGCCCCCCACCCCACCCCCATCGGTGCAGCAGAAGATGGTTAATGGCGTCACTCCGTCTGAAGAGCTGGGGGAGCACCCCAAGGATGCCGCCTCTGCCCGGGACACTGAAGGGGTGCTGAGGGGTAAGTCGGGAGCAGAGTGGGCGCCTCTCGGCCCCACCTTGGTGGCTAGGGTCCTGTGGTGGGGTTTGAGGTAGGAGTGGGTTGTGTGTTGCTCTGTGTGCGTACACAACAGATGGTCCTTGAGATAGGAAGGGCCTCTTCGAGACTGATTTGTTGGAGCCGAGGAGGGGCTTCTGGAGTCCAGAGCAAAGGCAGCAGGGCAGGGAGAATATTAATGAAGCTTTTGTTTTTGAGGAATGACCAAGCTTCCTTACCCACAGGGTATGAACTCCAATCAGATCTGCATTTGAAATCTGGCTCCTGCATTCATTTAGCTGTGTTTCTGCAGCCAAGTAACTTGATTGACTTGTGTGAGCCTCAGTTTTCTCACTCTAAAATAAAAATAATACTTAATGGAGTTGTTGAAAGACTATAACCAGTGAGCGTACACTGCAGAGTACACTCTTTAGAAAGGCTCAGTAAATTTATAGCTCATGTACCCCAAACTGGTAGATGGCTGGATGAGTAGATAGTGGTCATAGAACTGAGCTAGGTCTTGTACCCGTTAGGCTTGAAATACGTGGGAGAAAGCACCAGCAGCTCTGGCCTGACCTCAGCCTGACTTTTCTTCTCCTACCTACCCTGCAGATGCTTCAGAAGTGAAAAGTCTAGACCTGCTGGCCGCTTTGCCTACGCCCCCTCACAATCAGACTGAGGATGTCAGGTGCAGAAGGGGCAGAGATGGGGATGAGGAATTGAGGTGGGGGACCAGTTCCTCATTTTTCCTTGTTTCTTCTTTTGACCAATGGTAGATTTCAAATAGAGCTGTAACATCCACAAATCTCTAGATTTGGGAGGGGGCACCTGCTGGGCTGAGGCAGTGAGTGTCTACTTTCGGTCCACAGGATGGAGAGTGATGAGGACAGCGATTCTCCTGACAGCATCGTGCCAGCTTCATCCCCTGAGAGCATCCTGGGGGAGGAGGCCCCCCGTTTCCCTCAGCTGGGCTCAGGCCGGTGGGAGCAGGATGACCGGGCTCTCTCCCCCGTCATCCCCATCATTCCTCGGGCCAGCATTCCAGGTAGAGGTGACTCTGGGCCTGGACCCGGCCTGGCCTGGCCAGGCTGCATTGTCAGAGGTCAGGGAGTGAGGTAGCTGGAGCTTACGTAGGTCCTTCTTTGTCACTCAGTCTTCCCAGAGAGCAAACCTTATGGGGTCCTGGATCTGGAGGCCACCAGGAAGCTGCCTGCCCCAACTTGGGAAAAGGGCAAAGGAAGCGAGGTGTCAGTCATGCTGACGGTTTCTGCTGCTGCCGCCAAGGTATGTCCTGGGGATGCCTCGGGGCCAGGAGAGGATGCCAGTCAGAGGGCAGTCCCAGGAGCTTCTCTGGATAAATCCAGTCATTTAAACCTGTGTATTGAGGACCTCCTGTGAATGAAAGCCTGAGCCGGAGCGTGGGATTAGAAAAAATGTAGCACAAGGGGCTGCCCTGCCCTCAAGGAGCTCACAGTTCAGGGGTAAAGTGCTACCAAACATGTCCCCCCAGTCACATTGCATGGAATTCTGTCTTTTTGAAAATGTTATCAGGGTCTTGTGATCAAAGGAAGTTGGAAATCTCCGTTAAAATAGCAAAACAGTTTTCTTTATTACAAGGCTCTGCAGATCCTTTACTTCGCTAATGTGTACTGATTTACAAGGGCTGGACGCAGTGTGTCGTTTCCTAAGCCCAGTTGCCGCAGGTCTCTTGCTGTGAGCTCCCGGTAATGCCCACAGTGATTTGAGAAAGGCTGCCTTTAAAGGAGGTGCATGGGAAGAAGCCAGATGGCTCAGGGGCAGGACTGACAGGCCGCTTAGGGAGCTGCGTTCCGGGTGTCGTGGTCCCCACCAAGCTGGTGATGGTTCTCACACTGCTGCTCTGCCGACTTGGCTGTCGTATCCCCTTTCCTGCCCTGGCAGAACCTGAATGGCATGATGGTGGCAGTGGCAGAGCTGCTGAGCATGAAGATCCCCAATTCCTATGAGGTGCTGTTCCCAGAGAGCCCTGCCCGGGCCGGCATCGAGCCTAAGAAGGGGGAGGCTGAGGGCCCTGGTGAGTATGGCAGAAAAACTCCTTGGGGCCCGCAGGGAGTGATAGTGGTGGGAGTCTCTGACCCCTTCCTTCCTGCAGGTGGGAAAGAAAAGAGTCTGGGAGGCAAGAGCCCAGAGGCTGGCCCTGATTGGCTGAAGCAGTTTGATGCTGTGTTGCCTGGCTATACACTCAAGAGTCAGTTAGACATCTTGAGTCTCCTCAAACAGGTGGGTCTGTTGGAAGAAGACAGGGTGGGTATCTGGCTAGGACAGAGGAGGCAGAGGGCTTTGGGGCGAGTGGAATCTGGGTGGGAGGAGAGAGGTGACTAGTTAATTGAGGAGCCAGCACTAACGGTACAGGGCTCTCCTATCTTCCCATAGGAGAGCCCTGCCCCAGAGCCCCCCACCCAGCACAGCTACACCTACAACGTCTCCAACCTGGATGTGCGACAGCTCTCGGCCCCACCTCCTGAAGAACCCTCCCCACCCCCTTCCCCTCTGGCACCCTCTCCTGCCAGCCCCCCTGCTGAACCCTTGGTTGAACTTCCAGCTGAACCCTCAGCTGAGCCACCGATCCCCTCGCCTCTGCCACTGGCCTCGTCCCCTGAATCTACCCGGCCCAAGCCCCGAGCCCGGCCTCCTGAGGAAGGTGAAGATTCCCGGCCCCCTCGCCTCAAGAAGTGGAAGGGGGTGCGCTGGAAGCGGCTCCGGCTGCTGCTGACTATCCAGAAGGGTGGTGTGCGGCAGGAGGATGAGCGGGAAGTGGCTGAGTTCATGGAACAGCTCGGCACAGCCTTGCGACCTGACAAGGTGCCTCGAGACATGCGGCGCTGCTGCTTCTGTCATGAGGAGGGGGATGGGGCCACGGATGGGCCTGCCCGCCTGCTGAACCTGGACTTGGACTTGTGGGTGCACCTCAACTGTGCCCTGTGGTCCACAGAGGTATATGAGACCCAGGGCGGGGCGCTGATGAACGTGGAGGTTGCCCTGCACCGAGGCCTGCTCACCAAGTGCTCCCTGTGCCAGCGCACCGGTGCCACCAGCAGCTGCAATCGAATGCGTTGCCCCAATGTCTACCATTTTGCCTGCGCCATCCGCGCCAAGTGCATGTTCTTCAAGGACAAGACCATGCTGTGTCCAATGCATAAGATCAAAGGGCCCTGTGAGCAGGAGCTGAGCTCTTTTGCTGTCTTCCGGAGGGTCTACATCGAGCGGGATGAGGTGAAGCAGATTGCCAGCATCATCCAGCGGGGAGAGCGGCTGCACATGTTCCGGGTGGGCGGCCTTGTGTTCCACGCCATTGGACAGCTGCTGCCCCACCAGATGGCCGACTTCCACAGTGCCACTGCCCTCTATCCAGTGGGCTACGAGGCCACGCGCATCTACTGGAGCCTCCGCACTAACAACCGTCGCTGCTGCTACCGCTGCTCCATCGGCGAGAACAATGGGCGGCCGGAGTTCGTGATCAAAGTCATGGAGCAGGGCCTGGAGGACATGGTCTTCACGGACGCCTCTCCCCAGGGTAAGCACAGGACCCTTGCAGCCATAGTACAGCATTGGGCGAGTTTCTCCCAGAGTCACCTTTCTGATGTTGAGACGAGACCTTCAGGCTCCTTATTGAGTGATCTTGTTCCCCAACCTCCGGCAGGTAGAGGTCTCTTGAAGTTCTCCAGAGAAAGTGTTTTGGCCTTTCTCAGCCACTTTGAATTCTCTGTGTAACTGAAGATACTTTGCTTCTCTGACTATACATATTCCAGCTCCTTTTCTTAATCTCAGTGGATCTAAAGGATACAAGTCTGAGACCCTGTTGCCCAGTTTACCCAATCTCATCTTAGGCTTGAGTTCCTTACGGTTGCTTTCCCTTGGATAAAATCTTTTGATCTTGGTTTCGGTATTAATGGTAAAAGTAACAGAATTAACGTTGTAGTGAGCATGTATTATGTGCCACAAACTGAGCTGAGTGGTTTATCTAAATTATTTTGTTCCTGCAACCCCTCAAGGTAAGTACTATTATTATGCCAAGTTTATACATAAACTGAGTAGTGGAGAGATTTAAGTAGTGGGTTAACCAAAAAAATTTGTTCAGGTTTTAGAAAAAACCCAAACAAACTTTTTCACCAACCCAATATTTGCCTTAAGGGCCCCATGGCCAGTATTAGAACCTGAACCTAAGTCTCGTCACTCCAGAACATGCCTGGAGCTTGAGTTGCTCTGGCTCTCATGTAAGGTACATGGACTGTGTTGGGTATCCTGGGCCCTGGGTTCATGTTTCTGTGTCACAAGGCTCTCTGATGCCCCTCCAGGGTGGGAAACCTCCTGGCTTGTTGAGGGAGACTGAGACTGGGAGGCCAAGAGAGGTTCCTGAAGAACCACACACCCTCTTGATAGCAAGGTGGGCAGGCTACAGAAACCACCCTAGCATCGGATGGAGGTTAGGGCTGAGGTCAGTAAGCAGAAGTTGCCTCTGAGGGCTGCTGTCTTTCCTTATCTCTTAGCCGTTTGGAATCGCATCATTGAGCCTGTGGCAGCCATGAGGAAAGAGGCCGACATGCTGCGTCTCTTCCCCGAGTACCTGAAAGGCGAGGAGCTCTTTGGGCTGACAGTGCACGCCGTGCTGCGCATAGCTGAATCAGTAAGGAAAGGGCCGGGGGCTGGCGGCTGGTGGCTGGTGGCTGGGAGGGCCCTGGAAATGTTGGTCTTGCCCCAGAAGTGCTCAGGCTGAAGTGAGTGTGACCTGTGCCCACAGCTGCCTGGAGTGGAAAGCTGTCAAAATTATTTATTCCGCTATGGACGCCACCCCCTGATGGAGCTACCACTCATGATCAACCCCACTGGCTGTGCTCGGTCAGAGCCTAAAATCCTCACACACTACAAACGGTGAGCTTGTGGGGCTGGACCAAGGGTTGTGGGTATGCGGTTGGTAGGGCCCTCTGGCTAATTACGAGTGTTTGGGGTTACAGATCAGAGTTCCCTCAGAAAGACTGGGGGTTCACTCTAGCCTCCTGACTTGAGGGTATACAGGTATCACTAGGGTATCCTTTTCCTCCCCAGCCTCTCAGGTGCTTGGGGTTGACCTGCATCTAGGGACACTTCTCGGGTGTCCTGGGAATGGCCCTTGGGGAGGTTCTGGGTAGACGGTGGTGAGATCTTACGTATAAAGGACCCAGATGCCACCTTCCTCTCCTGTGTTGCTTCCAGGGGGCCTGTGATTCTCCCCAGCCTGAGACAGATGCCCCATGAGTGCTAGATTCACCTTCCCGTCCCCAGGCTGAGTTGGTGTCAAAAATAAATAATTAGGAATATAATAGAAAAAAATAATAAAACCTTACATTTGTATAGCACTTTATACTTTTTTTTTCAAAGCGTTTTCACATCCATTATCTCATTTGATCCTCACAACAACCTTATGAGGTAGGTAGGGCAGGTGGTATTATCCCCATTTACAGCTGAGAAAACTGAGACCCAGAAAGGTTAAGTGACTAGACAAAGGTCACAGCTGGGACCAGAGCCTTACCTCTTGACTTGTGGTTCACTGTTCTTGCTGTGTACCACAGTAGCCTGACCTTGGTCCCTGGGTAGAGGGAGGCAGAATCCATGAGAGGAGGGCTTTCTTGAAGGTCTTCGGTTGCTCTTTGGGCTGTTGTAGAGCGTCAAACTCTAGCCCCGCCAGCCCTGGTCCCTGATGCTCTACACCAGTGGTTTTCAAACTGTGTTTCAGAAAGCCCTGGAACACATAAACTGAGTGGGCATAACTTGGCCCTCTCCATGCATAACTCTCCCCTTCCCCATATTGGATTCAACCAGAAGAGTTCCGTTTCCATCTAGTTTATGTATTGGCATTCCTGTAATGTTTTGTTAAAAAAAAAAAAAAAAAGATTTCTGCTGTATGAGAAAGAGTCAGTTTGAAAACCACTGCTCTGGGATGGGCAAGAACTTGGCTGGTGCCCTAGGGTGGTGAAAAGGCATCCTGCTAGGCAGCAGTCATTCCCCTGCACTGAGCCATCTGCACAGAGCCCAATGTTATGGCGGAGAAAGGGAACAGTCTAAAGAAAGGAAAGGATACCACCATTTGGCTGTGAATTCAGGGCCAGTTTTCATTCAAATCCAGCCCAGTGTGGTAGACATGGCCCCCGTTTGCGGAGCTTCCAGCATGAGCAGGAGATAGGACTCAGAGATTTGAACAAATCCGTTAGCCTAAATTCCAGGCCTGGGCTGCTTGTGAGCATGGCCTTGAGTCTGGTTTGGCAGGAGGGTGGTAGAAGGCGGGGAGATGGGAGAGCAGGCTCAGTGTAGGGGAATCAGTGCCCCTCCCCTCCCTTCACACCCCACCCCGCCATCCTGGGCTCTCTCCGCCACACAGGGTGTTGGAAGGGTCCCCGTAGCTAGTTGCTGCCTCACCACAGCCAAGACTCGGGTGCCTCTACTCCACTCCCAAGGCAGCACGCGCCCTCATTGGAGTGTTACACATCCCAGGGAGGAAGCGGGTGGTGTGTGCCTGATCTGGGCTAGAGCTGTCTTGTCATGGACTGTGGACTGTATCACCTCCCAGGCCCCACACTCTGAACAGCACCAGCATGTCCAAGGCATATCAGAGCACCTTCACAGGCGAGACCAACACCCCGTACAGCAAGCAGTTTGTGCACTCCAAGTCATCTCAGTACCGGCGGCTGCGCACTGAGTGGAAGAACAATGTCTACCTGGCTCGCTCCCGTATCCAGGGCCTGGGTCTCTATGCAGCCAAGGACCTAGAAAAGCACACAATGGTCATCGAGTACATTGGCACCATCATTCGCAATGAAGTGGCCAACCGGCGGGAGAAAATCTATGAGGAGCAGGTATGGGCTGGCAGAGGGGCCATCATGGTGCATTTAGCCAAGGGGCAGGGGCAGGACTGGGGCCAGAGGAGCAGGTGGAAAGCTGCTGTGGGAAGAGGAGGGGAGAGGCAGGAGAAAGGAAGAGTAAGAAATAAAGATGAGCTCACTGCCCAAGCCCACCACCTGACCCCACCACCACCTCTGCTGCCCTTCTCTGATATTCTTGCCCCTTCTGCAACCTCTGCCTTTCTAGAATCGAGGCATCTACATGTTTCGAATAAACAACGAACATGTCATTGATGCTACGTTGACCGGAGGCCCCGCCAGGTGAGAGAGGGATGAGCAAGAAGGGATTTAGGAGTCCCTCAGGGTGGCACCCTGGGGGCGGGCCAACAAGGAACCAGCATCATCCAACCCAGTAGCTTGATATTTCTGCCTTTCTCCCACTGCCTAGGTACATTAACCATTCTTGTGCCCCTAACTGTGTGGCGGAAGTCGTGACATTTGACAAGGAGGACAAAATCATCATCATCTCCAGCCGGCGAATCCCCAAAGGAGAGGAGGTAAGAGGAAGCCTCTCCTGGTGAGTGACAGAGCAGCTCCCTCTTCTCTGCTGAAAGTCCAGTCCCAAGGCCACTGCCCTCCCCGACTTCCTCTGGCGGACTGGCCTTGATTGTGCCCTCTTCTCTTTCCAGCTGACATATGACTATCAGTTTGATTTTGAGGACGATCAGCACAAGATCCCCTGCCACTGTGGAGCCTGGAATTGTCGGAAATGGATGAACTAAGAAGCTTTGAGGCTACCAGGCAGGGGAGTCCCCCCACCCCCAACCTCTTCCCTGAAAGGGATGAGGGGGAAGAGAGGTAGCAGCCAGAGCCAGGACCCAGGGCTGGGGCTGCCGGCTGACCGGAGCCCCTGGAGCAGGAGGCTGGGGCAGAGGGCCCTAGGCCAAGCCCACCCTGGGCACCAGGGATGACCCTCTTCCCCGCCACCGGCCCCCAGGCTGGCATCTCTGCCCCCAGCTCCAGGAGGGGCCAGACAGAAGCAGCCATTGGGCATCTCAGGTTTGAGGGGGATATGGGCCGGGAACTACCCAGAAGCATCTGGGAGGCAGCAGGGAGGAGGGAGGAGGATGTGTGGCCGGGCCTCACAGCCCTGCTGCTCCCACCGACCTCTCTGGCCCAACTCAAGGCTGCAAAGAGACTTGACTAAGCTTGACAATCCCAAAGGCCGGGTCCCACACCTGGCCCTGCCTGCCGGGTCCTGCCCCCACCCTCACCCCCATCCCCTTCCTTCTCGATCTGTCTCTGTCTCCCTCTTCTCCTCTGTGTTTCTGTCTCTCTATGGGTTGTGTTTCCTTGTTTTCCAATCTGACAAATGCAACATGAATGGGAAAGAGGCGCCCAGCTGCCCAGGAGGGCAAGCCAGGCAAGCCGGGCAAGGAGACCCCGCACCCACACCTACCTCATTTAAGTGTTGGATTTTTTGCTGTTTTGAAATGTGAGACCCTCTCCAAGCCCCCTACTGCCCCAACCCTCTCCCCCACCTCACTGCCCTCTTCTGAGTGGGTGGAAGGGGGGTAGGAGGAAGAAGAAAAAACAACAACAAAAAATCCATCTTTGTTTTTAATTACGGGCATGGGATGGTGGTTGAGGCTAATGATGATGAAGATTGGGGATGACTGGCCCCTAGTTGCTCTAGGACTTCCTTCTCCATCTGGACATGGGGGCAGGAGGGGTGTGCTTAGGACCAGAGTATCTCCCTCCTGTTTTCCCAACCCCATCATGAGCCCATTTGCCCTCCAGCCCCTGGATGGGGTGGGTGGGTGGTAGGGTGAGGGCTATCCCTGAGTGGCATGCCCATACCCAGTGAGGCAGGGTGTGGCCCGGAGCTCCCACTTTCCCTCAGTCACCAAACTGCTGCTGGTCTGGTGAGAAGGGGTGGTGATGTGGGGGTGGGGGAGCTTAGTGTCAGCGCGGGGAGGGTGGGGGGTATTTATCTATTTATACATGGGATTGTACATAGTCTTGTGGGGCATGGGGGAGCCGGCTGGAGGTGAGAACCCTCCCCTCTCCCCCCACCCCCGGGGAGAGCAAATGTAAAACTACTAATTTTTGTGCTTTATATATTCTATATAAATATATCTATTTTCTTTTTACAAAACCAGTTTATAAATGGTAGGGGGGTGTGGGGCGGATACATGGAGCTCCCCTTGTGGGGGAGCCCCCTCCATTACCCAACCTACCGCCCTTTTCCTCACCCCCTCCTCCCCACCCCCTGGCTGTGACTGCTGTAAGGTGGGGGTATAGAGGCTGGGCGATTCCCACCCCCTTTTGTATAGTTGGACTATGTTATAACGCACAAAAGTGAGCTGGCCCCAGGGGGAGCCAGAGGGTAATGGGTTCCCCTGCCTCCCTTTCCTTCCCCTTTCTGCCCAAGCTTGTGCTGCAGTTGAACCTCTTCCTGGGGGTAGGGGTAGGTCAGGGGGTGGGTGAGGCCCCAGACCCCTCTCTGGTAGGGAGCCATGGGGATGAAGATGAAGCTTATATGCAGTTCTCTCCTAGGGGCTGTGGGCAAAGGGCATTTTGTAATTAATATTTTCAAGAATCAAATGTCTGGAGTGTGGGGGTGGGCTTGGTGGTGGTGTATGGGTGGGCCTGCTGGAGGGGGAGCACGGTCGCTGTTGTGATTTTAGGTTTGTTTTTGTTTGTTTTTGAATTTGGGGGGTTGCGGATTGATGGGGGTAGGGAAATTTTTTTTTTTTAAGCTGCTTCCTCAACTGTTTCAAGCTGCAAATGTTTAAGAGAATAACATCCCCCACCCCCACAGAAACCACTGTAATGAGATCACAGTGGGGAGACTGGGCTTCTGCCCCCATAGCCATTGGATGTTCCTTTTCCAAGAGCAGAAGGTCTAGGTTACAGGGAAGGGGAGACTGGCTCCTGCCAGTCAGGCTCTGACTGGGGCTTGGGCCCTGGGATTGGGAAAAGGGGATGGGGCAGACTTTGTAAGCATATGCTAGGTATCTGATAGTCCTGTAGAATTTAGTGAAGAAACCTTATACAGTTTTTAATTTTTATATAAACTAACTCAGACCCAAGCTACAAGGTTGGAATTTTGGTTGTTGGTTTTTTTTTAAGTACCCCGCCTGTATAATTGCATCAGAATTCCCTCCCTCCCCCTCGCCCCCCCCCATGTTTGTACTTTGGGTTGGTTTACACTTGCACATATTCAGTTTTCAGTTTTTTCCCATTTATGGTCTTCTCCCCTCACCTCCAGGACCCTCCCCCTTTTTAAAAAATAAATTTCTGACAAGTGTGAATCCCGTGAAGACTTTATTTTGTGTTGTGTGTATCCTGTACAGCAAGGTTGGTCCTTCGTAACAACGGATGAAATGATTCCCTTTTTTAAAGCGCCCTCTCTCCCTCCAACCCCAGCGCCCCTGTCCTTGGCATGTTTTGTATCAGCGAACATTCTGAACTGTACATAATTTATGTTGCAAGAGGCAAAGGGCAAGTTTTGGATTTTGCTTCTTCCGAGTTTGTTTTTAAACGACAAATAAAAAAAAGAACATTTTAAATACAAGCGACTCCGTCCCGTCACCCTCGCCGTCGGTGGGATCAGTGAGGTCTGAGTGGACCCGGGGAGGGCGGTTTCCGAGGCCAGGACACACCGGAAGGGTGAGCTCCCCGCTTTCCACCCTTGGCTTGCGTAGGTTCTGACGTTGGCGGAAGTGCGTCGCGGTACCGGACGTGGGGCGGGGCTTTCTCCGCCCCCTTGCCCCGGGCCAGCTTCCTAAAGCGAAAGAACCCAGCCGGCGTCTCTCGCGATGGAGGCGGTGAGGAGCGCGGGAAGGTGGCGGGAGGCGGGGGTGCGCTGTGGAGCCCGAGACCCCAGTCAGGGGACTGGGGAACCGGGGCCGGCGCTGGTGCCCAGTCAACGAGAAGTAGGGTGTCTGTCCTAGACCGTGACCCTGCTCCTCCGCTCTTTCGCTGAGCGCATCTCAGCGACTGGGCCGCGCCGCTGCCTGCCTTCGGTCCACGGTACTTTAAGCCCGAGCGGGCAATGACTCCTGCCTCCCTCCTTGAAACCCACGCACTCCCTGGCGATCTCGGACCTCCTCCTCATTTAGCACCTCAAGCCCTTCAGAGGTTTGCCTGAGAGAGAAGGGTCGTGAGCCAGCTTTCCTAGATGAAGCAGGGGGTTCCAAGGGACCCCCGCTTGCAGGTAGCACCTGGTCCACAGTTTTCCGAGTGTGATCCATAGAATCTTCGGCAGGAGGGACGTCTGAAAGACCTTTATACTGCTTTGAGGTGTTCAGCGAGATAACAGCCTTAATAAGACTGAAAAGTGGGGTTTCCCTCAAGGAGGGAATCTTCCAGTGTTAGAGGCCACTGTGTCCCTGATCTAGTTTAGGTCATGCCCTGCTCTGCGATTCTAAGCAGGTGTGTTGGCCTATCTCCTTCTTGGGAGCAGGCATTGACAGATTGTGGCAGGGCCCTCCCAGAGTTGCTGCAGGTCCCCTACTATCTCTTTGTACCTCTCCTCACTCTCAGGAGCCTTGGTCTGGCACTCTGGAACTCTTCCCATTCTCTTCCTTCCTTCCATGTATTCTTTGTCAAACAGAGTAGCTCTTCCTCTCCTGGTTTTTATCATCTCCTACTGTAGTTGTATGACGGCTGCAGGTTCACCTTTCTCTCCATCAGTTACGTGCCCAGAGTAATTCCCTTATTGTGCTCTTTCTCTGCGTGCAGAGAGGTCATGTCCCTCAGATTATAAAGAAGAAATCAAGCCAAAGTAAAGTGATTTTCAATTGGTCACCCAGGCAAGGGAGTAAGTTCTTATAGATTAGGAGAATTTTGAGCAAAAATAAAAGGTCTTATTCCATTATATTCAAAATGATGTTATTTTTTACTTATAAATTATTATGGCTTACAAAGCATTTTTGTATGGATTTTCTAATTTAGCCATATTTTATGTACTGGATTAGAAGTTTCTTGGAATAGAAATTGTTCTAAAAAGAAAAAAAAGCGGGGGGAGTACACTGGCAGTCCAGTGGTTAGGACTTAACCTTTTCATGGCTAGAACCTGGGTTCGATTGCTGGTGGGGGAATTAAGATACCACAGGCCACGTGGTGCAGCTGATAAATAAATAAAATGAAGAAAAAAAGAAAAACCCCACTTTGAAAATGCTTAGCCTAGCTGCAGTGGAGGAAGGGTAAGTCAGTGACAGCTGTTATTTAAGGTAGACTGTAGTGAATGCTATCATTAAGATGCAAAAAAAGGACTGTGGCAGCATAAGGGAGGGAGAAATTACTCTCAGCCCACAAGAGGGCATTGCGGGTTGAGAGAACAGTGTGAGCAAGGGCATAGAAACGGGTGTGTAGCGATTAACTGGGGGTCAGCCAGTGGCTGATGTTGCTGGAGCTTTGGATTTTGGTTATAGTTGGAGAAAAGACTGGGAAAGTAGGTTGAGGTCAGGTTGAAGATACTGCATACCACATTAAGTTTGAACTTTGTTTTGTAATAAGGCGACCCATGGAAGATTTGGGGCTTCCCAGGTGGTGCTAGTGGTAAAGAACTTGCCTGCCAATGCAGGAGACACAAGAGACACAAGTTCAATCCTTGGTCAGGAAAATCCCCTGGAATAGTAATGACAACCACACCAGTATTCTTGCCTGGAAAATGCCATGGACAGAGGAGCCTAGCAGGCTACAGTCCATGGGGTTGCAAAAAGTCAGACATGACAGTGCACGCACACACGCACACACACAGAAGATTTATGAGCAAGGTAGTGAGTGTACTTTAAGAATATTCCTAGTGACTTTCTGTAAATGGAGGAGCTACGTCAGAGAGTAGTGAGTTCTTGGTTCCTGGAGTTGAAGTTCCCTTCCAAGTTTCTGAGATGCCTGGGGAGAGGACTTAGTGACAGCATGAAAGACGAATTGAAGAGGAAATAGATTTCCTCTTCTCTTAAACTGTCAGGGATAACAGTTTAGAGAATGTTGCAGAAATGTGATGTAAGAGGCTATGTTAAAGCTGTGAAAGTGGAAAGGAGCGAGATGGATTTGAGGCAATTATTTCTAGCATAGCAGCTTAGTTAATAGACATTAAGGACAAGTTTAGGTCACACCCTGCTCTATCATTCTAAGCAGGCATGTTAGGATAGCTCATTTTTGGAGAAATCAAGACCACAGTTCAGGTACCTGGGAAGAGAGCAATGCAAAAGCAGAGGTCGGAACCATAGTTAATAGGATTGGAGGGACAGATGCTGTTCTATCTTGTATTGAAGCATTTGAGGAGTCTCTGTGACATCTATGGTGGTCCAGCAAACAACTGGAAAGGTGGATCAGGAGTTTGGAAGAAATTGTGAGTCTTGTAGCAGATATAGGGTGTGTCTCTGTGGCAACCCACTCCAGTACTCTTGCCTGGAAAATCCCACGGACGGAGGAACCTGGTAGGCTGCAGTCCATGGGGTCGCTAGGAGTCGGACACGAATGAGTGGCTTCACTTTCCCTTTTCACTTTCATGCACTGGAGAAGGAAATGGCAACCCACTCCAGTGTTCTTGCCTGGAGAATCTCGGACGGGGGAGCCTGGTGGGCTGCCATCTATGGGGTTGCACAGAGTCGGACACGACTGAAGCGACCTAGCAACAACAACTTATGTAGTACAGTAGTCTCAAGTCCCCTGTGTTATTAAATGTAGAGAGAGTAGACATAATTGCCCCACTCCTGTGTGGAGAAATAGGTGGAAAGAAAGTCATGCAGTTGTATCTGACTCTTATGTAGATATCTATGTCTCTGTTTAGCTGTATGTCTCTTTTCTGTCTCTGTAATGTAGTCTTAGATCTCTCTGTGCATATCAGTGTGAATCATTACCAGTTTGAGTGTTAAAAAGCAAAACACTTGAGAATTATATGCAAACCCACATGCTAGGTGATATGAGAGAAAGATACAAAGAAGTGTAAGATAGTTTCAGGCTTCTAGCAATTTACAGTCTGTTTAGATAGATAATGAACAAAATAACTGTAGCACAGTGAAGTAAGTAAGTATCATATGGTGGGTACAATAATTTCTACAGAAGTCACTGTTTCTGTTTCTTTGTATAGATCTTTGTGAGACTGCTTTACTGCTAAACAGTCCTCTCTCCCACTTATAAATGATGAGGCTGTTGTTCCGATAGCTATGCCAAAATGCCAGGCCATGATGAAAGTCTTATGCAGCCTAGAGAGAAGAGAGGGAGATTACCCCCCTGCCCCCACCCTGGCCTATTAGAGGAGGGAAATTTAGAGCTCTCCAACCAGCTTGACCCTGTTTACCAGCCAACCTCCCAGGTTCAAGCTAAGGCCTTTAAATTCATGTTAAGACTGCAGCTGTGGACTTTACTGTGTCCACAGTAAAGTCACTGTGAAGTGTGACTTTAAGATACTTTGGGAATATTACCCAAAAAGAGCAAATAGAGTCAAAACTATTGATTCCAGCAGACAAAAATGATCATGATCTCTCCTGGGTTCCTAGATAACAATGAAATTTCTAAATGTTCCCACTTGAGGGAGCACTGAGATGCTCTGAAGGTTTCTGTGTATTCAGAGCACTTTCTAATCTCAGACTGTCATAAACAAGGAAACTTGGAAAACCAGCCCCCTCTGGGCTATAGCAGCCTTTGACTCACAAGGGTGTTGAGAGGACTCAGTTCCCTGGTTTCAGAACATTTATCCTTCTCATCTACCCCTCAGTCATTCAAACTTTGATCCTTCCTGACAGTCAGCTGCTGGGACCCTCCCCAGATGCGGCCCTCTCTCGTGGTAAGCTGTATGTCAGTGACTCGGGTGCCTACACCTACACTTAGTGACTATTTGAAGGAAAGCAGTGTTGTCTCTCCAGCTTCCATATTTTTATAAATAGGTCTGTGAAAGTCTTGTGGGGCCAACTTTAAGCTCATATTTTCTAGTGTCAGCTTTTAAGTCCTAAATGTTTCATTAGCCAGTGTAGTATATAAGACCATGAGCTTTGGAACGACACAGACCTGTATTCAGATCCCCATTTCACCCCTTGCCAGCCATGGGCAGTTTGCTTAATATTTCTTGAACCTCAGTTTCCTAATCTGTGAAAATAAGGCTGATAATAGTATTCACCTCAGGGTTATAAAGATTAAATGAGATAATATTGCTAAAGGACCTTGTAGTGCTTTAAAGGAAGTCATTAGTTCACCAGCCCTTCCCTGAATGTTGCCAGGCTCAAATGGATGGAGCCTAAGATAGGCTGAATCTTTGTTTCTCTTGTCTTTCCAGGTCCCTTCTTCAGATAGCTACCCAGCTGTGGAAAATGAGCATCTTCAAGGTAAGTTTACTGAGGAAAGGAAACTGGTATGAAAACAATAGCCTGATCCTAATTCGTATTCAGCAGTGCTTTTGAATTTTCCCCAGAGTCTTCCCTGGGAAAATCAAGGCTGGGCCAGATAATGTGCCAAACTACATAAATCAGGAACAAGTGATTTTCCAAGATCACCTAAGAATAAATGTTGGGCAGGGTGAGGATGATTAATATCTTCAGTCATCAGACCACTTGAGAGAAACTTTTGAGGTACAGGGAGAACTTTCATAGGCAACTCTGGGCTGGCTAACCATGTTTGAAGTCCCTGGTATGTTCTGAGTAGCCCAAACAATGCCACTAGGATTTTATCATCCAGTGATCTCACTAAACCCCCTGAGTATACACAAGAAATTATAGAAAGGACTTGAAAACCCTTAGAACTAATCCAGAAATAGAGGCACTAAACCCTAAAATTCAGGGCACAGGAGAAGGGAATTCCAGCATCTGCCCAAATACCTGGTTAGAGCAGGGTGGTCCAACCCGGTCATCTGGAAAGAAGCAAAATTATAGGCATCTCTGGTAAAGGGTTTTGCCCAGGAACACTCAGTCTTTCTCAGACATGTTTATTGCATTAGGAGTACATACTTTCTCAGAGGATTAAAATATGGGATGAGACTCTGGGATATATTATTAAAGGTCTGTGAGTTCTCCACAAGAATTTTTAAATGTTCTATTTTCATGTCATTAGTATCCAAAAAAGTTGATATAGTCATATTTTGAATTACCTGGATGATTCTTTATAATTGATGACTGCACCGTGATGTCAATGCTTATTTTGTGTTTCTGAGTGCATCTGCATTAGCATCAACTGAGGCAGGGGTAAGAAACTCAAATTGTCTACATGGATCAAGTAGTGACGTGGGTTGCATATGATTACAATAACCTGTGGTTCTCGTTGCATCTAAAAGGAGGCAGCAACTAACCTAGTCTGGTTAATTGCTGCTCTTCAGGAATTCAAGACCTAGTTTTGTCAGATCTTCTGATTATGAAAAGAAGCTGAGAATTTGGATTCTTATAAATCTCCAGAATTGTGTAATTGGGCAGCTAATTTTAATTATTTAAATTAATTATTTAAATACTGTGAAAACCAAACCAAATATGTTTGCAGGCCTGTAGCCTGTAATATTATTTAACTATCATTGTAGCATGTCTTGAACTGGTGTCAAAAGACACGTTCTTGGGAGTCTGTGAGTTTTCAAATTTGCTGAACAATGGTGGCCTTCCAGTTAGAGATGGTGGGTTTAATACATGTATCTACTTTTGTTCCTTCACAAAAAGCCACTAAAGCCACCATGAAGGAATTATTCTTGAAAGTACAAAAACCATCAAAATAGGGAGAACAAGCAAGGAGACAATGGCAATGAATTTTTGGAAGCTGGAAAGCAGACAGAAGAGTGGTAAATGCCTTAGCATACCTGAGAAAACTCAACTGTAACTAGCAGAGGGGAAAGCCCAGAAGTGCCACAGGTCGAAGGAGGAGTCACATCCCAAGACTTCCTACCCCACTAAGGGCAGCTGGAAAACGGCCCATCCTAACTTTGGCACAGACTGGAGGTACAGAAAGGGGCTGAGGTACTGTGCTGAAAACATGAGCGTGAGGTGAACTATACTGGATGCTGAGACCCTAGTCCTTTTCCCCCACTCAGTTTTCAGAATGCTGATAGAAAAGACTTCATCCTCAAGCACAAAGTCAAATGAATAATCCTTTTCTTCAGAATCCCACTGAAGGAAAAACCTAAAAATATAAGTACTGACTGTTCCCCATCTAAATGGTTCACAGTTAACAAGGCTCATCTACACAGATAAAGCTTCTAATCAGCTTTAAAGACTCCATTCTTAAAATATGGTTTGAATCCTCCTTTAAACCAAGGATTACCAGACATCTAAAGAAAGCCTCTAATGCGAAAAGACTGATCCAGACTGTCCCCCCAAATGAAGAAGAAAAAAGAAAAAGATAAACAGGAAAAAAAGCAACAGCAGGAAAAGTCAATGCATAAAGAACACTTTAAAAACTAACGTTAATACTTACTCAAAGAACATATTTCCACCATGAAGCAAGTATAGGATGCAATTTTTTAAAGAAAAGGAATGTTCAGAAAAGAAAAAAGGAGCTCTTACAAATTAAAAATATAACAGCAAAAGTGTTAAACTAAGTAGGAGGTTTGGAAGATCAAGTTGAAGAAATCTCTCATAAAGTAAGAATTAAAAATCAAAGTGAACTCACAGACATAGAAAATAAACTTATGGTTACCAAAGGAGAAAGAAGGGGGATAAATTAGGAGTATAGGATTAGCAGATACAAACTACTATATATATAAAAGAAACAACAAGGTCCTACTGTATAGCACAAGGAACTATATTTGGTATCTTGTAATAAACTATAATGAAAAAGGAAAAAAGTGAAAAAAGAGGAAATAGAAAAAAGAAACAGTGGTTAGTACCTCCTTATCCTTGGAGGATACATTACAAGACTCCCGGTGGATGCCTGAAACCACAGATAGTATTAAACTGTATATATAATTTTTTTCCTGTATATCCTGACTTATATACATACATACCTATGAGTGTAATGACTTATATACATACATACCTATGAGTGTATGCATGCTAAGTTGCTTCAGTCGTGTCTGACTCTGCGACAATATGGACTATGTAGCCTGCCATACTTCTCTGTCCAAGGGATTCTCCAGGCAAGAATACTGAAGTGGATTCCCATGCCCTCCTCGGGGAGGCTCTTCCCTGCCCAGGGATGAACCCACATCTTTTGTGTCTCCTTCATTGACAGGCGAGTTCTTTACCACTAGTACCACCTGGGAAGCCCCGTGTATACCTATGATAAAGTTTAATTTACAAATTAGGCACAATAAGAGATTAACAACAACAATAATAAAATAGAACAATGATAACAGTATACTAAGAGTTATGTGAATGTAGTTGGTCAGTCTAATAAGAATAAGGTGTATGTGTGCTCATTCGTGTCTGACTCTTTGTGACCCCACGGACTATAGCCTGCCAGGCTCCTCTGTCCAAGGAATTTTCCAGGCAAGAATACTGGAGTGAGTTGCCATTTCCTGCTCCCGGGGATCTTCCCAACCCAGGGATCAAACCTGCGTCTCTCAGTCTGTCTACCTCTAAATATCTTACTGTACAAACATAATACCTTTCACATCTTGACTAAGCACTTTTCACACACTGACCCTATAACTTTTGCAATTGAGTTGCAACAGCAAAACTAGCATGATTTCCTGTTTCTTCTCAGTTTCACAGATGGCAGATTCATTTCTACCATAGATCTTAGCAACCTCAGCATATGATTGTTTTTCTTGGCCTTATTAAGTTGAGAACTTTCACCTTTTCACTTATAGGAAGCATTCTAGGTTTTAGGACTTCCCTGGTGGCTCAGTAGTAAAGAATCCGCCTACTGTGCAGGAAATGGGTTCGATCCCTGGGTTGGACACCACTGAGCGACTCATCACACACACACACACACACAGCACTAGGGCTTCAATTTTACATATGCTTTATGGCCAATTAGTAAATAAAATAAGGGTTTGTTATTGTTAGTCACTAAACTAGTGCCAGACTTTGCAACCCCAGGGACTGTAGCCTGCCAGGCTCCTCTGTGCATGAGATTTCCCAGGCAAGAATACTAGAATGGGTTACCATTTCCTTCTCCAAGAAACTCGGAGTCTTAACTACTAGGCCATCAGAGACGTCCTCCAAAATAAGGGTTACTTGCACACAAGCACAGCGATAACATCCATGACAGTCTGATCACTGAGAGAGCTACTA
This sequence comes from Budorcas taxicolor, assembly GCF_023091745.1. NCBI lineage: Eukaryota > Metazoa > Chordata > Mammalia > Artiodactyla > Bovidae > Budorcas > Budorcas taxicolor. The sequence continues at coordinate 75,628,621 of NC_068914.1, forward strand.
ATGAGTAGTGGATGGGATATGCTGGACAAAGGGATGATTGCCTCCCAGGGTTGGAACTGAGCTGAATAGCAAGAGATTTCATCACGCTGCTCAGGATGCCACACAATTGAAAACTTACGAATTGCTTGTTTCTGGAATTTTCTATTTAATATTCAGACAAGGTTTGATTATGGGTAACTGAAACGGTAGAAAGTAAAACCCTGGATTAGGTGAGTGGGGCAGGGGGAACTACTGTGTTTTAAAAACAACAAAAACAAACGTTAAGGGTTAGTTTTGGAAGTCCAAATAATAGGAGTTACAGAAAGAGAAAAATGACAACACAGAGGGAAGGAAACAATCAAGGAAGTAATTCAAGAACATTTCCTAGAACTGAAGAACATTAGTTTTCACATTGAAAGAACTCGTTGAATATTTAGCACAACGGGTGAAATTCACCCCCCCCCTCCCCGCCAAAGCACAATCATCATAAAATTTCAGAACACCGAACAAAGAGAAGATCCTGAGTTTCCAGAGAGAAAATAACAAGACATATACAAAGAATCAGAAGGGCCTAGGACCCCAAACTCTCAATAACACCAGAAGCTTAGAAGGCAATGAAGCAGTGCCCTCAATATTCTGCAGGAAAATAAAGTTCAACCTAGAATTCTGTAGCCAGACACATTTAAATCAAAGATGAGGGTAACATAGAGATGTCTGCAGGGTGCAAGATCTCAAAAAATTTACCTCCCCTGCACCCTTTCTCAGGAAGCTACTGGAAAATGTGCTTCACCAAAACAAGGGAATAATCAAAAAAGGAAATCATGGGATACAGGACACAAGAGTGCAAATGCAGGAGAGACGTGAAAGGGGTCCCAGGACGGAAATGAAGGGAGATCTCAAGATGACAGAAGTTCGCGGCAGGCAAACCAGCCCAGATTTGAGCAGGTCAGAAGGCTCCAGAGAGACTTCTTTGGGTAGTTAAATTGATAGACTATCCCATGCTTCTGAACTTCTTGAAAGAAGACTTAAACAATTGGTAAGGAGTTTGAGGATTGAATTAGTTATAAGTACTAAACAGAGAGAACTAAGCAAACAAAAAGACAGTTATTAACTCCAAGGAAAATAAAGTTGTGAAGAAAAAAAAAATCAGACTTTACTACTTGAGGTAGCTCAGAATAATGAATATTCAGTCAAATTATTTAAATACTGATGTAATTTAACTTCTGGGAGAATGGAGAGTTAGGAGGTACAGGTTTATAATGAGGTCCTGGTAGGAAATAGAATTGAAAATTTTCATCTTCCTCATATGATAATAGAGAGTGCCTGTCATCTTCCTTGCATGATAATAGTTAATGCCTAAAAGTGAAAAAAAAAAAGGTAGCAATATAAGCATATTATTTATAGACATAGAAATAAGTACCAAAATAATCAGCTAACGAGGTTTCATCTCTGGAGAGGGGTGGAAGGAGGTGGGTGCTAGGAACTGCAGTTTTTCTTAACAAAATTATAGAACTATTTGACTCTCTAAACTGTGTACCTATATAACTTTGGTAAAAAAATTAAAAATAAAAAATCAACTGATAAGGATTTAAGAGCATCTAAGAACTTTGGAATCACGTAGGTCTGTGTTTCAGCCTTTCTCGTTACTGATGATATGACGTTGAGCAGTTTTTGTTTTATGTCTTTCTGTCTGTTTTCTCAGATGAAAAATGACAATATTTGCCTTACAGATTAAATGACGTAATATTTTTAGATATACAAGCATACCATGTAGCACATTTGGGCTGTTCTTTTGGGGGTGCTGCTCTAATAGAACAAGCAGTTAAAGTCAGAGGAATGGAAAGGCAAACACAGCCATTGTCTAGAGTAGGTGGGGTGATCTCTGATTCACACAGTCATCCCAAGATGGACTCTCAGGTTGTTTGCGGCCAGGTCAGTTGAGCACTGAGCTCTAACTTAGTGCTGTTCTAAAATGGCCTACCTTGGACCATGACTTCCTCATCTGTGAGTCTAACAAGAATTTTAAGAAGTTTACTTCTTGGATTTTAAGAAGCTTAATTACATTTTAATTGAGAAAGAGAACAAGTGAAAATGTGCTAAATATATGAGTAGGAAAATGAGTTAAAGGTGAGAAAAAAAAAAACTTTTAGACTAGAACAGGTTAATGAAAGTTTTATAGATTTTGTTTTAGTCAGCCATCTTTTGCCTAAGGAGCCAATAGATACAGTTCTTCCTGGGGGTGAAGTTGGATCAAATGGTTTCTAAGGAGTTTATCCAGGTTTTGTGGGAACAATAGCAACAAAACAGAAGATCTGTTCCTGTTGTCCTTTATAAGGGGGCCTTATAAATCATGCTGTAGATATCTGAGCAACTACCACACTTTTATTTTCTGCCTCTTTTGATTGTGAGTTGTTGCATGGGAGGAAGCTACTAACTATCTCACCCTATGTAGAGACTCCGGAATCCAACAATAGCGTGTATACTTCCTTCATGAAGTCTCATCGCTGCTATGACCTGATTCCCACAAGCTCAAAACTGGTTGTATTTGATACTTCCCTTCAGGTGGGTGAAATCCTCTTTTCCCTTACCCCTTCCTCGGAGCCTCTGGTTCAATACCTCTCATCCTACCTCATCCCAAGGGTGATAAGCTTGTCCTTCTATGTGGTTAGGCTCCCATTTTCCCCAGCGTACCCAACCCCTGTTCTTTTCTAGCCCTGCTTCCTGTGAATTTTCCTTTGTGGTTATTACTCTTTCACTACAGGTAAAGAAAGCTTTCTTTGCTTTGGTGACTAATGGTGTCCGGGCTGCCCCTTTGTGGGATAGTAAGAAGCAGAGTTTTGTGGGTAAGCAGTTTTTGGAACACTGTTTTATTGGTATCTTGTACTGGGCATGGAGAGAAGCTTTTGAGCAGTGCTGAGGGCTGTTATCTTGGCCTCTAGGCATGCTGACCATCACTGATTTCATCAATATCCTGCACCGCTACTATAAATCAGCCTTGGTAAGGCTCCTGAACCCATGACCAAAACCACTTTCCCTGCCCAGAGTCCCTCACTCTCATTTCCTTTCTTCCAAGCAAACTACAAGGGGTTAATAAAGCGGCGAGATCAAGTCTTAGGTTTGTTGCCTCTGCTTTCAGGTGCAGATCTATGAGCTGGAAGAACACAAGATAGAAACTTGGAGAGGTATGTGGAGAGCGAGGGCTGTGAAAGGATAAAGGGATGGAGAGTTTCCTGGGAAACAGTTTTTCATGGTAATACTTTGTGAACCTCCCTTTTCCCTTCAGAGGTGTACCTACAGGACTCCTTTAAGCCACTTGTCTGCATTTCTCCTAACGCCAGGTGAGTTCCACCTATCCATTTGTCTGGAAGGGGAAAGAGCCTTGCCATCAGCATAGCTAAGGCCCTAGATACCCAAAGAGCCAGGAACAGAAGAGAAAAAAGACACTCCTCCCAAACACACACACATGCACACACACGCACGCACATTCTTTAGGTCTGGTCTAAACCCCCTGCTCTTCTCCCTTAACCACCTGTTTGTAAGCACACTCTAAAGAGCTACTTCAGCACCCTCAGGCCCACCACTGTGGAACTTATCGTTAATCCCTACCTTCCCACAGCTTGTTTGATGCTGTCTCTTCATTAATTCGCAACAAGATCCACAGGCTGCCAGTTATTGACCCGGAATCAGGCAACACCTTGTACATCCTCACCCACAAGCGCATCCTCAAGTTCCTCAAGTTATTTGTAAGTGCTCCTCAGCCCAGTTTTTACTTCTTATATACTGGTTGGGCCTTGAAAAAAATTCAAGGTGATGGTTATTTCCTCAGATCACCGAGTTCCCCAAGCCAGAGTTCATGTCTAAGTCTCTGGAAGAGCTACAGATTGGTACCTATGCCAACATTGCTATGGTCCGCACCACCACCCCTGTGTACGTGGCTCTGGGCATCTTTGTACAGCACCGAGTCTCAGCCCTGCCAGTGGTGGATGAGAAAGGTGAGGGATCGGGCACAGGGAGGAGGGCTCCAGGGAGGCTGTGGGAAAATCTGCTGTCCCCTCAGCTCAGCCCGGAAGGTGGTTCTGTAGGCAGGGGGAGCCGTGGATGCCAGATCCTCCTTGCTGAGCTGCCTCTGTCCCCCTAGGGCGTGTGGTGGACATCTACTCCAAGTTTGATGTTATCGTGAGTGATTGTGGGGGCGGGGTTGGGAGGTAGGGAAAGGGGTGGGGTGTTGAATGTGGAGAGGGAGAAGAGTCTCTTCTGGGACCTAAGGGTTTTAGAAGCTTCCAAGCTTTCAAATTCTGTTTGAAAAGGAATTGAATGAGCTGGGCGTGGCTTGTGGGCATGGCTGACACCTACTTGAAATCACTCTGAGGTGGGGTGGGCTCAGGGTTTGGGACTCCCTTGCTTCCCTGCATGAATCTTCCTCTCTCTCCCCAGAACCTGGCAGCAGAAAAGACCTACAACAACCTAGATGTGTCAGTGACCAAAGCCCTGCAACACCGATCACATTACTTTGAGGGTGTTCTCAAGTGCTACCTGCATGAGACTCTGGAAGCCATCATCAACAGGCTGGTAGAAGCAGAGGTAGGGGCCCAGCAGTCCAGAAGGAGCTGGGGGAGCAGCTCGGGTTTGGCATGGAGGATGGGGACTGAAGGGCTCACCTTAACTGAGGCTGGCACTAAACATCCCTTTCTCCCTCCTGGCTCTGTGCAGGTTCACCGACTTGTAGTGGTGGATGAGAATGATGTGGTCAAGGGGATTGTATCCCTGTCTGACATCTTGCAGGCGCTGGTGCTCACAGGCGGAGAGAAGCCCTGAGCCAGGGGAAGGGGTCGTGCAGCACCAGGGCATATGCCCCACTCACTGCCTGCCCAAAGCTCTGGGAACCACAGATGAGACCTTTAGAGAATTGTGACTGTTCCCTGCCCAGGAGCCCCCTACCCTTCTACATGGGAGGAGGGAACATGTTGGGAAGGAAGGAAAATGGATTTTTAGCTCTCCTTATCCTCACCTAGCCCATCCTAGCCCCTTTCTTTTTAGACATAGCCCCCTTTCTGAGTGACCTATGGACTCTGTGCTCCTCAGGCAAATCCTGATCTCTAAGAGATCCCCAGACCTCACCCAGCCTTTGCCTCTGTCCCTGACTCCACCCTAAGAAAATAGGCACAACAGGACTCTGCATAAAGATGTTTTTATTCATCATGTTTCATGCTGTATGGAGGAGGCTGGGTCCATGTAGTGGCATTTCTTCCTCTAATGGGAGTGGGGAGGATCATGGGGAGGAGGACCCTTGGCTTCCTGTGCTGTGTGCATATGAAAGGAGATGAGAGTTGCAGGGAGGAGGAGGGCAGAGTGGTTAGCTGAGGTTATTGCTTTTCCTGGCAAACCTAATTAAAATGACAGGAGCCTCTTCATGGTATTTCGGTGTTTGATTTTTGTAATTGCTCCAATGTTTCTACTTCATATGGCTTCTTCAGCTCATCATCAAGAACAATAATAGCAAACACACACACATATTAAACTGTGTGCCGGCCACCATTCTCAATGCTTTACATATATTACTTCAATTAATCCTCAGAACAATAGTAGATACTATTTCAGTTTTACAGATTTTTTTTTTTTAACTGAGGTACAAAAAGGCCAAGTAACTAGCCTACGGCCACACAGTTAATAAAAAGTAGAGCTAGGATTTGAGCTGAAACAGTCTTTTGCTTTAGAACTTAATGCACTTTACCACTACATCAGATTCACTGTCTGTCTAATTCTCTGTTCGTAACTGTTTCCCACCCTGTTCCCTGCAGTCCCCTTATCACCTCGCTTTCTCCTCTGCCTGGACCGTAGCTGGCACCCAAGGAAACTCCCGTAACAGCGCTAAGCCTCTGTCTCCAGAGAGGAGAAAGACTGAGGGTCTCCTCTGGGTTGGCAGAGGTACCTGCCCCTATCATCCACTTTTCTTAGGGAAGGTTGGACTCTGGATTTTGCTGAACCAACACTGTCTTTGAACTCATAAATCCCTTTCTTCCAAGGCAGATAAGAGCTGGAGAGTGAGGGGTGGGGAGCAGCAGGATTATGGTCACCCTGTCAGACCCTCTCCCTCTGCTGAAACTATTTGGACCAAAGCAGTAGTCCAAGCAACTGGCACCATAAGGGCTGCTAGATGGTTGGGTATGAACCACATTCTGGAGACTGTCTCACCACTGCCTTAGCGATATGGTACCATTTCCTATCCCAGATTTGAAGGAGTTTCTGAGTACTTCCTTGCCCCTACCCAGACCGTGCCTGATAATTCATGACCCTGGCTATTCTGTAGTGGTTCCTCCAAACCAGGCTTCTCCATGGAACACAGGGAGAAGCACCGGGCACTGCTCTAAGCCCTTCTGTCAGTGCTGCGTTGTGGGGCTTCTCCAAAGCCCCTGCTTCTGCATTCGCCCCTTCAAAGCTCTCACAGCACATTCCCACACTTGAGGGAGGGAGGCTTATAAGTTATTAGAATTAGGGTATGTTTATGTGTGTGTGGGTGTGTGCCTGATGGAAAGGACAGATGTCGCCTTATGTCACATTCCATCGTGTCTAGGGAGGAGGCAAGGACTTTTAAAGCCTTGGGGCTCTGGTGGGACCTGGGTGGAAGGAAGCAGCTTCAAGCAAGAGCCACCCCACCGGTGTAGCTGGTAGGTGTAAAGCGGGCTGAGCGGATGGGATAGAGGATGTTTGGGTTCTCTCTAAAGGTCCGTGTTAGGGAGCAGGAAGCCTGGGTTTTGTTTCCGTGGTTCCCAGTAAGTCGGTGCCCATCCTAAAACAACCCTCCTGGCTCATCACCTCGGTGTCCAAGGGCTGTGTATACTTGAGTGGAAAACAAATTGGGATCTGCTTCTCCTGTCCCCCCAAAAAACCCAACCAGGCAGTCTCAGGGTATGAGGACGGAGCAGAAGGAAAGACAAGGGACAAAGTGGGAGCCTCACAGCCTTCTAACCTATTCCTCAGGAGAGGTGCATTATCCGTTCTTCAGCACTGTTGCCGTACACACTCTTTTCTCCCACCTCCCCGCACCGCTCCTCTCCACTGGAGCTGCTGCCATGGTTGCCAGGCATGGTTGCTAAGTCTCTGCATGGAAGGGTTGGCGTGGGCTGCACTGCCACTAACATTACCATGGTGAATCAGGGGACACCTGGTATAGGCTTGCAGGCAACCACCCCCACCCGGGACAGAATGAGCCTAAAAGGGGCACCTTGAGCTCCACTCCAGGTGGGGCTTGAACGAGCTAGGCACTGTGGTAGTGGTGACAGAGTGCTACACTGGAAAATGGGGGCCAGTTGTGTCATTTCAGTTGCTAGGGGATTAGTTTAGCCAAGGAAGCACACCATTCCTCCTCTATACCCTCTGAAAGGGTGCAAGTGCGTAAGCACTCCTTCCTCGACAAGTCTGAGCAGAGTTCAGGCCGAGAACAGTAGGACCCCCAAATCCTGGCTTCTGGATTGGGGGTTGGGAGAGCTTGCTTCCGAGAGAGGGCTCCATGGGTGCCCAAGGACAAACATCTAAGGATGAAAGTGTGGGCAGCTTCGATGGCTAAGACAGACTCCTGTCCTGCTGTGCCAGCAGCCCTGGGCACAACACTGAGAGGGTAAGGAGTTAAGGGTGTGGGGGTGACCCTTTTTGAGCTTGGAGGCAGCTCTCCCCCAGAGTTGCACAAAGGCTGCAGGCAAGCCACCACCTCCTCCCTCCACCGCATGGAAGCTGGTTACTCATCTCCTCTCTGCGCCCAAACGCCACTGCCGCTAAAAATAAACCCCCCAGCCGTGGGCCAGCCCTTTCTGCACCCCAACCCCCTGGAAACCAGCAGAGAGTGGCAGGCGGAGACCTTGAGTTCCATTCCCATCACCTCCCTGATGAAGAAATAAAAGTCTGGGGCAGGATGTCAGGGACAGAACGCTGCTGGTCAGGCACCCCGAGAAGCAGGAGAATGAAGGGTTAAAACCGGCGGGAAGGTTGAAGAGACGGGGGCGGGGGTGGGGGCACGGTCATCTTGGCAAGAATAAGAACTCCCCTGCCCACTCGTGCGGGTCCCATCAGGCTTGCGGGACAAGAGCAGTGGGAAGGGGCGCCCAATCCCGGGCCCCAGGGGGCGGTCGTGCACGTGGGGGAGGTAGCAGCGCGGAGCCGTCCGCGCCGTGTCACATGCGCGCGCGCACACACACACAGACAGGCACACACGTGTGCCTGGGTATATATAGTCCCCAGTCGCTGGGCCTGCCGCTCTGCAGTGGGCGCCGGCTCCCCGGGCTGGGAGGGGGCTTTCGGGGCGGGTGGGAGGGTGGGGGGCCGGGGTGGGGTGGGGCAGGATGCTGGATGGCCAGCTCTTCTCCGAGGGGCCCGATAGCCCCCGGGAGCTCAAGGATGAGGAGTCTGGCAGCTGCCTCTGGGTGCAGAAATCCAAGCTGCTGGTGATCGAAGTGAAGACTATTTCCTGTCATTATAGTCGCCGCGCCCCTCCTCGACAGCTCATGGACTTCCAGGCCAGCCACTGGGTCCGCGGGCCCCAGAGCCGCACGTGAGTGAAGGAGGGGTAAGGGGAAGAGAGAGGTGGGGCAGGGATTGGGGTCCGGACCTTCCCGTGGGCACCAGCCAGAGCTGCCTTCTCTTTTCCACGCCTCCCCCAACCCCATCCCGAAGGTTGGGGCCTGACTCATCCCGTTTGTTTGGGGGCACAGGAGTGGGCGTGAGAAAGGGCAGGTGAGATGGGGCAGATACTGTTGAAGTGTGCATGGAGAGATGCTGAGGAGTCCCGCTTCGACTTCAACCCTAACATATACGCACGTGCACACGCGCACACACTCACACACACCCCTCCACCCGGTGGCCCCAAGTGGCCTCCAGCGCTCCCAGCTCCCCGGACCTCGGCTCCCTTCCCCCACAAACTGCTCACCTGGGTTCCTGCTCATTGTCCCAGGTGTGGGCCGCGCCCGGGATCCCCTGAGCCGCCTCCCCGCCGGCCCTGGGCCTCCAGGGTGCTGCAGGAGGCGACCAACTGGCGGGCAGGGCCCCCGGCCGAGGCCCGAGCCCGGGAGCAAGAGAAAAGGAAAGCGGCGTCGCAGGAGCGGGAGGCCAAGGAGACCGAGCGAAAAAGGCGCAAGGCTGGTGGGGCCCGAAGGAGTCCCCCTGGTCGGCCCCGCCCGGAGCCTCGGAACGCCCTTCGGGTGGCCCACTCTGCAGGGCTCCCAGCTCCCTCAAGGCCCGAGCGCCTGGGGTCGGTGGGGCGACCGCCCCGTCCATCCGCGCAGCCGCAGAGCAATCCTGGGGCGCCGTGGGCGGGGCCCTGGGCTGGTCGGCGGCCAGGGCCCCCCAGCTACGAGGCTCACCTGCTGCTGAGAGGCGCTGCCGGGATGGCCCCGCGACGCCGCTGGGACCGGCCGCCACCCTACGTGGCTCCACCTTCTTACGAGGGCCCCCACAGGACCCTGGGGACTAAGCGAGGCCCCGAGCCCTCGCAGGCGCGCGCCTGTTCAACCTCTGCGCCGACTAGGACAGAGGGAGGGTGCGCAAAGAAGAGGCTAGATCCTCGGATCTACCGGGACGTCCTAGGGGCCTGGGGTCTCCGTCAGGGACGGGGTCTCTTGGGGGGATCCCCAGGCTGTGGAACAGACAGGCCAAGGCTGGAGTCCGGTAAGGGGGCTGCGGAGAAAAGCCCGAGGCTGGCTGCTGGTGTCCTGAAGAGTGGTAGCGACGGCCATCCCCAAGATAAAGCCGCTGGGAGCCCAGGCACCGTTCCTGCGGGGTCTGCCACTGCCACCCCTAGCCCCCCGCGTCCCACTCCCAGGTCCAGACCCCATCTCAAGGGCTCCGGGGAAGGGAGGGAAGGGAGAGACCAGACCTGGCTCCCCAAACGCTGGGTTCCCTCCATTAAAAAGCAGCCGCCCCGGCATAGCCAGACCCTTCCCAGACCCTGGGCTCCAGGAGGCACGGGATGGAGAGAGTCCCTGGGTCATAGAGGGGAGGCAGGACCCGAGACCTTGGAGGGTTGGAAGGCGACCCGACGCCCCCACACCCTGCCCCGAAGTTCCCGTGGCCCCGCTCGTCGGGAAGGCGTCTTTGTCATTGATGCCACTTGCGTGGTGATACGCTCCCAGTACGTCCCGACCCCTCGAACCCAGCATGTGCAGCTTTTGCCCGCCGGGGTGCCGCGCCTTGTGGGGAATGCCCCCAGCCAACCGAAACCCAATAAAGAGGAGGGAGAGGGGGCCGCGGTCCTTCCCTCCCCTTGCCGAAAGCTGCCATTAAGCAGTCGCCCTTCTCTCCAACCCAGTGAGGGACGCGGGCTCGAAGCTGAGGGCGGGAAGCCCGCGGACTCCTCACTGGAGGAGCGCGCCTCGCGCATCTTGGGGCTCCCGGTTGGCGAAGTAAACCTACAGGATCCCCCCACGCAGCCAGGTAGCCCAGAGCACTCAGCCTTAGGCCCACCGGCTTCGGGGGGAGCGCGCGGTGCCGAGGGATCGGAGAAAGTGGCGTCCGGCCTGCGGCGCACAGGCCGGGGCTGGGCGCGAGCCCCTGGACCCTATGCCGGGGCCCTGCGGGAAGCCGTGTCTCGCATCCGCCGCCACACCGCCCCGGACTCCGACTCAGACGAAGCTGCGGAGCTCAGCGTCCATAGCAGCTCTTCTGATGCGAGCGACACAGAAGCCTCGGGCGCCTCCTGGCGGAAAGAGCGGACCGGGCCCCCGGAAGGCGGGAAGACAGCCGAGCTGAACAGCAATGCCCGAGAGATTGTAGGTGCCATCAGCAAAAACGAGGAGGTCCTCTTCGGGGCGAGGGACATTAAGGGGACTCCACAGGGAAATAGGGAGCAACAGTGAGAGGCCCATTATTGTATTTGTGTCCCCTTTCTTCCTTACAGACTTCCTTGTACCCCTTACCTATACCCACCCATTCCTGTACTCAGCATAGAAGGCACACAGATGAGAGGGAGCACATGTCAATTCAAGATTTTTTTTCTTCATGAGAGTTGAGGGTGTGCAGTAGACTTGAATGCCTGCTCCACCCAGGGCCTGTGGGTAAGGTCTTCTGCAGGGCCCAGTGCACTAACATGGAGCTGAGCAGAGAGGCCTAGGTGGGGTTAGGCAGGAGGGCAGGGATGGGATAGTCAGGGGAACTGCAGGGCAGGGCCTCTGGGCAGAAGGAAGAAGGTGATGGAGAGGCCTCAGACTGAGGTGATCAGGTGACAGAGAGGCCCTTGGCAGAAGCCACCAGCAAAGCAGAAGAGGAGTCACTGGTTTCACAGATCTCGGGTTCCAACCCCAACTCTGACACTGATTTGCTGGGTGACCTTAAGCAAGTCATTTCCCCTCTCCAGTTCCCATCGTATGTAAAATGAGGGGGTTCTGAGGTCCATTCCTGATGTTTTGGAGTCCTAGGAGAGGCTCTTATCTCAATCCTCCCCTCCACAAGACAGGAATAAGTGAACGGAGTCTGAGGGTCTCTGGGTAGCTTCATGGACACCTGCATTCACTCTCAATCCAAGAGACCGTGCAGGGTTTGCAGAAGAGCCAAGTAAGTGGGCAAGGGCTCCTATTCCAGTCTCTCAGGTTTAGGTGTAGGATCCCCGAGGCAGGGCAGGATGGTGGCCTTTTCACTGTCCCTAGTTTGTGGTGGTCTGAGCTGGGGAGGGAAGGCACCCAATGAAGCAGCTTGGGACCCTTAGGCCTTCCCCTGTTCCTCCTCCCCAGTGTTCCTCGGTGATGCTCTAAATAGTTACCACTATTTCCCACCCAGGTGGAATCACCCATCTGAGAGAATCCTGAGAATGTCTTACATGTTTCTGCCTCTTCCAGAAACCAACAAGGGAAGGAAGAGGCTAGTCCCCAAAAGCCTGTAGGTGTGGGGTGTGATACTCGCTGTAGCCACTACGGGGCGCGCGCAGGTCGCGGATTTCCCTGTAGCTAGTCCCCGAGTCTTGCCAACCACCGGCACTGCCAGTTAATCAATTGCTCCCTAGTTCCTGCGCGCGGGTCCCCTGCCCCGCCGTCTCCAGCCATGCGAGATCGCGAGTAGGCCTCTGGCCTTGCAGACCTCTGGAGCGCGCGGAGCCCCTCTCTGTACTCGTCCACACCAAACAGCTTGGGATTCAGACACTGAAGTATTTTTTCTCTTCGATCTCGGACACCTCCTCTGTCTCTATTTACTAGCCATGTGAACTCGGCCAAATCACTTCACCTCCCTGAGCCTCAGTCTCCTCATCCGTCAAATGGGGGTTTATAAACACCTACCTCGCAGGGTTGTTGTGAGGACTTAATGCGATAATGTATGTAAAGCGCCTTGCACAGTACCTGGTACAGAGCAGGCGCTCAATAAATCTAAGCTTCCCTTTGTCCAGCCTTGGCATCTTTTTCCTCTCACCGACCCATTCCCCACAGCATCCTTCCCCCCAGGGCTCCTGCGCTCCTTCCTGCTCGGTGGGCGGTGGAGGAGACCCCTTTTTCTGATGGAAACGCTGGTCCACCCCTGCCTCCCCCAGTGCGGACTCTCCCTTCCTTGCCCCCCACCCCACCCCCGCTGACTCTTCCCATTGCTTCGATGCACTCCCCCCACCCCCCATTCCGGGCAAGGGCTGAGTCAGCCTGGGTAAATTTAGCCCTCGACTAGGCAGGCGCGGGGGCTTCGCTCAGACTCAGTCGCCGAGTCCTGGCCCGGCCCTCGGGCCCGCCTCTGCCCCCCACCCCCACCGAGTCCTGCCAACAGCAACTCCGGCTCAGCGTTCCGATCCCCAGCCCCGCTCTCAAACCACTTAGAGTTTTGGTCTCCAATTATCTCACTGTCGCTCCCCACCCGCACCCGGAGAGACTGGGCAGGACTGGGAGGGGGGCAGGGTAGGGAGGCCGCTGAATTGGACCCTAAACTGGGTGTCTGACCTTGGTTCAGTGAAAGGGGTTGGGCGGGGTAGGGGGTAGGGGTCTTTGGGGGCTTTGAATCTAAATGGATAACATTGGTCAGAGTCACCCGGGAAGGTCCGTCCATCTCAGAACCTGCCTGGAAACCATACTGCCAGGTTTCAAGTTAGCTCTTGCTGGAGGAAGTGAAGTAAGTAGGGGTTCACCTTGGGCAGAGATCAAAGGTTTCTGAGTTCTGTCTTCCTTCCACCTACAGTTCTAACTTCTGCTGATTCTAACTCCTAAACATTTACTGAGCACCTGAGAAGAACTGGGCACTGAGCTGAGCTCCAAGAAAGAGATGAGTAAGACCTGCCTGACCGGGTGAAGGGAAAACACGTAAATAATGATAGATTGAGCAGTGGGTGTTAAGTATTATAAAGAATCAAACAAGGCAGATTGTACAGATTCTATGAGATCATGAAAGGCTCCATGGAGGAGGTAGGCATCTGAGATAGCATTTGGGGAAAGGGTTTCCAAGCAGAGGGGACAGCAAAAATAGAGGTGTGAATGTAAGGGAAATGGTTTGTTTAGGAAATTGTCAAACGGTCTGGTTTGACTGGATTTGAGGATACATTCAGAGAAGATGTGGAAGATAAAAGCAGGAGTGAAAACAGAGGCCAAGCTAGGGTGAGCCTGGTCCAGCTCAGGGATGTGTGCCTTTGCCCTCTGGGCCTAAGAATAGGATGGACTTCAGGCTAGGAGGAAGACTGAGGAAGACCAGGGCAGTAGTGAGAGCATCTGCCCGGATTTTGCTGTAGCCCTGGGGCTCCCAGGCTCTGGGAGTGTCAGGAGAGGTGAGGTGCATGGGAAAGTAGAGGGGCTATTCCTGGGGAGGGGAGTTCCACAATGCTGCCTAGGTTTCTTTGAGGCTGAACACACAGGAGGCTAGCTTTAAGAGCTTATGCAGACTGCTGTCATTGTTAGAGAACTATGCTAGTGTTGTATCTAGAACATGGACTCTGGGACCTGGCAGCCTGGGTTTAAATCTTGCATCTACCTCATATTGTATCTTCCCTTGTAGTTCAGTCGGTAAAGAATCCACCTGCAATGCAGGAGACCCAGGTTCCATTCCTGGGTCAGGAAGATTCCCCTGGAGAAAGAAATGGCAACCCCCTCCAGTATATTTGCCTGGGCATGGACAGAGAAGCCTGGTGAGCTATAATCCATGGGGTTGCAAGAGTCAGACACGACTGAGCGACTAAACCACCCACCACCACCACCACCTCATACTAGCTGTGTGACTTTGGGCAAGTTACTCGACCTCTCTGTGCCTTAGCAGCCTCAGTTACAAAATGAAATTATTAATAGTGTGTTTTTCATAAGCTTGTTGGGAGGATTAATGATTCAATATGTAAAGCACTTAGAACATCTCCTGGCACACAGTAAGTGATATATGTATTGAACTCTGTTATTTCTCTTTAGGGCTATTTCTTTAGTGTTGGGAGTATTAGGTTGGGAGATGGGAAGAGAGGAGTAGAGGTAGAGGAATAGGAGGAAGAGGCAGCAGAGGCTGAGAGGAGAGGGGATTCCTGGGGTGGAGACAAGCAGCCCCTTGACTGGGTAAATGGTGTACTGAGAGCGCATGGGTGGCTGGGATGTCAAGTGCAATACCCCCTCCCCCAGGACTTCCTCCATCTTTGCCTAAGGGTTAAATCAGCACCAGCTGCTAAGGATCTGGGAGAAAGGGTAAGAGAGGAGAAGGGGAGGAGCTAGTACAGGCCCAGGGGGCCAGCCCTGGGTGAGCCATATCTCAGACTGGCCCTGCAGGGCCCTGTGGGTGGGAGGCTGGAGGCTCCCTGCTGCGAAAATGACTTCTAAATCTGGCTGCGTCTGCCAGCCAGCCAGCCTCAAGACAGAGGCCACAACTACACCGCACCCCCCCCCCCCACCCCATGTTGGGACAGCCTTGTAGGGACGGCAATGCTGGAGAGTGTGCTCAGGTTTGGGCAGCAGCCCTCAGGTTACCACAGGATGCGCCTACCCTTCCACCAGCCAAGTTCTTCCCAGGGAAGCCCCTTTCTGAAGGGAGCTAAGAGCCCCCTCCCCCTTCAGACTCTCAGGAGAGCCCTGGGACTTCCTGAGATAGATCACAAATGGGTAAATGAAGCAAAGAACCAGGCCATAACTCTGGGACTTGTCGTCAGGAGTGCGTGTGTGTGTGTGTGTGTGTGTGTGTGTGTGTGTGTGAGTGAGGAGGAGAGGACAAGGAGGGATGGCTGAACATGAATATGTAGATATTGTGCATTCTCCCAGTTACTCATTTGTTCACTCACCCATTGAACATGGATGCCAGGCCCTAGGGACACACACAAAACTCAGACCTGTTACCTGTCTTCAGGGAGTTCACATATCTAGTCTGTATGAGAAACAGGGGAAGGGATTTGGAAGAGGAGACCCACAGAGTCATCATAGTGCAGGCAGTACAATGTAATATATGTTCATAAAAGCATTCCTGCAGGGTCTAGGGGAGCATAAAGGAAGGAATGGCTCCCAACCTGCAACTTCTAAGCAGTTAGAATATGCCCAAGCTTTTGAGAGACCAGTCACTGAGGGTACACGTGTTAGTGAAGGAAGGCTGGATCCATTATCTGCCTGGATCCATTATCTCCTCTTCATGTCCTGCTGTGGGGGCTCCCTCCCTTGAAGCCCCTGGTACTACTTAGCCTCTTTTAAAAGTTTTATTTAACATAGACCATTTGAAAAGTCTTCATTGGTGCGTCATTGTTGCTTCTGTTTTATATTTTGGTTTTTTGGCTGCAAGTCATGTGGGATCTTAGCTTCCTGACCAGGGATCGAACCAAACACCTCCTGCATTGAAAGGGGAAGTCTTAACCACTGGACTGCCAGGCAAGTCCCTTACATAAGCTTTTGTGAATCTTTTTAGAGAAGAGTTACTTCATCCATCCATCTATCCATGCATGCATCCATCCATCCTTTTGTTTATTCATCTGTGCATCCATACATCCCACCCATCCATTTATCCATCCATTCACCAACTCATCTGTCATCCTTCCATTAATTTATCCATCTATGCATCCATTCCTTCCTTCATCCATCCATCCATCTAACCATCCATCTGTCTTAATTGAGGGCATGTGATGTGCCTAGCTCAGTGTTGCAAGAGATGCCAAGATGAACAAAATGTAGAGTCCATGCCCTCAGAAAGCTAGAAGCCAATACAAATATGAATAACATACACAGATGTTCCACCCATGGAGCAGCCAGTGTGTGCTGCTGGTTTAGTGAAAGCCCCGCCAAGAAGGTTCGTCAGGAGGCAAGGCCACTTTGCCAAGGGAAATTAGAAGAGCCTCATGAGGAAGGCAGCTTTGAGATGAATTTCAGCCAGGGGAGGTGGGGAAAAGGTTCTTTCCAGGGTGCGGGTGAAGGTAGAGAGGTGGGAGAACACAGCACAGGCTCTGGGGAAGGCAGAGTTGCAAAGGGATGGGATCCTGGAATGATGGGAACCACATCATGAAGTATCCCAGGAAAGCAAGGATAAAACATTTGAGGACTTCCCTAGTGGTCCAGTGGCTAAAACCCCATGGTCCCAATGCAGGAGAGCTAGAGCTAGGGGAGCTAGATCCCACATGCTGCAACTAAGAGCTTGTATTGCTGAAACTAAAAGATCTTGCGTGCTGCAACTAAGACCCAGCTCAGCCAAATAAATAAATATTAAACAACCAAACATTTGAGCTTTAGTGAGAAGAACTGAGGGAGAGGTGAGGGGCAGAGAGGTTTTGTGTCATTCTGTACTGGACCATGAGCTAATCAAGGGTAGTGCCTTTGATTTAGTTCTGTATTGCCTATAAGCTTGGCCTGGAGCAGGCTCTCAGCAGATGCTGGCAGAAAGAAGGAACAGATGATAAAACTGTGCCACAGGAACATTGGCACAGCAATTCAGGGTCTATATATAAGGGAGGGGTTGCTGCTGCCTGGTGTGACCGTCCTTCCCCTATGCCCCGCACCGGGGATGACCTTGCTTCCTTTGCTGGGGTCCCTCCAGTAGCTCTCCCAAGAGGCACCACAAGGTGGCGATGTTCCGAGTGTAGCACTGGGTTCTGCCAAGATCCTTGACACCGGTAGCTGGTGATGTGCCCTTCAAGAACTGTCCCCAGGTGGTCAGAACTTCCTTTCAGCAAGCCTTGAGGCGGAATGAAGAGTTTGTGTGCGGCTGTGGCAGAGGAGTCGACAGATCTTAACCCCAATGATCATACAGGCCTCACCTATACACTCATTTGCTAGGATCTATGTGCCACGCACAGTGCAGGCTCTTAGAAAAACAACAGTGAGCAAGACACAGCCCCTACCCTCAAGGAGCCTACCGTCTCGTCCTGTCCAAAACTGCCTTTGCTATCTTTCTCTCTCTCTTTCTTTTACACACCCCCCCCTACACACACAAACACACACACCTGTTCCCCAGGGCCAATCCCCTTGACCTGGGAAGCCATCTCCATGTGAAATCTGCTCTTTGGCCCTGCTCCCCTCTTCACATCCCAGTTTCTCCCTGTGGCCTTGCATGGCCACAGTAGCGTGAGCCCTCGGTGCTCCTTCCTGTGATGGCTCCTCTTGCTCTTCCCCTGGGCCCAAGCCTATTCTTTTTCCCCACCTCCCCCACCCACACTACTCTGCCAGCCCTGAAACTTTAGGGCCCTCCCTAAATTATACCTGGTATGAGATAGGGCCTCCTAATACCCTAGAACTCTGGAGGCTACAGGAGCATGAAGGTGGATTCACAGAAGGACCTTGGGAGACGCTGGCACCACCAACACAGAGATGAGGGTCCAGAAAATCAAAGACCCCAGAGGCATGCCCTTCTGTGGCTCAAGGGCTCTGCCAGCCAAACCTGTCCCCAGACAGGCGGCCTTCTTTTCTCGCCTGCTTTAGAGGGACCTCTCCCTAGTTGCAACTCCATACCGGTTTGGAGGTGAAGCATTATGGGACATTGTCCACTTTCCCATCATGCTCCAGGGCTCCAGTTAGCCCTCGGCGGGTTTGGGAGAGGAGAGGAGGGAGGGTTGGTGCTGAGAGTGGGAGCCAGGCCCATCGAGGTCCCGGGAGTGAATGCCGCATTGTTGGCCAGGCCAGAGTCACAGATAATTACCTCAATTAGTGACAATGGGAGAGTAATAAATACAGGCTTAGTGTCTCCTACCCCACCAGGGCTCCGAAGATTAATCCAGGCTGACGGGCGGGCCCTGAAAGGCGTGATGGACAATTCATTAAACTCCCCAAATGCCGCACAACCTGGGCGTGAAGGCTGAGTTAGCCCCCTGGGGGCTGCGCCTTTGTCCCGATTGTGTGTCTCCGCCACCGCAGAGCCGAGCAGCCCCCAGAGAGCGGGGAGGTGAGCGGGGCTCTCCCAGTCGGGCCAGGCGGCGGGGGGATTAGGCCTCGGTCCGGCCCTGGTTGCCCTGGCACACCAGCCCGGCCGGGCTGGAATGTCCGTGGCGGGGAGCGGGCGAGCGGAGGGGCGGGGCCGACAAGGTGGGGTAAGGGGGGCACATAAAACCAGGGGCAGGAGGAGTTAATTAGACGCCAGCCGAGGAGGGCGAGGGGCCACAATAGGGCTGAGGGGCCGCCAGGGACGGCCCCTTCACTTCCGAGGATTAATAGGGAGGAGAGAGAAGGGAGGGGTTCGGCTCTGGGGGAGAAGAGCTGGAGCTTCCCAGGGTGGCACTGCCCCCTCTTGCCCGGCTTGGTACTTACTTGGCAAGTGGTTGGGAGGCAGGGGGCCCTGGCAGCCGGGGCAGGTACCCCCTAGCGTCCCACAGAGTGGCTCTTTCTTCCTTGGGTGGTGCCTCCATTGGTAGGATGGTTGGGCAGGGAGGAGAGAAGGGACCCTCTCGTTTATCAGGGAGGTAGTAAAAGCAGGAATATTTAGGGGCCCTGTTCTCAATGCCCCACCTCCCCAAACCTACTCTGAGATGGAACTGGGAGTCTGAAGCTTTACCCTTCGTGGAAACACCAAGTCGGGGGAGGGGCTGGAGCTGGTGTGCATGCATGGGTGTAGGGGCTGCTGTGTGCCTGCACACACACATGCACACGCTTGTATGTGCAGACATGCTTGCGCACAGGGCCAGGCATTCAACAGGTCCTCTGTTAATATCTGTTGAGTGAATGAGTGAACTTTGGTGTTGGGTGTGAGGAGAAGCATCGCTGGGCTCCACCGAGACACGGAGTGAATGGACTTGGGCCCTTTCATTCTGAACTCCCAGTTACGGCCCAGGGAGGATGAGGGCTCCACCTCTGAGCAGATGAGCAGATGTCCAGGAAAAATGAAGTGGCAGTGGCTCTTTCCCTTTGAAAAGGGAGGAAAAATGCAGTAGCCTCTTGGAAGCCCCACTTCCTCCCGGGCCCCAGGGAACAGGGCAGCCCTGGCTCCTCCCTAGGAGCCACCCCACCCTATACCCTCCCAGGGGATGACAAGGGAGCGAGTTGGCGGCAGTTCCCCGGGCATATTTATAACCTGCTGCTCGCTCACCAGCGTCTGCTTTTAGCCCAGACGGGGGAGGGGGCAGGGGGGTGGTCTGTCTCATGCTGGGCGCCCTGGCTGGGTGTGGAAAGAGTGAGTAAGGGTGAGTGGTGGGCAGCTCTGCATGGATATTCCTGCTCACACCACAGCCAAACAGCTTATTTTCTCCTCATTTTGTTATTTTTCTCCCTCTGGCCTGGAGAGGAGGACTGAGCCAGCCTGAGGTGGGGGGTGGGGGGTGCTAGACCCTGGGGTATTTGCAGCCCCACTGACAGGCTTTTTCCAGGGTGCGTGTGGCAGGGTGTGTGTGGTGCTGGCTTGCTGACCCCCTGGGGACTGTGCAGCCTCAGTCCTCTCAGCTTTTCCGCTCCCCCCAGGATATTTCAGGACCAGTGCCTCCCTCACTCACTGAGCCAAGCCTGTGTCCGGGGTCCTGCCAGTCTCGGATCCCACCTGAAGATCACAGGTGGGCGGGAGGATAGTGACCCCCACCCGGGACCTGCTCTGGGCACTGCTGCTTTCCTCCCCAGGATTTACCTGCTCCGTCTGAGGATGCCACATGTGATCCTAATCAATAATTAGCTCCTAGGTAGTGCTTTGCAGATCTAGCCCTTTTGCTTTTTAAAAAAATTCTTTTTCTTTTGCTTACTTTTTTTTTTGCTTTATTATCACATGTCCCTTTGAGGACCCAGTCCCATTCTGCACTTCCCTACCCCCTCCCTTGAAGTCCTTGTGGCTGGAAGTAAAGGACTTCCATGCTGAGGACATGAGTATGGGAGTCTGTCTTTAAACTTCATGCTTGTGCAGAGGGCTTTACACTTCATTGAGCCTTCACAGCACTGCTCCCATTATCCTGACAATATCTTGATATGCCTGATTCCCTGGCCAGACTGTAAACTTCTAGCAGGCTCCATGGCTCATACATCACTGTATCCCCAGCATTTGGCATATGCCTGGCACAGAAGAGATGTCAGCAAGTATTCAAATGACCCTGTGTTTCACATCCATGTACATGATCTTGTCTGAACCTCATCACCTTCCTGAAGAAGACTAAGTGCCAGTAATCATCCCTGTTGAATAGACAAAGCAACTGAAGCCAAGAAAGCTATGGAGTTTTTGAAAGTCTAGTTAGGACCAGAACAGGATTCACTTCTTCCCTGCCCTTCATCCAGCTCCTATGTGTCGGCACAGCTCAGAGCCCCCCCACCCCCCCTCAGCTTCCAGGCTCTTACTGTTAGGAGTTAGGTGAGAGTGGTTGGGGACAGCTGCCAACCCCTTGACTCCACCCTGTTGCTTCTCCCCAAATCTGGGTATTGTCTGGCAGGGGCCCACATCTCCTCTTCTGCCTCTGGGGGGATCTAATAGCTCTTTGGATTATAGACTGAACATTATCGCAGGGGGTTCTTTACTGGACACCCAACCCTGTCAGGTACCTTCTGCCCAGGATCAGTCAGATTTCTATTCCTCCTCCTCAACTGCCTATCAAATCTGAACTGGTGCTAGCTTGGTGGATGGAGAGAAAGGAAAGGGGATATATCACTGCAGGATTGAGCAGCTCCTGGCTCCACTTCCCTACCCCCACACATATCCCAAAGGCCAACATGGGTCAGAGTTCACACATCCAGGGAGTGGTGCAGGGCAGCAACAACAGCAGAGTACTGAGGAGAGGGGGAAATTCTCCAGTAGGCTGGGATCGGTCATTGCCCTTAGGGGGTGGGGTGCTTCATAGCTCCCCCGGTCCTTCAAGCCCTCCCCTGGGGCGGGGGAAGTGTTAGGATTAGAGACTGGCATTAGAGTTTAGCAAGCAGTTAGGGTTTGCCTGAAGTTAGGTTAAGGCTAAGGTTAGACCTAATCCCAGGGAGAGGGAGTGGATTAGAGTTAGAGAGAGGTTTTCGGGCTGTAGGAGAAATTAGTTCTCCCCTCCGATCTGGTGAAATGCACACAGAGGTATCATGTTGGTGTTGTTAGCAACAGAATCCTCATTTGGGCTTTCTATGGGAATGGCTAACCTCACGGTTTGGTTATGGACCACAGTTGGGTTTCCTTTCAGTTACACTTGGTAAAGTCTAGCCTCTATTTGGATTCTAACCCTGCTGCTCCTTTCTTCTCCCCCATTATCCTCTCTCAGCTTTTCACCTGTTCTTTGTAGCCCATGGTTTGGAAGTTGATGTCCTAATATGGCATTTCCCTGTCCTGGGAAGGAGAGTGGTTTCCCCGTTGCCCAACACCCTGACCACAGCTGGCCCAGAGAGGCTTTGGGGACCAAAACCTCTACACCCATGAGCCACAGCACCCTTTCTGTTTGGGTTTCTCTTTTTTCTTTGGTTTCTTTTCAGAACACCATCATAGCTATCACTCAGTTGTAGCGATTTTCACAACAGCTCTTCTACATAGGAAAGGCAGGTTCTCCAAGTTTGTTTGTTTATTCCCCACTCAGCAGGGCAAGAAACTGAAGAAGTTATGGACTTTCTCAGTATCATACAGCCAATTGGTGTTCAAATAGGAAGAAGGACCCTGTAGTGTCTTTTGGCTCCTGACTGGGTTCATCTGGAGACCTGGATCCCCAGTGGCCTCATCAGGGTCATCCAAGGGACTGAATGTCAGAGTCCTCTTCCAGGGTCAGGAAACCAGTCCCTCAACAGTGTATCCTATTTGTTTAAAGGAGGTAAGCAATAGTGTGTTCTGGATTCAAGGAAAAGCCACCAAGTCATTGATAAAAATAGAGATTTTATTCTGCAGAGGAAGATACTACATTGGTGGGGGCCAGGAGCCACTAATAGCTACAGTGGAAGGAAATACTGATTCCGGAATGCAAAGGCATCTTGGAGAAACTAGGGAGAGGGAAAGAGGGGTCAGAAAATGCTGGAGAGCAAAAGGAGAGAAGAATGGAGAAGAATTAGGTTGGGGTGGGAAGTGGTCTCTGCAAACCAGGCTGGAACCCAGCACAATAAATAGTTTTTATTTACAACAACCAAACTCGTGGCTTTGTATCCACGTTTCAGTGCAAATTATTTACACACTGATGAGGAGGCAGGACAGGAAGAGGGTAGGAGGTGGCTGAGGGAGGCATGGTTCGCAGCTGTTCAATGGCTCCATGACATAGGCTGGGAGAATGGCGATATTTCTCGCGGGTCCCCAACCTCATTTTCCACATCACCACAGCTGCCCTCTCACCCTGGAACCTCCCACTTCAGCTGTAGGTGGAGAGGAGAAAGGCCCTGATGCCCAGGTGTGTGTTCAGGGTGTGCACCCTTGACAGAGGAAGGAGAAGGGCATGTGGGGACCTGGAGAAAACGGAGGTTAAAAGAGAAGGAGAAAGGCAGGCAGGTCGCTGCGCGCGGTGGAGGAGGCAGAGCTTCGCGTCGGGAGCTGACCCTGATGGGGGAGGGGACCAATCCTTCTCTCACCTCCCGGCCAAGCAGGGGGCAGTGCAACAAGGGGGTCTCCCGCGGAGAGGGAGGGAGGTAGGTCCGGGGGCGGGTCAATCAGGATGGCAAGAGGGTTCATGCCGCCCCAGGCAAGTGGTTTCAGGAGTCCCCAGGTCTGAGGAGGTGGGAGAAATGATGGGATAGGTAGTAGGAATCCCGGAGTGTGGCTGGAGGGACGGGGTGGGCGCAGATCCGGGTCTGAGTTGCCAGCGAATCTGTCTGGGGGTGGGCTTGAGGAGAGTGCTCCCAGGGGCCGAGTCCGCGCAGCGCCTCACAGGCACTCGTGCAGTATGCGCGTGTGCGTGCAGTTGCGGCAGCTGACGTGGCAGCACCAGTGGAAGGTGCAGTTGCAGCGCTCGGTGACGCGCTGCGTGCGCGTGCGGTGGCCCCGGCCACAGCAGAGTAGCTCACAGCCATCCAGCGCGGGCGACGAGCTATTGCAGGCGCGCCCCGCCGTGCCCGCGGTACCCAGGCGTCCGCTGTACGTGCAGAAGTTGGGCGATTTCTCGAAGTAGACGAGGTCGTGGGGCGAGGGAGGCTTGTGAGCCGGGTCCTCCGGCTCCAGGCGCAGCAGTTCAGCCCGCGATGCACGGTTGTTGCCGCGGTTGCCGTAGAGGACGCGCGAGGCACCGTCGAAGCGGTCCCGCAGCACGTCGCCCACTGCGCGCAGCGTGGGCAGCCGCATCCAGCACGTGCGCACCGTGCATGAGCCCGACATCCCGTGGCACTTGCACTCCTGGCGCATCTCGGAGAACACGGTCTGGGGGGGCGGGAGGTGGGGTGGGGGGAAGGAGAAGAAAGGACGGCCCGGGACGCTGTCAGAGCCAGAGCCACCTTCCCGGATACCGCCCCCTCCTGGTCGTCGCCGGGATCTCAGCAAAGGCCCAGGCCTAGCCGAGCCCAAAGGAAGGGAGCCACGAAATTTTTGTCCCGCAGAGATTTGGACGCCAAACCCAACTCTGCTCCACCCAGAGAATCTGTCTTTGCCTCTCAGCCTTATTTTTTGAATCTGAACATTGGCGGGCGTAGGCAACACAGTCCATGGGTTCCATGACTTCTAACCTCTCCGTTGTCAGACTATCCCTTCCATTCTGTGAACCCCTCCAAACCCCCGCGCCCTCCGGACGCCCTCGCCTGGTTCCTTACCCTAACCTCTGGCCTTAACACCGACCGTTACTTCCCAAGTTCGAGCTTCGCCTAAAGCAGGGACTCCGAGATCCCTGCCATTCCGTTTCGGGTGCGGACACCCTCAAGCAGGCTCACCGTGCGCCCCGCCTCATTGTTGTGAAGGTTCATGAGGAAGCGAAGGTCCCGCCCCTTCTCTCCGGAGTCCACAAACTCCCGGCCGAAGAGGCGGCCGAAGTCGATGTTGTCGCTGCAGCCCCCCCAGTGCCAATCGGGGCCCCCAGGACCGCGTCGCCGATAGTCGCACGTGCAGGATTCGATGGAGCCCTCTGAGCAGGAGCGCGCCACCGAGTGGGTGACCCCGGCCGAGGTGATGGCGAAGATAAATGCTGTTTCCCGGCAGCCTATTAGGGATGGGAGACGGGATCAGCGAGGGGGCACGCGGGGTGCAGCCTGCACCTTCAGGGGAGGCCTTGGGATCTTTGAGTCCCACGCCCTTAGGGTCCTGGAAGCCTGGCGACCGGCTGTGTTGGGAAGTTGGTCTCCCCGCGAAAGCACGTGTGTGGGCACGCTACCTCCTCCACACTTGTAATCACGCTTTACTGAGACTCCGGGCTCATTTTGACTTCTCGGTGCAAGTAGGGCAGCCCCGGAGGGAAAAGAGAATAGAGGGGAGCGGAAGAATACTGCACCGCCAAGAACTCTCCAGCTCACATCAGCGATGCAAGCCTTGCTGGGCTGGAGGCAAGAGAGCAGCCTCCCAGGCTTCTTTGAGAGGGACTGCGGGAAAGTGGTGGCCAGCGAGCGTCCACCACGCAGCACTCCCTTTCGCTGGGGCAGTGGCTCAGAAAAGCTAAGCTTCCTGCCCGAGGCGCACGGGTTGAAACCTCCTGGTGGAACGAGTCTGGCCCAGAGCTAGTGGTGGCATGAAGCTCTTGGCAGGCTGATTCCGTGACCCTGCAGATGCCCCGGACATCTTCTCTGCACTTGCTCGCCCGTGCCCTGAGGTGACCCCGGGCTCCCCTGGTCCCCGGAAGCGTCACCTTCCGGGGTACCCACCTCGGTTGACGATCTTGCCGAAGAGGTGGGGTCCCGAAGCCGTGGGACAGTTCCAGCGGCGGTTCCGGAACTGCCACTTGCACTCTCGCACAGCGCTCTGCAGCCCCCCGCTCACACTGTGCAGTATTCCCGGGTTCTGGCGGATCAGCCGCCGCTGTTTGCGGCTCAGCAGCTGCAGACTGGGCTCGAGTACCAGCTGCAGACTCTTGGAGTCGGTCAGCAGGTTCGTAGAGGAGGCTACGTTCACGATGCCCCTGGTGAGACGCATGAGAGGAGTTCAAGCTCTGGAAGGGGACCTGCACCCTAACCCTAACCAGAAAGGTCATGCTCGCCCTGTCCTCTTCCTGGAGCTATTTGCCCACAAGAGCGGGGAGAGATCAATAATAAGGTAACGATTCCGCGCTTAGGCACTCACTAGTTTGAAAGGACTTGGCTTTCAGACTTTTGTGTTCCCAGGAATCTTAGGGCTGCTAGGGGGCCCTGCGCCCGGAGCTGGACAGCGGAGGCATGGAGAGCCTAGGGACTAGATGTTCACCTTGGCTCTCAGACCCTGTTTCCGGACAGTCTGGCTCGCAGATCCTGGCCTGCCGTCCATGCCCACCCAAGGCGTGAAATGCTTGGGAGTTCCACCCGCTGATGGGCTTCTTTCGGAGTGCACGGCTGCCCTTTCTCTCCAGAGGCTGGGAAGCCCCGTAGTGTGACTACCACCGTGAAGCTCGTTTGGGGGTTCTTGGAAGAAGGGCAGTGCTAGATGGGAGAGGGCTCCCCTCCTGGAGTATCGTGGGCCGCCGGGCGGACCCTTCACCCCACTTCACCAGAGCTGGAATTTCTGGACCAGCTCCGCTCCAGAGCGCCCCTCGGTGTCTCAAAGGGAAGTCAGAGCGCTGGAGGAAGTCTGTCTGCGGACGGATCCCAGAGCGTGGGAGCTGGATGGGGCTGGCCCCTGGCTCTGTGCCCCGAGACAAGTGGCGACCCCGCACCAGCTCACTTACCACCATCGGCCACTGCTGTTGGCGGCCAGGGCTGCAGGCAGAGCGGCCAGCGCCAGCAACAACGCAGCAGAAACCCAGCAAGGCAGCAGCGCCCAGTGCCCCATGGCCTGCCCGGCCTTGCCCGCTCTATGCTGCAGTTGGGGCGGCTTTGGCTGCTGCCCGCGGCGGTGGGACGGGACGCGGCGGTGGCGGCAAGTGGCGAGAGTTCGCAGTCTGGCTCTAACAGCCCTGGGGGCGGGCGACGGGCTGCATGGCTCGCGGTCCCAGCTGGTGGGCTGAGGCAGCCACGGCGGGCGGCACCGCCTCTTATAGTTGCGGCGCTGGCTGAAGTGACGATAGGAGGCTGCCCCGCCGGGCCGCACTGTGGCACCAGGGCGCACCGGTCAGGGGCGCAGACAATGGGCAGCGAGCGGGGCCGTGGCTCCCGCCCGTCTGAGGCGAGAGCTGACGGGCTGGCCGTCGGGGCTCACCCCCGCCCCCTGCCCGGTGGCTCCCGCCTCCGGACCTGCACTGGCCGCCGACCCCTCCCCTTGGGACGCCCTCCCACGCGCGCCCGCCTCAGTCCTCTCCGCGTCCGGAGCCCGTCGGGGACCAGCGTCCGCCAGGGGGCGCAGCGACCAGTGTGCTGCGGGGACAAACTGCTAAGAGCTCAGCCACTTCGCTGCCCGCTGTGGGGCTGTCCCTTCGACGTCACCCCGGAACCCCATCCTGAGTGGAAGAAGGAAAACTGTGGTTCTGGGCAGCAACTCTGGGGAGACGCCTCCCCGCCCATGAACCCCCGACGGCTGAACAGGGAAGGAGAAGCGGGAGGCGGGTGGGGTTGGGGCTGTGGTCAGGGAAATCCCAGGGGCGGGTTGGGGTGGGGGATGAGCTGAGCACACAGAGCCCGACGATGGAGAGAAACCTGAGGCAGCAGAGGCTTGTACTTGTGGGAAGAAAGAAGTGCACAAATGCCTGCCAATGTGTGCATCAAGTGGGAGAGTTGTCAATGAGACTGCGTGTGAGAATGTGCATACACACATGAGTGTGTGTCTTCACGTACAGAAACTCCATGTTCTGAGGAGGGATTTTAGGAGCCTTTCTCAAGAATCTTGGGATTTAGCTCAGGTCAGAAGGCATCATCGAGTCATCTTGTCACAGCCACCACCTGGGACAGTGCATCATCTCCTACGTGTCGGGAAGGGGTGGTCAGGAGAGACCCAGAAGGCTGACCGAGCGCCGGTGTCTGGGACTGTGTGTGCAGGTGGGTGGATGAGTAGGAGATTAAATATGCACATGTGTGTCACTCTTACCCTGTGCGCCTTGTGTCATCCTATAGTGTGTCACCCCATGGCCTGTGTCAACCTGTGCATGTCACTGGGGGCGGGGGACAAAACCTGTAACCAAGGTGGCAGCATAACGGATGAGGCCTGGAGCAGCGGAGACTCTGAGGTTGGGCTCAGAAAAGACAGGCATTGGACTAGATGTCAGGTGTGTGTGTGGAGGGGCCGGGAGCAGAAGGGCTGCTGGCTAAACCAAACCCAGAGTCGAGAACCTGTGCATCCATGTTTCTGCTTCTTTCTGAAATTTTCTACCAAGTTTCTGTCTTCTCCACCTAAAACCCTGACTCTTGACTCTCACCATGCTGGGATACCTAACCCTAACCCTAACACACCTCCCTACAACCTCTCAGCTTCAGGGTCCCTCTGCCTCCTATAGAAGGAGTGGCTGCTGTTCCCCGTGTGGGATATAGGGGGCACTGCCAGCCTGGTTATCAGGCCTCACCAACACACGCAGCTTGCCCCTGGAAGAGGAGGATCTCCTCCTTTACATCTCTCCTCTCTCTCTCCATTTTACAAAGGAAAAACTAGATTAGGCAGTTTTCCATGGACCCCGGAGCTAATAAAGGGATGAATGGTAGAGCCAGGTTAAAACCCAGACTGTTCTGACTCACGCCCCATGCTTTTTCCACCTTAATGGCTGCTTGTGATTGTGCAGCAATAGCAGGCTGGGGGCCCTTCCCCAAACTGGGAGATAAATAAAAATGGTCTTTAGGATCATCCTGCCTCCATTTTGATCTTCTTTTTTTCATCTTCCCTGACTTTAGGATGTTTTTTTGACTGAGTAATGTACCAGGCCTGGTCCCAAAGAGTTCCAAGTCCCAGAAATGATCAGGCCTCCCTGCCAGTGCAGGAAAATCACTCTAAAGAATAAATGCCTGATAAGTTTAATGAATCCTCCTGGGGCACTTGCATTTTAAAAGGGTGACTATTAACCCAAATGAAACCTGATGGAGGTTATTTTTGAGGGGAATATCTTTCCCACGCCCTTGACCCCTCCAAGGATTTGACCCTGAGGGACAAGGTGTACTAGCTTAGCATCTTCCACAGGTCTAAAAGCCAGTGGCCCCTGAGGAGGCCACCCAGCACAGATGGCTCAAGTAAGTAGACAGTGTACCATGGGCAGCTTGCCCTTTGTCCCTTAGGAGTTTTTCCCACTGGGGCTTGGGTCACATCTTTTGGTTTAGTGGGTTGATAAAACCCCATGGAGGAGGCAGCTGGGCTTGAAGACAGGGCAGTCCTGTCTGTGGCCACTGGTGACAACCATAAGTGGGAAGGGAGGAAAGAAGGATTCCATATCCTTTGTTCCACTATTCCACCCACCAGGAATAGTAGGGAAGAGTGGAAAGGCTCTAGGCCTAGTCAAATTTTGTAGGACCTGGCCCAAATTTATTTAGATCAAATCATCACTCTGTCAATTGTCTTCTCTTCCTTTCCTGTGTCATCAGTTTACCTCTCTACTGGATCATACCTATCAGCCTACAAGTACGCTGTAATGTCTCCCATCTAAAAAAACCCCACAACTTTATTTGACTTCACATTACCACCTAAGTGTGCCCCACTTCTGTGTTGTCTTTTACTGCACAACTCAAAGTGTTGCTTTAATCACCCTGATGCCAGTTTCATTTTTTTATTCTCTCTTTCCACCACCTTCATCACACCTTTGAACCCACTGCATTTCCTCCTCGAAATCATCCATGACCTCCGTTTTGCTCTACTGTCAAATCTCAGTCCTCATCCTAACAAGCTTTTTAGGAATAGCAGACAAAGTTGAACACTTCGTCCTTGAACCAGTCTCACTTGATTCTTGGAACACTATTCCTACCTCCCTGACTGCTCACCTTCTCAGTCTCTTTATCTGGGCCCACCTTTGCACCCAGTCTCTACATGACTCATGGGACTGCACCCCATTTCAGTCTGGGACTTCTCAGTCTACACTCACTCGTTTGGCAAACTATACAGTCTCATACTCCCTACTTTTATCTCTTGCCCTGAACTCTGCACCTGGACACGTAACGAATAAACATCTCAAAATGTACAATATCCAAAACTATAACTCCCAGTTATTCACTTGCGCCTACTCTTTATTCAGTCATCCCCATCCCTGTGAATGGCAAATCCGTCCTTTCAGCTGCACAGGATGAGAGTACTAGAGCCATCCTTGACTTGTCTGGGTTTTTTTTATATACTTTTTTAAGTCAAATCAATCAAAAAAACCCAGAAAACAAAACTCCTGTTCTTCTGTCTTCAAAACCCCTGCAGGTTCCTCCCTCCAGCCACATTGGCCTCCTTGCTAATTCCTTGAACATACCAAGGAAGTAACTATTTCAAGATCTTTGCACTTGCTTTTCTGTCTTCTGGAATGCCCTTCCCCGATATCGATATCTCCATGTGTTTGCTCCTCCACATCCCTTTCTCTCCTCCCCCTACATAAAATGGAATTCCGCCACCTATCTCCTTTACCCTGCTTTATTGATTTTTTGCATCACTTTTGACCATGGATACCTTTAAAGGCTTAAAGTGGAAAGTCAGTAGTAAACTACCCTCTTAAAATAGGAGAGGGGCTTTCCTCTGGGGAGGAAGCAGGGGACCAGGGCTGAGAGCTGTGGGCAGAGGAGCCTACCTTCTTTTGAAGCACCAGCAGGTGGCACTCCCTCTTTGGGCTGGGAAGGCATCAGCCTCCGGTGGAGAAGGGTGCAAAGTTCTGTGGTGGGTAATTTTACTGATACGTTGGGGGCAACTGCTGAGTGTTGGGGGTTTCTCTGGAGTCCAGTGCAGTCAGCTGCGAACGCTTTGGTGCCTCCGGGTGGTGGCCTAGGGTGCTGCAGCAGAAGGCGTGAGAGGCGGAGGGTGGGCAGCACAGCTGAGCTCACCGCCGCCGCGGGTGCATCCATCCCTCCAGGGCCTATAATTTGGGTTCCCTGGGCCTGGCCGCCCCTATCAGCGGCTCAGCAATAGATGAGTCACCCGGGACCCCGGGCCAAGGCAAACATGGGGGGAGGAGGAGGAGGAGGCTTTCGAGGCTGCACTCAGTTTTAGCCACCGCCTCAGTTGCTGGATCCCCCAATCTCCAGGGACCCCCACTTTTTTCTTTGACCCCCGCCCTATAGAGCCCCAGTGTTCTCAGATTGCTCTTGATATGTCCACCCCTATGATGGGAAGTCAGCCCCCTACTCTTCCCCGCAGGGGAAGGGGGACCAGCTTGCTCCCACTCCCTCCCTGAAGTAATGACAGCCCCTCACTTTCCCCCTGCTGTCATGGCCCCAACCCTTGTCAAGGTCTCTCTGGTTCCCGCCCCTCTCCTTTCCTGGAGCTGGCCGCGTGCTTGGGGTATTAGGCAATGGGTGTGTACCCACAGCCCTCTCCAGGCCCCGCCTGCCCCACCACCCTCCAGCCGCCTGCGGGTCAGTGCTCAGGCCAGCCGGTCGGGCCGAGGGCACTGGGGGCCAGCTCAGGCCACCCAGTCTGCCTGCCTGTGGCCTCCTGTCCCAGAGCTGGGCTTCTGCTGGGAAAGGAAACAGGAGTATGGGTCTTTGGATTTGGGACAGGCCAGCCTGGGGAAGCCGGGGGTCACTAAGATGTTGGAATCTGTGGTAGTAGCAGTGACCCTAGCCCTTCCTTGGCACCTGACTATACCACAGCCCGACAAGGGTAAAATCAGAAGGAGCAGTCTGAAACCTGAGGGAGACTTGGAGTCACATGGAAAAATGCGAGTGTCCAAGAGCATGGGAAACCTTGTCCCCCTCCTCCAGCGACCTAGGTAAAGTTCCAGGCTGACATGCAGGAAGGACAAGGACAGGATCCAAAAGCTACTAAGATAGGGTGCAGATTCTAGTGGTCTCAAAAGCCACACACTGTTTGGTTCTTGGCCCCTAAACAGGAAGGAGGGACAAGAGCCCCTTCTCCTGTAGGGCTTCTTCTCCTCTACACCCCTCTCCACCCAGAGGTGGGAAAGCAGAGAAAAGCAGCCCTCTTTGATCACAGCTGTCCAGGGTCAGGAACTAGGGTACTTTCACCTCCCCAGCCTGCCTGAGGCCTGGCACATAAAGGTGATTAATAAATATCCCAACAGATGAAAGTTATTAATCTCTCTCAGACGGCTTTGCCCCCTAGACAGCAGTGCCCCCTGCAGCCCAGGGCAAGACCTGCAGCCACACAGACTAGAGGCTGACTGCCCAGGAAAGCTGCATGGCCACTACCAAGGAAGAGATGACTGTGGCTGTGGCTTTCAACCCCATGGCTCTGCTTCCCTGGGGGGCCTGTCTCTGAGTCAACTGCCAGCCTCAGGCGCGCGGGGCCAGCCGTGCCTTGGGCTGCGGTCTGGCAGGGGCGGGGGGCGGCTGGGAAGCCTGGGGCCCCTCTCTGGCAAAAATAGCCCACAGTGGTTAGAGCTGGGAGGGTGAGTCAGGCAGGAGCGCAGTGGCGCCTAACCCCTTCGCTGCCACTGGAACTCCCTAGGGTGGTTTGCCTCCGTCTGTGCAACCCACGATCAGACTCTTTGCCTGGCCGTCCTGAGGCTGGGCTCAGTTTGGGATTCCTCCTCTTTCCACGTGAAGCAAGTCTGAGAGTCTGGAGCAGGAATATGGGCCACCCCGGAGTGGCGACTTGGGATCTTAGGAAGGGCAGGGGACCTCTGCTGGCAAGGATGCCTGTGAGCCCAAGGAAGCACAGGGGCAGGCTGAAGATCTCCGGAGCTCCCGGAACCTCTGCCAGAGCTAAACTCTGAGGCCAGAGCTGACCCCTCCCAAGGGGCAGGCGTAGGGCTCCGAGGTGGGCGGAAGCCAAGCCACCCAGAAGGGAGCTACTCCCGCCGGCTCAGATTGCCCTGCAGCGCGTTCTCCCCAGGCTCTCGCGCGGAGACCAAGACCGTCCAGCCAGGCAAGTTCGATCTGAGTTCTGTCTTCATCTGGTCAAAGGCACCTTCCAGTCACTCAGCTATCGGTGGGGGAAACTGAGGCAAAGAGACATGACCACTGGGGACCAGAGGCTTGGCTCTCTAGTCTGGGTCACTACACCCTCCTTGCAGCCTTGGCGGTCCCAGAGCAGGTGAGTGGAACTCTGGCCACCTCCCCCTTCGGTGGGGCCAAGCCTGAAACCCAGGCGTCGGGGGAGAGGGTGTGTGAGTACGCTGGGAGGAGGGGGAGCGGCTGGGCTCCCCGGGTCAAGGCGGGGGGTGTGAGGAGTGGGGTGGGGATGCCCCGGGCTCGGGGAGGGGCCGCAGCTCTGTCAGCCGCGGCAGAGCCGCCGGTGAGCTCCGCGCGAGTAGAGCCAGAGCCCCCAGTTCTGTGCTCGCCCGCTCGCTCGCTTTCTCGATCACTCCCTCCCTTCCTCCCTCCCTTCCTCCCGGCGGCCGCGGCGGCGCTGGGGAAGCGGCGGAGAGGAGTGGCCCTGCCCTGGAAGAATGCGGCTCTGCCGAGGGGCCAGAACCCGACGCAGTCTCCCCACGGTTTGAACAGCCCGAGTCCAGGCGACCCAACCGCGCCGGTGGCAGACTCGGCCCCAGAGCAGCTGGAGGTAATCGGAATTGGCAAAGCAGGGAGGGCAGGGACTTGCACTCGGGGACGCGACAAGCACTCTGGTAGTCAGACAGACACGCATCCGCCCACGGGGGCACAGAGATGCAGAGAGAGCCCGGGATATTGCCAGAGATAAAGACCTAGCAAATAAAGCAGTGGCCCTAGATTTGGAGGGCAGTGAGTGGAGAGCAGAGGGGTGGGGGCTGAGGCTGGGGACCTGGTGGGGACCAGACGGGCAGTGCCAGGAGAGGAACATGTAGTTAGGAAAAGTAGCAGACGAAGAAAAGGACTCAGCCGGCACCACGGCCCATTTCAAGAGGGAAGCGAGGTCCCCTCCCAGACTTGTGGCACCTGGAGCCTCCCCTGGCTCCCTACTTGCAAAGGGCAGAGCAGGATGGGGAGCCCATTCCCCCATCGTGTTCAGGGAAGCTGCTAGACGGCACTTGGAGAGGACACTCCCCCACCCCCGGCCCCTCTCAATCCTGCCCCCAGGCCTCCTGAGCGTGAGCCGGTGAAGCTGTGTTGGGCCTGGGAAGCCAGTCTTGGGGCCCTTGAAAAGGGAGCGGTGGACAGGGTAGTGGAGAGCTGTTTGTGAGACTATCCAGCTGTTTGCACGTGAGTGTGTCTGTGTGCCGGGCACTGTGTCTGGCTGGGTGAGCTCCAGGACGCTGGCGTAAGTCCCAGTTTCCAGGCCCACACTCTTCTTCCAGGGCCCAGGTACCCTGGGAATCAAGGGCGTGATCTTACTGTTTTGTTTGAGCAGGATGAGAAGGGTCCGCGGGGTGGCCCTGGTGAGTTAGGAGCCGGAGTTGGGCATCCTTCGGTTGCCCAGGTGAGCCACGCGATTCTAGAGCACTCCCTAAGTGTCCCTGTCCTGCAGGCCCTGCTCGATCTGCCCATCGGGGCCTTCGGGCCCGGGATTCGACATGCGGGAGCAGCCCCGGCCGCGGCCTCCGCCCTCGGGCCTCGCCGGTCTCCTGTTCCTGGCGTTGTGCAGTCGGTGAGCGGTCCCTCTGTCACCCAGCCCGCGAGAGAAAGCCCTGGGCTAGAGGCGGGTCGGGAGGCGTCGGAGAGGGCGCGAAGGCCTGGACCGCAGACCTGAGACGCCTTCTCGGTTCCCAGGGCCCTCGGCAATGAGATTCTGGGCTTGAAGCTGCCGGGCGGCGGCGAGCCGCCGCTGACCGCCAACACAGTCTGCTTGACGCTGTCGGGCCTGAGCAAGCGGCAGCTGGGCCTGTGCCTGCGCAGCCCCGACGTGACGGCGTCTGCGCTCCAGGGCCTGCACATCGCGGTCCACGAGTGTCAGCACCAGCTGCGCGATCAGCGCTGGAACTGCTCGGCGCTCGAGGGCGGCGGCCGCCTGCCGCACCACAGCGCCATCCTCAAGCGCGGTGAGCCTGACCGGGCGAGTCTGCGCCGCCGCCGGGGCTGGGGGGCGGGGGGCAAGCCGACGCGAGCGGAGGCGGGAAGGGGCTGGTTCACCACTCTGGGAGGGGCCTCTCCGGGAATTCCCCCCCGGAGCTGCGCGGAGTAGGGTCTGGCCACCCGTCTGGGGCCCCGTGTTTCAGACTTCCACCTGCGCGCTGCCGGCAAGGCAGCTGGGTCCCTGCTCCCCTACCCCAGGGCCCCCCTTTCCTGCCTCCGCCCAGCTGATCTCGGCTGCACCTGTGAGCAAGAGATGCCCCCAGCCCTAGAAGCTTTAAACGCCCCCCTCCTCCTCGTCCCCCAATTTTTCTGCCCCTCCTCTCTGCATGGGACAAGCCCAGGCTGGTGTCCCCATAGCCTCAGCGGGGGTGGGGTGACGCCCCCAACCGTTTAAGGGTTAAACCTACTCTCCTAATTACTGGGGTTCCCAGGAGCAGAAGCTGGGAACAAAGACCCTGGTGGCTTTGAAGCCGGGGAGCATCCCCCTCCTCAGTGATGTGGGGGCCCCAGGTGGCTCTCACTTGAGCAGGTGAAGAAGCGCTGGAGGTGTCGAGAACAGGTCACTGTGGGGCCTGGCCTGGGGGCCCTGGTCTGGAAGGGCATCACTGTCTCTTGCTAGGCCATGCCCCAAGGAGTAAACTTCCATCCTGGGCTCAGCCCAAGGGTGGGGGCAATACTTTGGGGACTATGGGGTTAATAGGCAGCTGCCATCTGTGGGGGAATTCCCAAGACTTGTGCAAACAGCTTCACCCCTGGAGGCTTGAGGTTGGGGGATCAGGAGGCTGGGCCAGGAGCCCTGCATCCTGGGACGGGAGAGGCCTGGCCCCTAAAGAGGTGCTCCCATCCACTTAGGGCTCCAGAGAGGGGGGCTGCTTTTCTACAGGGCCTGGTGTAGGGGAAGGCTTTGATGGCCCAATGAGAAGCATGTCTAAGCCTGAGGAAGGCTTGTCATCCTGAGCCTCTGTGACCTCCAAGACATAACAAAGAAGTCAACATTTTGAGAGGACCTTAGGGAGAATCACCTCCACCTCTCTCCCTCTCCCAGCATTTTATAGAGTAATAGCAGGTTAGGATAAATATAAGGGGCAGTCTTAATGGGCAAATATAAAACTAGAAACTGGAAAGAGGAAGGACAGCTCCACAGCTCCAACACTTTGGGGATTTGGGGTTGGTGGAGGGTAAGTTGGTGAAAAGACTGATTTAAATAACCTTGATTAAAAAAACAACAACATCACAAAACCAAAGGCTTCTGCTTCCATCCCACCTGCAGGGCTGGGGAATTTCTAAGGCTTTCAGATATAGAACTAAGTGAACATATCTTCAAAGACCTCAAGGACTCTCTCTTAGTCATCTCTCATCCCCAGGGGTCTTTCCCTCTAGCCTAGCTCTTTCATCCACACCTGAAAACCCCAGACTTAAACAGAGCAAGAATGGGCCTCAGGGATCATCTCAATTCATCCTCTCCTTTATAGATGAGGAAACTGAGACTCTGTGCTTTTAGGTTCCTTTCCTTCTCCTGTGACTTGCTCCCAAACTACTCAGCTGGTAAATGGCAGGATCTGGAGTCAGGAAATTCTGGAATTGCAGGTTGGCTGTTTCCTTTGGCCTCCTTACTCTCAGTGGCCTGTCAGACTTACCCGTATCCACACCCCTTTCATCCCCAGGTTTCCGAGAGAGCGCTTTTTCCTTCTCCATGCTGGCTGCTGGGGTCATGCATGCAGTAGCCACCGCCTGCAGCCTGGGCAAGCTGGTGAGCTGCGGCTGTGGCTGGAAGGGCAGTGGTGAGCAGGATCGACTGAGGGCGAAACTGCTGCAGCTGCAGGCACTATCGCGGGGCAAAAGCTTTCCCCACTCCCTGCCCAGCACGGGCCCTGGCTCTGGTCCCAGCCCTGGTCCCCAGGACACGTGGGAATGGGGCGGCTGTAACCATGACATGGACTTCGGGGAGAAGTTCTCTCGGGATTTTTTGGATTCCAGGGAAGCTCCCCGGGACATCCAGGCACGAATGCGGATCCACAACAACAGGGTGGGGCGTCAGGTATGTGTGTGCAACTTGTCCTGGGTCTTCCTGGCGTTTTTTAAGGCCTGGCTAGATTTGAGAGGGCACAGCAGCATAAGAGGATGAGATGTGGGGGGTGACTGTTACCCACGGGGTGGCCTGGAGCCAAGCAAGTCACTGCCTTCCCTAGAATTTAGGGGTTCTCTGGGCTAGACTCCCTGGTTTACCAGTGTCCACTCTGGAAAGAGCACTGGACTGGGAGGCAGGACAACTGGAGCTGAGTCCTGTTGCCGGCTAGTTACCAGCCAAATCTCCGTAACCAGCTGTTTGTTGAAGATGGGCAATTTACTCTCTGCTCTGGCTTTAGTTCTCCAACATAAAACGAGGGAATGGCACTATTAGCCGTCTCACGGTGCCCTTTCCCTTCTGATAGTTCATCGCCATTCTTCCCTCTCTTTGTTCCTGTATGCTCTCTGCTCCCTCCCCTCTCCTGTGCCTCTGAGCTCTGTCCATTTGCTACCCTCCCCTCTCATTTCTTCCTCGCTGATGCTCTAGGTGGTAACTGAAAACTTGAAGCGGAAATGCAAGTGCCATGGCACATCAGGCAGCTGCCAGTTCAAGACGTGCTGGAGGGCAGCCCCAGAGTTCCGGGCAGTGGGAACAGCCTTGCGGGAGCGGCTGGGCCGGGCCATCTTCATTGATGCTCACAACCGCAACTCCGGAGCCTTCCAACCCCGCCTTCGGCCCCGTCGCCTCTCAGGAGAGCTGGTCTACTTCGAGAAGTCTCCTGACTTCTGCGAGCGAGACCCCGCTGTGGGCTCCCCAGGCACGCGGGGCCGGGCCTGCAACAAGACCAGCCGCCTGCTGGATGGCTGTGGCAGCCTGTGCTGTGGCCGCGGGCACAACGTGCTCCGGCAGACCCGAGTCGAGCGCTGTCATTGCCGCTTCCACTGGTGCTGCTACGTGCTGTGTGAAGAGTGCAAGG
Source organism: Budorcas taxicolor (assembly GCF_023091745.1). NCBI lineage: Eukaryota > Metazoa > Chordata > Mammalia > Artiodactyla > Bovidae > Budorcas > Budorcas taxicolor. The sequence goes on from NC_068914.1 coordinate 75,665,834, forward strand.
TCACAGAGTGGGTCAATGTGTGTAAGTGAGGGTCAGCTTCACTGTGGGGCTGGGGCAGGGGAGGGCCACGTTTGCAGCCTTTTGCTCTGATTTCTGTCCAGGGTCAATCTTGGCCCCTGGCAGCTCAAAGTGTCTACCTGGAAACAGCTTTGGGTCAGGTGGAGTCTGTGATGTGTGGCTTTCTCCCCCACAGTAGGAGGGCCTTGTGGGGGAGCTGTCACCCTCTTCTGTTCCTTGAACACCTGAATGGAGTAAGATGAACTGTGTTGCTCTCCCAGCCACCCAACCTGGGGTCCCTTTAACTCTCATATTCATATTCCTTTTGGCTGAGGAGTCCCTATAACTTGACCACTCTTTTCTTTTGTGGGATAGCCCCAGCATTGTGCGGAGCCATACAACCTATATCCAGAAAGAGACCTCTCATTCCTATTTGCTGTTTCCAAACTCCTCTACTGCAGCCTGGACCCCATCATAGGAGCCGGTGGTAGAGAGGTTTTTCTTAGGGAAGGGACACAGTACAGGGCACTCTAAAACCCTGAAAGTTGTCTGTCAAGGCCCTTAGGGAAGCTGTCTGCCCCCATTCAGATGTTGAAGGGAACCCTCCAAAGGAAGAATTTTACCCAAGACTCTCTGAGCCTCTTTTTCTTTCTTCAGCAGGAGGGGTGGGAATGGCTAATTTATTGTACTGAGACTTGTTCTTGGTTCTTGTTTGTAATAAAAATAAATTAAGTTCCTGGAATGGTGACTACAGATGGTGATATTTCTAGCCACACTTGGGATCCCAAGCCTGGCTTCTTTTCCAGGTGAATTCTCTTACCCTCCCACACTCAGTGACTTTATGTATATCATGCCCCATTCCAGAAGGGATTTGAAATGGTCTTCAGGTGACTCAGTTGACAATTTTTAGTGTGGAAAAAACTGGGTGGGGCAGGGGGACTTCTAGGTGTGAGGGACTCAAGATGTAAACATAGGCCCCATTCAGGTTCTCTGTGCCCCACCTCCAGATTTTGCCTTGGCCACTGCCCTATAACAGGGCTTGGATTTTCCTTTTTTCCTCAACTCATGGGCATGCCTATGTCCAATAAAACTTTATTCACAAAAATGGACTGCAGGGCCAGATTTGGTTCTTTGGCTGTGGTTTGTTTTGACACCTATCCTACACAGTGAGGTCACCTCTGTTCTGGGATTTGCAGGTCCTGAAGACGTCTCACCATTGAACCTGGACTCAAAAATGGCAGGTGCTTTTCTCTGTGGTTCCAAATTGGAGAACTTGATGATAGATGCGAGACTAACAGGAAACATATATAAAGGATTCCTATGCTCAAAATTGGAGTTTTTTGCTCTGGAAACCAGCAAAATCAGCATGCTACCCCCCTGAATTATTTGCATATGTAGTTTGTCTTTCCTTATTCAGAGCTCTTCAGCACTTAATCTCAGCAAAACAGCTCCTTTATCTTTTAAGAGATAACCATATCTAGAGACTTCCCTGGTGGCTCAGATGGTAAAGTGTCTGTCTACAATGCGGGAGACCCGGGTTTGATCCCTGGGTCAGGAAGATCCCCTGGAGAAGGAAATGGCAATCCACTCCAGTACTCTTGCCTGGAAAATCCCATGGACAGAGGAGCTTGGTAGGCTACAGTCCATGGGGTCGCAAAGAATCAGACACAACTGAGCGACTGCACTCATATCTAGAGAAAACAGAACTTCTTTTATTTCAATTCCACTTTCTTTCTATTCCTAGTGAAGTATCATTGAAAATAAACAATCATCTTTCAATTCAAAAAAGGAAGCTGTAGCACAAACTTAGAACTTTACAAATAACTGATTATTTATGGGGTTGCAAGATGCTGACTCTGTCAGGTCATCTCCTTGGCCAGGAGATGTAGAAATAGTCCTTTTCATACCTCTAGGCAATAGCTATATCTGCCCCCAATTACCCTCAAAATCAGGTACCATCGAGGTAGGAAGGAGAGGAAGGGGTGTTGGGTTAGGGTAGTACTTTATGGCAAAACTTGATGTCCTAAATTTTCACTTGCACACTGAGAATTCTTGGTTTGGGAATTTGATGGAGGTAGGCCTTTAGGCACTGACTGAGCTTCGTGTATGCACGGGACAGCAGGAGAGAGATGGATGCAGCTAGAATAGACATAGGATATGAGGGAAAATAATGATAAGGAACAGCCAGAGTGGGAATTTCTCACACTCAGGAAGAGGGAAGAGAATGGCCAATGAAATCACAGCAGGACTATTTCAGTTTTCCTCCAGTTCCTTCCTCTGTGCTCTCTTTGGCTCCTTTTCTCTTTCTAGCTTTCTCTCTTCTTTTGTCAGACATGCTCTGTGGCAAACTGAAGCCCCAAACCACAACCTTGAGAAATTCCAAATAGATTTTGTCAGCGAGGCCAACACCCCCCTCCCCACCCCTGCTCCCGGCTCACGCAATGGGCTCAGGCCCAGGCCTGGGGTCAGTGGCGGAGGGGGAGTGTGCAACCCACAGAGCGGGTGGCTAAAATTTCAGCCTTGGTTAGCGCCAATGGCAGCCAGAGGGATGGGGAAAGACTGATCAACTGTAGTCAGGCCTCTCAGCCTCCTTCAGCTCTGAATACAGCTCTTCTCCCCTTAGAGCATTAGCCTTTCAAGTGGCTGGGGAGCTGGGGAGTGGCAGTGGCTGGCTTATTGCTAGCTGAGCAGCCACCCACCTGTCTGTGCTCCTGTTTGCTCTACGGGGAGCACCCAGTAATGCTGCAATAGACACTTCCCTCTCCAGACTCCAGAGGGTGAAGGATAGCAGGGCTGGAAGATTCTCTAGTTCCATTCATCAGTTCTGACTCAAATACCTTGGGACTTACTGCTAACTATACAACACTATCACCATTTCCTTCCTTCTATCATACCTGGGACTCAACCTTGAGAGGATCTGAAGACTTGGGCAGGAACACTGACAGGTGTCACCTCCTGTCAGAGTCTCACAAGGCGTCTTGGTATGGTTGAGGCACTAACAAGGGCAGTTGCAAAGCATAATTTTGGTGATCAGTGCGAGGGCATAATCTGGTGGTGTGTGCCTTAAAAAATCTAGGAAAAGAAATGGAAAGAAAAATCATTTGGAGGTATCATGGAGCCCACTCTGCTGCTGCTACGTCGCTTCAGTTGTGTCCGACTCTGTGCGACCCCATAGACGGCAGCCCACCAGGCTCCCCCGTCCCTGGGATTCTCCAGGCAAGAACACTGGAGTGAGTTGCCATTTCCTTCTCCAATGCATGAAAGTGAAAAGTGAAAGTGAAGTCGCTCAGTCGTGTCCGACTTGTAGCGACCCCATGGACTGAAGCCCACCAGGCTCCTCCACCCATGGGATTTTCCAGGCAAGAGTACTGGAGTGGGGTGCCATTGCCTTCTCCAGAAGCCCACTCTAGGAGTCTGTAAAAACACTGGAGGAGTCTTCTGCCATTTAAACTACAGAGCTTAGGATTGCCAAAGGCCTTTGATGGCAACAGCCCAGGATGGATAGGATACAGTTCTTTTTGTTATAAACATACTCATTAGTCCTCTCATTCTTCATCATCTTTTAAAAAAAATCTTATTGGAGTATAGTTGGTTTACAATGTTGTGTTAGTTTCAAGTGTTCAGCAAAGTGATTAAGTTATACATATGTATATTATTCATATATATATATTCATTCTTTTTCAGATTCTTTTCTCATATAGGTTATCACAGAATATTTGAGTTTCCTGTGCTGTACAGTAGGTCCTTGTTGGTGATCTATTATATATATAGTAGTGTGTGTATTTTAATCTCAATCTCCTGATTTATCCCTACGGCCCCCCCATCCCACACCTCGTTTCTCATATGGTAACCACAAGTCTGTTTTTGATCATCCTTCACCAACTTTTTAAAAAATAATCCTTTCCTTTTACTGGCATATAGTTGATTTTAGGGGCATCCCTAGTGGCTCAGATGGTAAAGAATCTGCCTGCAAAGCTGGAGACCCAGATTCCATTCCTAGGTTGGGAAGCTCCTCTGGAGAAGGGAATGGCAACCCACTTCAGTATTCTTGCCTGGAGAATCCCATGGGCAAAGGAGCCTGGCAGGCTACATTCCATAGGGTTACAAAGAGTTGGACATGACTGAAGCGACTTAGCACACATAGTTGACTTACTAAACTAATGTTGTGTTAGTTTCAGGTATACAGTGAAGCGATTCAGTTATACATACACATATATTTGTTCTTTTTTAGGTTCTTTTCTCATATAGGTTGTCATTCATCCTTCACGATTTTCAATTAAGTTCCTGTTGACTTCACATTCTAGGGTTTTGTTATTCTCCATGTTAAAACAAGAGCGAAAACAGACTGGGATAAGAGGAAGGGATTGGTGAATGTATATACCAGGGATTGATGAGGACAAGGAGTAGACAGAGTTATCTACCAGTCTAGTTCTTCTTGGAAGGAGACAAGAAATAAGGCCCAAAAAAACCAAATTAAAAAAATCGACAATTTTGGCTCAAGCTTTAGGGAAGAACCATGTGTTTCCTTACACATATGGTCCAAACTTATAGTGGTTCCACTTAATGCTTTTTTTTTTTTACTTTATGATGGTGCGAAAGTGATATGCCTTGAGTAGAAACTGTGATTTGAATTTGATCTTTTCCCAGGCCATGTGCTATGACTTTCTCCTGTGATGCCCAGTAGTGGCAGTGAGTTGCAGTTCCTAGTCAGCTATACCATCACAAGGGTAAACCACTGACACACTTACAACCATTCTGTTTCCCACTTTCAGTATAGTATTCAATAGATTACATAAGACAGTCAACACAATTATAAAATAGGCTTTTTGTCAGATTATTTTGTTCAACTGTAGTCTAATGTAAATATTCTGAACACATTTAAGGCAGGCTAGGTTAAGCTATGATGTTCAGTAAATGCACTTTCAACTTTAGATATTTTCAACTTACAATGGGTTTATTGGGATGTAACCCCATTGTAAGCCAAGGAAAATCTGTACTGCTGTAAATGAGGAGAAAGAGCATTTCAAGAACCTTCTGTGCTTAGCATTATTAGTGCCCTTCTTGTATCACAGCTGTGACTGTTCCAAGGTAACGCTGCATGTCTAGACCAGGTGCAAAAATGAGTGTGATGAAAGTGGGAGTAGGCAGGAACAGAGAAACACACGTGTAAAATCCCTCACTTTCCTTGTAATACTAAAATTCATACTTGAGGTATACTTTCTCAAACCACACTTCTGAATATTAGGCCTCAACTGTTTATCTTTCAAGTTCCAACTTCCTAACTGGCCCAGTGTCCAGTTGCTTCCTTCAGTCTCTTAAATTCATCACTCTCCCTCTTCCCTATGAAAAAAGATCTCTTGATTCAGAGCCCCCCACCCCCACCCCCCAGCAACCTAGCCTTAGCAGTGAGTAGCAACACTGGTGCACTGAGGGCTCTCGGAGGCCTGCACCTATCCCTGGTTAAGAAATGAAAATGAGAGCTGAAGGAGCAAGGTCCAAAGCAAGAGATGTTCACTCATTCTCTGGCTTCCTGACTGCCCAAGGAGCCCCAGTCTCCACTGCGCCCACTACGCCGCCTCAGTCCTTAAATAACAGGCAGAACCCTGGGGCTTCTCACCTGTTCCCACTGTCTCAGCCCTATTCCCTAGCTTCCGCCACCACCGCCCACAGATTCCAGCCCGCACATCGGACCCCGCCCGGACTTCGCCTCCAATACCGACTGCTTCTGCTGCAGCCGCTGCCATGGTGATGAATCTCGCGAGATCTGCCGCTCGCCGGTGCGCAGCTCTCGCGCGATCGGGGAGGTGGGAAGTATCCCGGTCTGGGGGTGGGGGTGCGCCGCACAGCTCCTGTCGCCGTCGCTGCTTCCGGTGCTAGGTGGAGGGCAGGAAGGAGGGAGCCGGGAGCGAGGCCAGGGGAGCAGCCGCGCTGAAATCGGCTGAGGGAGCCGGAGAGAGTGGAGCGAGAGCCGAGCGGAGCCTGTGGGGGCGGAGGCGGCGGCCGCAGCGGCGGGGCTGGGAGCAGGAACAGGTGAGGGGCTTGGAGGAGGGAAGGCGGGTCCGGGTAGAGGAGAGGCTCGGGGTGGGGGCTGCGAGGATGGAGTCCCCTCGCCCCTCTCTCCGCTCGCTCGCCCGCCCGGCACTGCCTGGCATGGAGCGGTGTGGTCCTTCCCTCCCGAGAGCTCGGGGAGGGGGCGCCGGGCCAGCCACACGCCTGCCCCCGCATTTGAAGGACGCTGAGCTGGTGTGGGGGTGGGGGGCGGTTTTGTCCTCCGCCTCGCACAAGGGGGCGACCTGGGCTGCAGTGAGGAGCCCCTCGCTTGCAGGAGGTGGGCTTTTGAAGGGTCGGGGTTGAGGGGGAGGAAAGCAGTCCTGGGTGAGGTGACATGGGGGCGGCGATGACTGTTTTGTGTTCTTTTCCTATTAAAGGGCTAGGGAATAGCGCTTTTTCCTACCCGCTTTCCGCCTTCACCTTGGTAATAGACCAGAGAGAAGCCTTGCTATGGTGACACCCCTCCCCCTATCGTGGGGCAGGGGTCCGTAGCGGGGTTAGGGATTAACCTGGAACACAGGCTAGTGGGACACCCCAGGGGCACTAGCCCCTGGTGGAGGTTGAGCTTTCGGGTCCTGGGAACCGCATGTTGAGAAGAGGGCAGCAGGTGGGGAGCCAGCAGAGAGGAGGCAGCAGAAGGGGGAGGGGGATCTGGTCTTGCTTAGAGAAGAGAGGTGGTGCTTTCCTCCCCCAGGCGTAGCGGGGGCGGTCTCACAGGAGGAGGGAGCTTCTGGTCGCCAGCTCTGAGTTTCGGTCTTCCAATCCGCTTTCTTTCTTTAGGAAGTACCAGGATTCCCGGAACCGAAAATGGAGCCGTTGCTTACACCAGTGTTTGAGGGAAGAAGGTGGGGGTGAGGGGTAGGATGGAATTCCCTGTTAAAACCGGGCCACTTGGTTAGCCAAGTTGTAACTCCTCTTTGGGGAGAGTTCCCTTCTTTCTGGCTTGTATTACCGCTGGTCTCCCTCTGGCTAGGCCTGGAGGACTGTGGTATGTGGTCAGGAGTGAGAAGAAATAGTGAGGTCATCGGGGGAGGAAGAAGTGTAACTTAAAACGTGTCTCCGTCGCTGTTGGATTGGGTCACTCCTGGTCTATGGCATGAAAGTTTTATTTGGTAGGAGATCTGCTGCAGGAGTCTGATTGCTTAGGTCAGTGCAGCTAGTGTCTGCATACTTCTTCCCCATCCCTATTCAGGTGGTGACAGTATTTGCTACCATTTTGTCTTGAGCTTGTTGTTGGGGTGTCTCCACTTGCTATGACTGGAATGGGTCAGTGAATTGGTCATTGTGCATTAGACTTGGGTTTGAATACGATGTCTATAAAAGCTCGTTCTAAGAAAGAAACTGATCCACCTTTTCACAGAATGGATCTTTGACCTTGGATTCAGCTTGGAAGGGTCCTCTTGTATCACATATTAACATTCCTCCTGCCTCCCAGCATAGAGTTATTGTCTTGGGTAGTAAAAAAAAAATTTTTTTTTTCTTTTGTAGTCAAATTTTTTATGCGTATGTCTTGCTTTTCCAAAGAGATGAAACTTTGAGTGCAGGAATTGGATCTCATCTTGTGTCCCTCACACTGCCTGGGCACACAGTAAGCTCTCATGAATACTGAATGTGAATAAATAGAACTTAGGTTTTCTTTTCTTTTTTTAAAAAAATATTTATTTATTTATTTGGCTGCACTGGGTCTCAGTTGTGGCACTTGGGATCTTTAGTTGCGGAATGCAGGATGGGCATGGTAACTCTTAGTTGTGGGATCTAGTTCCCTGACTAGGGATCAAACCCGGAAAGTCCTGAACTCCGGATTTCTGACCACAGTTTAAGGAAAGAGAAAGAGATGGCTTGGCTGTCATAGAGAGTTCCTGAAGATAGCTGAGTGAGGGTCTAAAGGTCTTTACCCTTTGTAATTAAGGTCTTGGTCTCTCCACGTTTCCTAAGAGGCACAAAAGAGTCTTGAATAATGAAAGTTAAGACCCCCTAAAGAAAAGTATTAGAACACAGAGTCATTATTTAGCAGAAATCCTAGATCTCCTGCTTCCCTGTTTTGGGCAAAGGAGTCTCTCCTTTAGACCTAGGTCCTGCAGAGTTGTCTGCAGATTGAGTTCCTGATAATTATGGAGAAGGGAGCCAGTGTATGTATCTGGTACCTGGCATAGAATTGGTGGCAATGAATGGTAGCTGCTATTACTAAACTGAATGCAAGTGTAAGGGAGGACAGACAGCAGGCTAGAAACAGTGGAAGTGAAGTCTTCCGTGCACGGAGTCATAAAGTGTGTTTGTCTCTGCTGCCTTCTTCCACTGGAGTCATGATAGAGGAAATGGACTCAGAGGACAGTGGGCGGGACTTATTGGTTAGAAGGAAGTTCTCTAAAACCAGGTTTGTTAAGAAGGAGTCAATGACTGAGGGAAATTGTGGAATCTACTCCCCCATATACCTTTAGAAATGGATTTCAAGAGGCCTGAGACTCAAAACATGTCACTGTATTTCACTCTCCTCACTGTTTTGTGTGTGTGTGTGGCTGCTGTGGAACTTGCCTGACTTGGGATCGAACCTGTGTCCCATGCAGTGGAGGTGCAAAGTCTTAACTACTGGATCACCAGGGAAGTCCTTCACGTTTTTTAAATTGCAGTATAGTTGATTTACACTGTTGTGTTCGTTTCAGGGGTGCAACATAGTTTTCTTCACCGTTTTTGTTACATGGTATGATAATTAAGAGTGTGGACCTTGGAATCAGACACAATTGGGTAATTACTAGTTGTATGATTTTGGTGAAATTATTTGTCTCTCTTAGCTTCATTTTCTTCATCTGTAAAGAGTATGATAATGATAGTGTCTGTTCATAGTGTTGGCATGGGAATTAAATGAGATAACATATACAAAGTGCTTAGGGTTATACAAAGCACACATAGTAAGCCTCAAGTAAATGTTAGCTGCTATTAATAATCACCATCATAACAGTAATAATAACATGAGCTCTCAGGGCTGCCTTAAAAAAGAGGAGGTTTACAAAAGACCAACTTGCTGCCTGAAGCGCCTGTGTAGAGGGGTGATTGTTACCATGACTTTCCGTGCTGATCGTAGGCTTATGAGCAATGAAATCTTTTTTCAGCATCAGCCTCACAGAGGCAGCTCCTGTTGCCTGAGTGGGAGGTGAAGCTGGAGCAAGGCAGGGGCCCTGAACCATCAACTGGGATGTAGAGTGAGGATGTGGGGGCTCAGGAATAGTGTTCATGATACAAAAGTCAGCGTGACTCTGAGGTGATGGTTGACTCTGCCATGAAAGAGCACCCTGATTGGCCTGTGTCAGGTGTTTAGATTCCTGGGTCCCATTGTTTTAGATCTTGGTATTTCAGCATCCTCCATTTCCTGGGCCACTCTTCACTTAGTCATATCTCCTTTAAATGTCTGCCTCTGTTTCAGAGTGTACTGTATTACGGTCCAGAGTTGCAATGTCTATGAATCTGCCTACTATGCCTTTTCCAACATCTGTTGCAAATATAGGTGGAGTGCTAATAAAGCTTTTGGATAATGAAGGGACATGGGGAGCATTTGGAAAGAGTTCTACAAATGTTTGAAGGCTTTGTCTTATAGTCTGGGAAAGAACTGACTGAGGTAAGGATTCTACAAAGGTGTTAGAGATTTGTCATGGACTTCTGCAAAGGACCTGCTGCATCAGATGGACCAGAAAAAGAAATGGCTCAAGATATTAGGGATCCACGGTTATCACCATATTCCTGAAGAAAGTTGAAATGACTGGGCGTGGCAGATTTTAGTTCCTCGACAACCAGGGATTGAGCCCAGGCCCTTGGCATTGAAATTGTGGTGTCCTAACCCCTGGACTGCCAGGGAATTCCCATAACCTGCCCTTTATGAGCTTAAACACAAGCATGTCAAGCATGAATGTTTAAATTTCAACATGATTTAGGATGCAGAAGAACATTAGCTTTCTGTTGGAGTGGTTTAATTCTTCATCCTCCCCTTTTTGAGAAAAAGGAGTCTAACCCTACCTTATATAAAATCTTATTTGAAGTCTAGTACATAAAATGGATAAAAGCAGTGCTGCTGTGGTAGTGGTGGAGAGTGGCGGACCATAATCAGAATCTCTCAGATAGTTTTCCCTTTCCCCTAGGCAGGCTCTGAATCCCATCCAAGGAACCTTAAGGCTCTGAGAACATGGAAGCCATTTTTCCAGTTTGTCAGTTACAGGAAAAGGATTGGAGATCACTTATAGAATACTGTCTTCCTCAACCTCACAAGCATTTGCCACCATCAGTAGAACTGAGTTCAGCAACAAGTATATCAGTCACTAGCTACAGATCGGTCATGGAGCTGGATGCTGGGAGCGTGAAACATGAATAAGGCACAGTCCCAGCTGTCAAGGGACTGAGAGTCTAGTGGTGTTTTCCCACCGTGGTGTCCTGAGAAAATGGTAATAGTGAAACAGGCATAGTTGCTTGCAACCCGAGATCACTGGCCCATGAGCTCTAGCCACTCTAAGCCCTAGCTATGCAGTATTGATGGGATCAGCATCTTCAGCTGACCTGTATTACATTAAAGGCACATTATTTGGGAAGTTCCAGCTCTGGAAAGCAAAACACACCAAGGTAAATAAAACATTCTGTGGTGAGTCCTAGAGTAGAAGTGTGTTTGAGGTGCCGAGGGATCACAGAAGGCTCTTATTCCCCAAGGTAGGACATTCCCTGTCTCCTGTATCCTTAGGCTGCTCTGTTACAGGTGGCCTTGTCCAAATCATGGCCTCCTGTTTCATCTGTTCACTGGCAGCTCCATCTTGACCTGCACAGTGGGACCAGATTGGGGCAAAGGTTTACTAGGGCTTTAGGCTGATTACTCATGGGATTTCAGTGGTTTTGTAACTAGGAAGGTACAGTGTACTGGATATCCAAGGCTAGAGATGTGGGCATTGGAGCAGCCATCAAATATCAGGATATGGTACAGTTGTAAGCTGGTCAAATTCTAAGAACAGGGGACACTGAAAGCTTTGATTAGGGGGCAGTGCCACGGAATGTTCCAGGGAAATAAATGAGTCTAGTTTTTATTTGGTCACTGTCTTATCTAGCTAGGTCATGTATTCTGAAGCAGACTTGAAGTTCTGTTCTGACTCACTTGCTGAGGTTTGTCTTTGGGAAAAGCCATACCCTTCTCTGGTGTTTGGGTCTATCAGGGCAATTTAGAATCCTTTGCTTGACTTTGTGGCTTCCTTCAGGTTATCCTGAACTGGAGTCTTCCTCTCAGACTAGAAGGGAAACTGATGGTTAACGATTCTGACTCACACCTAAGTGCTGTTAGTTAAGTGGAGACTAATTTTAGTCATGTTCTAATTTATAACAAGGCCATTCATTGATTGCCTAGTAGCTAAGTTCAGTAGGTATCTTTCAGGCCTTATCTTAATTTGACTTTTCTATAGCCTTTGACCCTCCTTTTTTTTTTTTCTTTCCTCATTGGTGTCTCCGATGCCTTAGTCTCTTGATTTCCTTTTTACCCTTCTGGTTGCTTCCTACTCTCTTTCCTGGCCTTTTTTTGCTTTAAATGTTGATGTGCCCCAGGTTTTTATCTTTGGCTTTTCTCCTGTCTCAGCATACACACTCTCTCTAGATATATAGGTTAGGATGTATCAGTTGCAAAAGATAGAAAGCACACCTGTGAAGGACTTCCCTGGTGATCCACTGGTTAAGAATCCACCTTCCAATGCAAAGAACTTGGGTTCTATCCCTGGTCCTGGGACGATCCCACATGCCTATGGTGCAACTAGTGAGCCCACCCTCTAGAGTTTGAGCATCGTAGCTAGAGAAAGCTCATGTGCAACGAAGACTCAGTGTAGCCAAAATAAAAAAAAAGAAAAAAGAAAACACACTGTGGCTCAAATAATCCGAGGATTTATTAAACATCTAGCAGGAAATCTAGGTGAAGTAAGCCAGACACAAAAGGACAAGTATTGTTTGCTTCCACATTAAGGTGGTACCCAGAACAGTCAGATTCAGAAACAGTATAGTGGTGGTTTCCAGCAGGGAGGGGAGGGGCGTTATTGGTTAACAAGTAGAGTTTTAGTTTGGGCAGATGAAACAGTTGTGGAGATGCCTCCTGGTGATGGTTGCACAACAGTGTAACTACTTAATGCCACTAAACTGTGCACTTTAAAATGGTTAAAATGGTAAAATTTATGTATATTTTACCACAAGGCTTCCCAGGTGACACAGTGGGTAAAGAATATACCTGTAGCCCAGGAGACTCAGGTTCAATTCCTGGGTTGGGAGGATACCCTGAAGCCGTGCATGGCAACCCACTCCAGGATTCTTGCCTGGAGAGTCTCATGGACAGAGGAGCCTGGTGGACTATGGTCCATGGGGTTGCAAAGAGTCAGACACAACTGCAGCAGCTGAGCACACGCACACATAGTCTACTACATGGAGAAGTAATTCAGGGGTAGAACATTTCTTCTTACAATTTTTTTTGATCTACCGACTAAACACTGGTAGGATCCAAGTTTTTCTGCTCTGATAGCCTAGTGTTCTTGTGTCTGTCCCTTCATATACTCAAGGTTACTCCAGCATCTCACCCTTCTACATTAACATCCAAAGGCTAGAGAAGAGAACATTGATATATGTTCTTTTTTAAGATTGAGGAAATCTTTCCCAGATATTCCCGGTAGACTTTTCTTACATCTTATTGCCCAGAATTAGTGCTTGACCATTTGTGACTCAAATCATGGTGAGAGAAATGAAATGCCCAGAGCCTTTACTGATCAGCTTTCATACCCTAGGGCTGGGGAGGGGTAGCTCATAACCACTGCCTGCCAATGTCTGAACAAATTAGGGGTTCTGTTAGAAGAAAGAAGGGAAGATGGCTGTTGGGGCAGGCAGCCAGTAACTGCTGCCACCCTGAATCTTCCTGGTTCCTCTTGGGACTTCAGTTACTGTCTACGCAGATGATTCCAAATACCCTGACCAAACTTTTCTCCCGATCTTCAGACCTTAGCACTTCAAAATTAATCTAAAAACAAACATCTTTGCTGCCAGATCTGTTTCTGTAGTGTTTCCAGTCTAAAGAAGTGCCACTGACTCACACAGGCCAGAAACCTGGGAGTCGTCTTTGACTCTCCTCTCCCTACTATAATCAGCTATCAAATCCTGTGAAGTCTACTATTTTGGTGTTTCAAATCTGTCCTGTCCTCTCTATTGCCATCTCTGTTTCAGAACTTTTGATTTCTTTTTTTTCTCTTTTTAAATTTTATTTATTTAAAATTTTAAATTTATTTGTTCATTGACGGATAATTGCTGTACACAATTTTTTTTTTATTTTCTGTCAAACATCAACATGAATCAGCCATAGGTATACATATGTCCTCTCCGTCTTGAACCTCCCTCTCATCTGCCTCCCCATCCCATCCCTCTAAGAACTTTGGATTTCTTATCTATTACTGGACCTCCCGAGTGGTCTCTTTCCCTCCATCTTTCCCCCTTATTCCCTAACTTAGTCGCTAAACTGCTGTCAGAACGGTCTTTCTAAAGCACATATCTGATCATGTTACTCCGTGTTACCCTGAGGGCCCTTCATGATCCGGCTCCTGCTTCCCTCTCCAGCCTCATCCCTTCTCTTTACTCACGATGCTGCATTCACATACATGACCTGGTTGCACCTGGCTTTGGCTCATCACTGTTCTAACTCATCTTTATGCCTGTGCATACACTCTTTCCTCTTCCACCTTCCCTGTTCTTTAGTGTCTGACTGATTCGTATTCTTCCTTTAAGAGGCAGCTCAGGTGTGACCAGAGAGTCATGTCTTGGAATTGGCCTTCATCCTCCAGTCTTGATTAACTGCTCTAGCTTTCTGTCCCCATAATACTGTGTGCTTCTCCCACTCTTAGCCTCACACTGTAATCCTCTGTTTCCTAGTCTTTCTCTCCCATTGACTGAGTTTCATGAAGGCAGAAACTCTTCCTCTGTATCCCTAGTTCATTATACTTAATAAACGTTTAATGAATGAATGGAAACTGACATCAGAAGCTGTTTCTTGGCTTTGGGAAATCTTTTGAGTTTAATAGAAGCCATTGAGATACTAATCTACAAGTTCTTGTGTGCTGATTACAGTGCTCTTAAGACAAAAATTTGGAAAGTTTACATAGGTCACAAGCCAGCTGCATTAAGGAAACCAAATACAGGCAGACCCTGCTTTGGTTTTCCTAAATTTTTTGGTCTATTCCATGGGCTGTGCTAAAAATAGCATCTTTATTAGTGAAGTCTCAATTTGAAAATTGTCTGGGAATATAGCTGCTTTTTGTGCACTCTGCCTGGCAGCAGAGGGTTTGGGAGACTCTGGTCGTCTTTTCCCTGAGCCCATGCAGCCTGAAAAGTTGCTGGATCAGGAATCCCCTCAGGGGTGTCTCAGGACACATGCCTGTGACAAAGAATGGGGTGTGTGCCTGGCAGACTGGGCTGTGACTGTCAGAATCACCTGGAGTGTGAGGCAGATAGGCCTCAAGTCAAGTGACTGAACAGTCAGTGACAGCAGCAGCCTGCCTCTCCTGGGGGGGTGGGGCTAGGGGGGAGGGATCTGGGACCATAAGTGATCCTCAGTGAGGGCATCCTCAGGTGAGGCTTACATCAGTCAGTGTGCCCGATTGAACTGCACAGTCCAACACAGATTATACTAAAACGCATTTTTAGAGTTCCTGTTGCTGCTTTTACCACTGATAACAAAGTTTGTAACTGTACAATAGAATGTTGAGACATCCTTTTTATTTATAGAGATACTGCTGTTTTCCATTTTTCATCTTGAGCCACTCACCTTCAGTCTTAACTGCTTTCTGTTTCTCCCAGCCCATGGAACCCTGGTATTTTGCCCTATTGACACAGGAGTGCCATCTGTGGCAAAAGAGAATGACTATAGGCTGTACTGTACATAGACAATCCGAGGTTGGTTGGTTTGCCATTCTGCTGTGTGGTGAAAGTGAGAGCTGACTATATAGCCGTAGGTGTATGTTCATGGCACAGAGCTGAAAGTTGCCACCATCCTGGTGGTCGGGGCAGCATGCCATCTGGAAACAGACAGGAACAAGGAAAGCCAAGACAAGAAAGCCAACACTTGCTTTGGACTGTTCGTCTGAGTCAAGCTCCTGATTATATTAAAAAGGAGTTGTAACGTTCATTAATTTCAAGGCCCTGGGGTGCCATGGGGTACACATGGTAACTACTTGAATATTTCATTAGTTATCTGCCAGCCCCATTGAGTTTTAAATGCCGAGAGAAAATTTTACCACTTTTAGTCTTCTCGTCCTTTCATGGCTTTCCCAAACCAGTCTTAAGGTCAGTGTGTGTGGAAAATGGCCAGGGATTGACAGGAAAGCTGAGCAGCCATCTGTGCACCACATGGAGACACCAAGATACCAAGTACTGCTAGGACAGAAGAAATGATAGAAGCCTTAGATGAGGCTTAAATCAGCCAATGTGCTTGCTTGAACTCCTACAGCGGGGGTTGGCACTGGGAGCAAGGAAAGACCCAAAATAAATAAAAGGCATAGTCCTTGCACATGGTAAGCACATGGTTAAATTGGGGAGACAGTAAAAGCACAGATTTAGAAGGAAAAACTCCACAACGTAGTGCCACTTGCATGGTTCAGGTAATTCAGGGGCCTTTATGTAGCTTGCCAGGAAATAGAAATCAGTGTAGAAAAGAAAAAAAGAAATCAGTGTAACACTGGGATCCACTTTTGAACCGAGACTTCAGTGTGATAGCTTAGCAAAGAAGCAAACCAGAGGACAGTGTGTACATGTTCTGGGGCAAGGGCTCGCTTTCAGCCACTGCTCTACTCACAGTTGGAAAGTCATTTAATCAGCAATACTTCTAGTCATGAAGGATGGCAAGATAAACGGCTGGTATAAATTCAATTCAGAATCTGGGCCAAAGCCTATTACCTAAGCTTTAAAGCAAAGTGTCATCTGGAGCTAAAGGAAAGGACACGTGAGCGGGAAACGATAAAAACTAGGAGGACTTGTGGAAGGTGTAAATTTCTGGAAGTGAAGGCATCAGAACCAGAAGTCTGACTACCATGGATTTCCAGAGTTGGTAGGATCTGATCTTACTAGCTGGGTAGGTTTCCCCTCCTGCCTCAGGAATCCTTAGGAATCTGTCTGCCTGGGTGGTTGAGGCAGGAGGGGCCGGGTGGATGGCTAGTGGGCGACCTGGCTGAAGTTGCACCCTAAAGTTGAGCCAGGCCCTCCCCCTGGGGTGTGAGCCCTCTGGGTCAGGGGCTGGGCTCATCTGTGGAACCTACCCAGAGCACCACGCCTGGCTTATTAGTGAATGTCTGCGGAGGCCTTTGAAGATGAAACACTCCATAAGCACTGATTGTTTGTTTTTTGGACAAACTAGAACTTTGGTCTCCAGGGGCCGTTGATCTGGCTCCTTTTTACCAGTCTGGAATTCACTGCAAACTGAGGAGAGTAGGAAACAAATAAACAAACCTAAAATAGTTTTTGAAAAAAACAACTAAACTCCCACCAAACCCCTGTGCTTTAGCTTGAAAATAGGATTCCTCCCTATCCACCTTTCACATTCTTGGGTTTGGGTGCACTCTGTCTTGACCTGTTCCTTTGCCTGCTGGGTTTGTGGTGTGCATATGTGTGCCTCTGGTTCCCAGACTCTGGAGAACGCCAGCAGCTGGCATATGGTGATTGCTGAATAAGCTGCCGCTGACGCATCGGCTCCTGCAGGCACAGAGAGCTGGCTGGCATGGGTGATTCTGAACCCCTGCTTCGTTGTTTCAAGGACTCATTTCTGTGACTGTCCTGAGCCATCCAGATGGGAGAGAAGAAGGGAAGAAATGAATGACTCTATGATTCTGTCAGTCTGGGGCAGTGGGCAAAGTGGGCAGACAGGCATCTTGTGCTTCTGTAATGTGCTAACTGCTCCCTTCATTTCCGCCAATGATGTATCAGGCAGAAGTGGTCTAACCTGAGTGAGCTGCTAGTGAGGTCAGTAGAGACCTTGTGAGTTAATTCAGTTATCCAACTACTGTGTGCCAGGCACTAGTCAAGGCACCAGGAACACAGCAGGGAACAGAATAGATAAGGAACCGACATTATAGTAGGAGGAGAAAACCAGTACGGAAGGAAACAAATACAGAACGTGTCAGATGGTGATAAATGCTATGAGGAAAAAGTGGAATAATGGGTTAGAGAGGTGTGTGTGTGTGATATGGGTGGTTGTGGAAGGCCTCTTTGATAAAGGGACAGTCGAACAGACACCTGAAGGAAGCAAGGGAGAGCTCACGAAGGCTGTCTGGGAGATGAGCCTTCCAGGCAGAGTGAAGAGCAGGGACAAAAGCTTTGAGACTGGAGAGTGTTGGGGAGCTGAAGTGGAGTACGCCCAGGGGAGAGTAGTAGGCCTGATGAGAGAAGCGGGGATGCAGACTGTGCTGGACTTTGTAGGCTGTGGATGGCTTTGGGTTTTACAGAAAGGGAGCTGTGAAGCCCAGAGAGGGTTTTGAACAGAGGAGCAGCCTGACCTGGTTTTGGTTTTACAATCAGTGTGGCTGCTCTGTGGAGAGTAGGTTGAAAAGGGTGAGAACAGAAGCAGAGAATGAGCTGACTGCCTCATTGCAGGTGACCATGTGGAGCAGCTGGCCCGGGAGGGACCACGGGAGGGACCTAGCTGGCTGAGGAATGAGGGGGAGCCTCTCCACACCCCCCCTCCCAGCTCTCAGCTCTCTGTTGTATGCGCAGAATACGGCTTTAGCAGCTGGTAGTTCACAGAGTGGAAAGGATCAGCTTTTCTTAGGAGTGCTGCTTTCTTACTTCTTCGTGCTTAATTTTGGTGTGTAGAAGGAAAGTGTAGAAACACAGGAAGGGAAAAAGCAGAATCTCTTGATTAGGGCTGAGAGCATAAACCTTGGGAACCTGACAAGCCTGAACCTTGTCAGGAGTCACAAAGAGCCACTCTTTATTCCATCCCCTCCTCTCCCACCTTTTCCAGAAGTCTCAGGGCAAGGTTGGGGGAAGCAGAGGCATTAATGATCTCCCTATGCCTTGGGATATAGTATAGAATGGCAGGACTGAAGGGACTTTAGAAATCGTCTAGTTCAACTTCCTCCATTTACAGGTGCAGATAAGAACAGGTGAAATAACCCATCCAGTGTCACCTGGGTGGATTACTGGCAGAAGCAGGGGACCTGAGTGTTCCTGCTTTGTCTCTGCTCCCAAAGGCTCAGGATCTAAGGGGGCCTTGATTTTCATGGTACGCTCAGGCTCTCAGTTTGTCATAAGAGAACTCCAGCCATGACTGGCCAGTCCCATTAGCATGAAGTCCTGACAAGCAGATGGCGGTAGTGAGTTTGCATTTCTTTGCCTAGGATCAAGTCCTCCATACCAGGGTCCAGGCCCGAACCAGACTGCCCCTGCCCCCACTGCACCCTACTGTCCTCAGAAAGCGACTGCTGTGATCATGGGTAACATCTTTGGAAACCTTCTCAAGAGCCTGATTGGGAAGAAGGAGATGCGCATCCTGATGGTGGGCCTGGATGCCGCAGGAAAGACCACCATCCTGTACAAGCTGAAACTGGGCGAGATCGTCACCACCATCCCCACCATTGGTAAGGGCAAAGCTCAATGGAGGCTCTCATGCCCACCACTGAGCCACATAGGGGGCCTATTCCTGGATCCCCAACCTGGCCACCAGGCAAGTCCTTACAGTCTGTGGGGTTCAGGGAAGAGTGGTTATTTAGCTTCTTAGCAGGTGCTGGGCCTGCCATTTGCACACCTACCCTGGCCCTCTCTGATGCAGGAACTTCCGCGGCCTGGCACCCAACAGTGGCCCTCAAGCACTGAGCTGGTTTGTTCTCTGTTGTTTGAAAAGCAGGTGAAGAGCTTTGATGTTCCTGCCAGAGGCCTGGAATTGCTTCAGTTTAGATCCTTGGTGGCCCTGATCCCAGTTAAGACCTGCCTCTGGGAGGGAGAGCATTTGGCTCGTGGAAGCAGCTTTAGATCACCATCATCAGCTGGTTCTGCTTTCGGGGCTCCAGGACTGTCACCCACTTCTTGTTCTCCATTCTGCCTCGCAGGCCCCACTTCTCGGCTGAGGCGGACTCGCTGGCCCAGGGATAGGAGTGGGGCTGAGTCATTTCTTTTGCAGGAGAGAGAGTCAGACTGAGAACGAGTGGGGAAGGTTGTTTCACCCAGGCAGTTGGGAACCTCCTGGCTGGCCCTCTTCGTCCTCTTCTGCTGCTTCTCTTAGGTTTTCTTTTTGGCCTTGATGCTGCTAAGTCAGGGAACACCAGGTCTGAGGAAGCCTTACTTTCTTTTCTTTGCTAGGCCTGGGGGAAACAGAAATAACCCAATGGGGCATCGTTTGCAGGCCTGGTATTTCTGGCCAAGTGACCACTGTCTGTTTTTTCCCCAAAGGGTTCAATGTGGAGACAGTGGAGTACAAGAACATCAGCTTCACAGTTTGGGATGTGGGTGGCCAGGACAAGATTCGGCCTCTCTGGAGACACTACTTCCAGAACACCCAAGGTAGGCTGTGTGAATTGCCCATGGACTGGCACGGGTTGGTTGGGTGTGAGCAGAGGGTGGCCATTGTTCTTGGTTATCAGGCGCCAGCTCTTGCCCTGCTGCAGCTCCTAGGGATGGGAGACAGAAGAGGGAGCAGATATTTGAAGGGTATAAGGAGGGTGTTTCTCTTTGCGGTGGGGGAGGGGAGTTGATCTGTCGTCTCTGTGCAGCCCATGCTCTGCCTCCCCAGGGCTGATATTTGTGGTCGACAGCAATGATCGAGAGCGAGTAAATGAGGCCCGGGAGGAGCTGATGAGGATGTTGGCGGAGGATGAGCTCCGGGATGCTGTGCTCCTTGTCTTTGCAAACAAACAGGTGTGACATCTCCCTGCCTCTGCGTTTGAGAGAGGGCAGCCTGGCCGTGGAAGTCATGGGACCTTGGAGCCCATTGTGTGTAAACCCTATGACTGGGCTCCCAATTTGGAAAGTAGGAGATATGATTAGCTGGCTTCTTTATGCCCCCCTTCTTGTCCCCTTCCCCCATCCCGGCTTTACTTGGCAGTGTTTCTGTCCAGAGGGACTGGTGTGGTAGATCTTTACCTCCAGCCCCTCTGTTATCTCACCTGTTGTCTGCTTTAGTGGAACAGCCCTCTCTCTTAGGGTCAGATGGACCTGATTGTCGGCCATCTGAATCACTTCTCCACTTCCCTAGCAACCCCATACTTGGTTTCCAGCTCAGTGGAATGACCTTTAGTGCCTTGGCTCTGGACTTCTAGGATGATTAAATCCAAAGTGGTTCTTTAGGATCTTGCTCTGGGTTCCTCCACTGAAGAAGGAGGAGAAGGTGCTGGTGTACCTGCCTTTGCTAGGTGGGTGCTCTAGAAGCTTCTGCAGGATCCTGAGGCTCCTTTCTGTGTCTCCCTTGTGCTCCAGGACTTGCCTAATGCCATGAATGCCGCTGAGATCACAGACAAGCTGGGCCTGCACTCCCTGCGCCACCGCAACTGGTACATTCAGGCCACCTGTGCCACCAGCGGGGACGGGCTGTATGAAGGCCTGGACTGGCTGGCCAACCAGCTCAAAAACAAGAAGTGAGAGCCAGACAGCCCCATCCGACCACCCCATGCACCCCTACTGTCTCCTTGACCCAGCCCTGCCCTGTTCCTTCCTGTTGCCAGTGCGGCCAGAGCCCTGGGTATCATGTCCGCATGCCCAGCAACAGCCTTGCTTCCCCTGCCCTCCCCTCCCCCATCCATGACCAGTCCCCAGTTGCTGTCCTGATGATGAGTCATTCCAATTTACCGGATTTAAAACAAAAAACAAGGTTGTTATGGTTTCATGGGGTGGGTCCCCCCTCAAGCTCTGGGGCTTGGAAGGTGGGATGGGGTGTTCCCTCCGGTTTGCTTCGTTTGGCTCTAGTTGCTGTGCTCTTGGCATCTGAGTCCCTTCCCTCTCCCCAGAAGCCCCTTTCCCCTTCCCCGTCTTCCTTTCCTTTGCTGCTCTCCCCCTATTCTACATGGAAATTGCACGGGCCTCTCTGTGTGTGCGTGCATGTGTGCGCGTGTATATACCTGTATAGAGAGATATATATGGGGGCCAAGGAGCGGGTAGAGGAGGTGGGTGCAGCTCAGGGCTTGGAGCAGGACACTGCCCACTCTCGTCTATTAGCTGCTCCTCCCATGCTGGTGAGATAAAGGGAAGGAGGTGGAGGGGAGGCTTCCCCCGTCCTGGGCTGGTGCCTCTCCACTGCAGGTAGGTTTTCCTGGATGACAGGGCAGATGACAGCTTCTCTGCCACCATCTTCCTCTATCCCTCTCTCCACCCCACTCAGGTCAGGGGGCTGGCATTTGTCGCTAGATGACTGTTCCCAAGGAGATGCCATTCTGCCCTGCCTTTTTGTGGAAGGAGAGAGGAACCCACTCACTCTTTATCAGCTCAGAGTGTTCAGCTGATCCTCCCCCTCATCCTTAGATCTATTCCTCCGAGCTGGAGCGGGGAGGTAGGGATACCAAGACCATGGGTTGTATCTGGGACCCAGGGCACTGGGGAGAGGGGCTCAGGTTTTCTGTCTTCATCCTCTTTTGTTATTAGGAGAAGGTGAAACACAGATCAGTTTCCCTATTCCTGCCTTCCTGCCCCTTCTGTCTTCTGATCTTGGGCCTGGGTGGTTCACCTGTCCTTCGTCAGAAGTTTCCTCACCCTGGTAGTGCTGGCCTCACCAGAGCCGGCTGGCTGGTTTGCTGAGGAGCAGGGGAGTGGGGTTGCCACACAGGCCTCAGCAGCAAGCCAGCTCTTCTCCTTTTTTATCTAGTCCAGCGTGTGCTGAAATATGAGAAATTTCTGTGTCCAGACCCTGAGACCATCCTGCCGTCACTCCCTACTCCATCCCAACAGCCTTTCCCTGCCCTCTCCAGCCACTTCCCATAAATGGATCTGGGCATTGGAATGGAGGAGATCGGGCTCCAAAGTGATTGTTGGTGCTGATGGGATGCAGCGGTCTTCCGAGTCCTCCCTCCATTATTATGTACTTCAGAAGCTGCTGCTACTATGTCTCTGTCTACAGGAGGCACTTGTCCCTGAGATCCTGGCCTGGGTTCCTGACTTCCGCGGTTTCTGTGAAGCCGTGGCTTTTCTGCGGGCTCCTGTGTGTGCTGGCTGCGCCCTGAGCTCCAAGACGGCCACCCATAACCTTTTTGCTAATGTCAGGGCCCAGGGCCTCCATAGCATGGCTGAGGGACCTCTTCTCAGAGGGGCTGTCCCAAGCCCCAC
Organism: Budorcas taxicolor; assembly: GCF_023091745.1. Taxonomy (NCBI): domain Eukaryota; kingdom Metazoa; phylum Chordata; class Mammalia; order Artiodactyla; family Bovidae; genus Budorcas; species Budorcas taxicolor. Next base: position 75,688,151 of record NC_068914.1, read on the forward strand.
CCCATGGGGCCAGGCTTCCTGCCACTTTTGTCTACAACAGGCGGATCAGTACCCCCTACCCCACCTCAGATTGAACTGTGAAAGAGAGGTTCCAGGGGTGTCTCAGTGCCAGCTCCTTAGTGACGTGTTAATTATCCAAGATGCAGTGGGTGTATGCAGGTCTCTCGTGCTCTAGGCCTTTGTGTGTATGCGTGTGTATGTGGTTGGTGGCAGGGTCGGGGGAGGGGTTGCTGGAGCTTCTGATTCATTTTAACATGTATTCACTCCCCTGACCCCACAGATGCTTCCCTCATACTTTTACTTTGCCTTTGTCTCTGTTTTGTCAGATTTTTTTTTTGGTTCCTGCTCCTGTTGCCTCTGCCTCCCGGAACTCTTTCCTTTGCCTTCTCACCTGCTTCACTGCTGTTGCCTGTTTGTCTCCCTTTTCCTTGGGAAAATTTCTTTAGAATTGCTCACTCGGTATCATTGTGGTTGGTGAGGACTTTGCCTCCTCTCCTGCCTCACTCCCTCTCTGACCCTGCCTAGTTAGATGTCAGTCCCACATGGGTTTTTCTCATTTTAGACCTACTCCCCACTTTGGTTTGGGGGCCTTCAGGGACAGGTGGGGCTGAGGGTGTTGGGAAACAGTCTTGGAGGTTGCCTGGGTGCTGCTCAAGGATCTGTCCAGCAGGGGGCAGTAAATGATCTTGTTAGTATCCCAGGCTGCTAGGCCCTTGGCAGGGGCGGTCCTTTCTACATTCCCATTCACCCAAAAGCGCTTTTGGAATTGGGTGTTTCATTCCACTTCTACCCACTCCCTCCCCTACTTTCCTCTGGTAAGTTTAATTTTTTGCTTTCCTTTGTTCCAGCCTTTCTTCTCCCTGGGAATTTCCCCTGTTCCCCCCTAAAAGTTTGTTTGTGGTGTTATAGTGGTAACTGCAGTTCTGAACTGGTTTTTCTCTTCTTTTTTTCTCCTCTGGAATGTAGACTGTACATGTTTAATAACTCACCTTCTCTCTCCTTGCTCAAAATGTGGGATGCGCGATGACTGTGACCCTGGTTGGAAATTAAACTTGTTTTATGCAGCTTTGGAGCAGACCTTCATCCTTGATGTGCAGCAGCCGTGGCGCAGGGTATATTGGTGAGGGTAGTTCTGCTTCTGGTCCCACTCCAGACTGCTCTTTGTTTCAGCAGAGGGGTAAAGGGTACTCTGGACTGGGGAGAGTGAAGTGATGGAGGTTCATCTCCACACTGTTTACTGTTTCCCATGATACCCCAAAAGGGAGCCGAAATGAATCGGGGCCCAGAGTTTGAGGGCTTTGTGACTTTGCCCCTCAAGTTGTAAAGGGTTTAACCCTGAACCTAGCCATGTTCATCATCTTCTAGTAGACTTAGGGACTCCAGTAGAGGGCCCTAATGCCTCACACAGGCCCCACTCTCAGATCTCCCCAGCCCTGTGCCTCAGGTGCTTCGAGTTGGACCAGGGTCCCCTCATCCATAGGTTGGAGTCTGCTCACCCATCTAGTTCTGGACTTCGGCATTGAGTAAGGTGAAGGATAAAGGTCTGAGTAGCATAGTGAACTTGACCTTCCTTACAGCTCATGGCCCTGCTGTAAGGCAGGGCCCTGTCATGGCCCATGACACCTCTGCTTTAGGTGTCCGGTTCCCCACTGTCAGGTGGCCAGACCTCATCCAGAGATAGTGTTCTGAGGAAAAAGACAAGCCTTGTCCTTCCATCCAATTCCCACAACTACTCTTCCTCTCCTGCTGTTATTCAGGCAAAGAAAGGGATGGTGCTCCCCTTTCTTGGTGAGGTCTGGGTGAGCCAGGCAGGCCTTCCTTACTCTCACCACTTTCCTGAGCTTTAATGACAAAGGTCTTCCCAACTTGATGTTATGGAAAAGGCACAGGATTTGGGCATGTAATAAGTTTGAGAGCCCCAATACCAGTGTGAAATTATCCTTTGTGTTCAGCTACCTCCCTGCTGCCTCCCCTGGCAATCTTCTTTTTCAGCCCTTCTCTTGCTATTAAAATAAGCCATCATGGTTAAGGATCAGCACATCTGCCCTTATGAAACCCTTAAACTACTTCAATCAGACATTGCTCTATGAACCCCATAAGCTTTGAACACTACCCACATAACCCTCAAAACCAGGTGATGCTTTCCCCCTCCTGGGTTCCTCAGAAGTCCTGCTTGGTGACCGAGGTTGCTGATAAGTTAGGAGTACTTGCCCAAGTGCATTATTTGTATACTAACAAATAGATTACTTCTAGAGCTACAGCCCTGCATAAGATAATGGTAGTGGAGAGGACTTTACCTGGATGGCAGGCCAGTGGGGGTCTTTTGACCTCTGACAACTTGGGGAGAGGATGGTCTAGTCCCTGTGACCCTCAGTAGTCAGTCTAGAATGCCAGGAAAGAGGGGAAGCTCTCTTGTGGCAGTTGCTTGAAACTTCTAGCTTTTGGGGGGATGGAGGAGGACATGGGGAGATGAAAGGGAGACTTAACCTGGAAGGTGAATGTTTAGCATCCAGCTCTTAAGACAAATGCAACCTTCTCTTCCCAGAACACGAAAAGCTCCTCATTCATGGCTTGGCCTAGGATATACTTCAGGATAATCTGGGCAAGGGAGCTTCTGAAGTGAGCCTAGAGAAAGCTAGTGGAAAGCCTTGGATCGGGCCAGGTGGGATGGAGTCAGTGACAGGCAGGATAAGTGTGAGTGGGTGTGACTTTCTCGGACTAGAGGCATTAGGTCTGAAAGCTCTGGGAAGTCACCTCACTATCTCTACTTGCAGGTAATTAGATTGGTTAGAGCAGACGGCTGGCAGGTATTTATTCTGCACCTTCGTGTCTGCAGACCTGTGCTAAGAGTGGAGTTAAACCATGGCACCGAGGGAGAGACCAGGAAGTCTGTTCCTAGGCTGCTCTGGAATTCTTTGGGATAACCACAGAGTACCATATGGGGTAGTGAGAGTGTAGAAGGGATACCCCCTTGCCACTGCTTGGAGCAGGGAGTGGTGTCTTTGTGCAGGCAGTCAAAATATTAAGAACAGTCTCTTTTCCAGCTCAGAAGGGTGTGGAGGTAGAAGGGTCAAAGTCCAATTCTCTCCTTTTTTTTTTTTTTTTTTTTTTTTTAAACCTGGGAACTGGAGGTTTAGAGAATCAAGCTGGCCACTGGGGAGTCTTGGGATCCAAGTGCCTTTTTCCCTCTGCAGGCTTTTCATTCAAATTAGTTTTCCTGGCCTTGATTACTGGGAAGGGTAAGGATGACCCTGAGTTCCTGAGCAAGGGAAGAAAGGGTTAGGTGTGAGGAAATTTAAGCATTGACTGATAAAGGGCGCAGTGCTGCCGAAAGGCCATGGTGGAGGTCTGGAAGTGAGGGACTTGGGCCAGAACTATTCACCATCAAGGCTTGAAGGTAAGTGTCTCCTTGTTTGTGTCACTGTGGCCATGAGCCACAGAAGAGTATCTGGGCTCTAGTTTAGCAGCAGATCTAACTTCCGAGCTGAATGTGGTGGAGAGGGCAACACACAAACCAGAACTCTGCTATCTCTGCCCAGAGCTGACAGCTCGGCCCATACCTGCTTCCTGCCTGAGCCTTCCTTCAAAACAGGTGCATTGAGAGCTGTCTCTGAGGAGGTCTGAACAGTTAGGCTCGGCCAGGCAGGAGGTTTGAGAATGAACTGGTCCACCCAGCACTCCCTCCCACATGTTGTCGAGAACTGTCCCAGAACAGAATTGAGTACAAGGCCTTCCAAGGGTTGGAGGGCTTAGCTTGGGGTTTCGAACTACAGGGATTTGGGTGCTAGCTTTTTTCTGAGTTCTGAATATAGGAATCCTGCCTTTAGGTAATAGGAGATGGAGAATCTGTTTTTGCCTATGCCAGATCTTGTATCGATGGCACAATACATCCATGGCTAGAACAGCCAAAGGGGATAGTGGGGGGGGGGGGAGGGTAACGTATCATTCCTGGTTATGAGCACATAATCAGATGCAAAAAGAAAACATCTAGTCAGCCTGGGTATGCATGCTCCTGAAAATACGGCATTCAGTTTTGAACCCAGATTTTATATGCTGACTCACTTAAGTTTTTATTTATTAGCAATCTGTTAAACATATTAAAACCATTTAAAAAGCAATGCCTTGCTTGCTATCTGGCACATAATAGTCACTCAGCTTTGATGAAGGAATCAACATCATTGTCTTTGACCAAGCTGGGCATGGTGGGTGCCCCTGAAGCTTGGAAGCCAGGAGTATGTGGTGGTTTCTCCTACTTGCTGACACAGACACCTCTGAAGGTGGAAGCCGCTCCAGGGGTGGCCCTATGATTAACTTGTGCCTTGAGTCAGGTTGGGCCAGTCTCCCCTATCTTTCCCAAGGCCATGTCACCTTTCTCTGCCTGTCTAGCTGGCTCACTGGTAAAGAATCCACCTGCCAATGCAGGAGACGTAGGATATACAAGTTTGATTCCTGGGTCAGGAAGATCCCTTGGAATAGAAAATGGAAACCCACTCCAGTATTCTTGCCTGGAAAATTCCATTGACAGAGGAGCCTGGTGGGCTGCAGTCCATGGGGTCACAAAGACACGACTCTAACACAACTGAGCGACTGAGCATGCACACACAGGCTCCTAACTTGACCTAAGGAGAAAACTCCCTCCTTGGTCCCTCCTGGGTCCAAGAAGGCTTGTGCTGCCCTCTGTGGGGGATACTGTTGCCTTAGTTTTGCCCTTTTCTGCTATTGCCCTCTCACCCATTCCCATTCAGGTTACCAAACAAAGCCTCAGAGCTGGGCAAGAGAGTAACCTTCTATCTCTAGCACTGCATCAGCACGGTGTTCAGTGTAACCCCTTCGCCCAGAAACTTTCAGTGGATTCTCACTACCAATCAAGCCTCTCCATACCAACTCTTACTTGTCTCTCCAGTTACCTCTGTCTACGCTCCTGGCTAAATCCCTTACTTTAGCCAAACTGGTCTGTTCATTTTCCCGAAATATCTGGCCCTCTGCCTTTATACCCTTTCTCACTTGTTTAAAAATACCACTTTCAAAAAAAAAAAAAATCCCACTTCGAGGATCTGCAAAGTTACCTGAGCTTCCCTGGTGGCTCAGACGGTAAAGAATCTGCCTGCAATGCAGAAAACCTGGGTTCATTCCCTGGGTTGGGAAGTTCCCCTGAAGAAGTAAATGGCAACCCCCTCCAGTTTTCTTTCCTGGAGAATCCCCATGGACAGCGGAGCTGGTGGGCCGCAGTCCATGGGGTCACAGAGTCAGACACGACTGAGTGACTAAGCGCAAAGTTACCCATGTCCTCTGTAATTACAGGAAATGTTTTTCAGGAATTCCCTGGTGGTCTAGTGGTTAGGACTCAGCACTGTTACTGCCAGGGCCCCAGGTTCAATCCCTGGTAGGGGAACTAAGATCCCATAAGTCATGCAGTGCGGCTGGAACAACAGCACAAGGACGCTTTGCTTCTCAGTCTGGCTCCTTTAGCTCTGTTAGCCCAACTCCTTCAGCACTTCCCACACATCATCTTGGATGGCTGGATATCATGTTCATTCACTCAAAATTTTACAGTTTATTTTTGTAACCCAAATAATTCCTATTGCAAAAGATTCAAATACCTCATAAATGTTCAGAGCAACATGTAGTACTTGTTCCCCTCTGCTCCCTCTGTTCCCAGAGGTAACCACCCTCAGTTGTTGGGTGTGCATCCTCTCCTTTTCTAAATATATGTATCTATCCGTATTTGGGAAGGGGTTAAAATACAAAGGGGCTCCTATCACATGTATCAGTCTAGTTTTTTTTTTTTACCTTAAAGGTATATATGCTTGTCTTGGAGGTTTTCTGTATTAGTATAGTTAGGTTTTCCCTCTAATGGTGTCTCAGTATTGCATAGTGCATTTACTCAAAGCATATTTGTCTAGAATCTGTTGTATGGAGGGTATTGTGCAGCTGGCACCTAAGGGACTCCAGATATGATCACAGCCTCGTCCTTGCCATCGGTGAGGTCACTCTTGAGAAGGGGAGGAAGGAGCAGGAATACACAACTAACTACAACACAAGGGGGAGTACAATAAAGTCCCCAGGCGTTTGCCTGAAGTTCAGAAATCAGTCACTTCCAGCTAGGGGATCGGAACTTCACAGAGGAGATGATCTTTGAGCTTGGCTTAGAGGGAGCTTGACAGGTGAGGGAGGAGCATGAGCTGTGCACAGAGATGAAAACAATGCAGGTTCATCCGATGCCAAGAGCATCATGATGCCAAAAGGATTTGATTCAATTTATATGTAAACATTTTTTGAGCATCTAATGTGTCAGGCACCCTACTAGGCAATGAGAATATAAAAATGGGAAAAGTGAAGTTCCTGTTTTTAAGGCTTTTATTTTAATGGAATCAAAGCAAAATTTGGAAAGGCAGATTAAGACCAGATAATGAAAACTTTCAATTGGTATGTCAGGTTGTCTGAATTTAATTCACTGGGCAATGTGGAGCCATGCAGGCTTTTTAGTGGGCAGGTAGGTAACATGACTGAAGCTGAACAGATAGCCACAGTGTACAGAATGGGCTAGAGTAGAAAGAGGCTGAGGGCTTAATTACTCTTTGTTGTTTTAACAAGATAGAGGTTAATTTCTACCTCAGTTAAAAGGTAACCTGGTGTAGGCTTGGAATGGTGGCGCTATAGTTATCACTGTCCTAGCATGTAGCTTACATCCTCATGCTCACCTCGTGGTCTAATATAGCTGCTAGAGTGTAGTTCATCTCATCTACATTCTAGGCAACAGGAAGAAGGAAGGGAAGGAGACTGGGGGAGGCGGTGAAGCACTATGACACATTTCTTAGCTAAATTAGCTCCTTTTAAGCAGCCTCCCTGAAAGTCCAGGACAATATTATGTCTTATTGACTGTATCAGACTTGAAGGGAGGCTTGGAAATAATGGTTTTGGGTTTTTTTTTAATATAGTTTTTTTGTGTTTGATATTGTTTCCTTTTTAAAAAATTTGAGGTAGAATTTGCATACAGTGCACACATACAGTCTGATAAGCATACACCCATGTAACCCACATCCCTATCAAGATATAGAGTGTTCCATCACCCTTCAGTTCAGTTCAGTTGCTCAGTCGTGTCTGACTCTCTTCGACCCCATGAATCGCAGCACGCCAGGCCTCCCTGTCCATCACCAACTCCCGGAGTTCACTCAAACTCATGTCCATCGAGTCGGTGATGCCATCCAGCCATCTCATCCTCTGTTGTCCCCTTTTCCTCCTGCCCCCAATCCCTCCCAGCATCAGAGTCTTTGCCATGAGTCAACTCTTCGCATGAGGTGGCCAAAGTACTGGAGTTTCAGCTTTAGCATCGTTCCTTCCAAAGAACACCCAGGACTGATCTCCTTTAGAATGGACTGGTTGGATCTCCTTGCAGGCCAAGGGACTCTCAAGAGTCTTCTCCAACACCACAGTTCAAAAGCATCAATTCTTCTGCATTCAGCTTACTTCACAGTCCCACTCTCACATCCACACATGACTACTGGAAAAACCATAGCCTTGACTAGACGAACCTTTGTTAGCAAAGCAATGTCTTTGCTTTTCAATGTGCTATCTAGATTGGTCATAACTTTTCTTCCAAGGAGTAAATGTCTTTTAATTTCATGGCTGCAATCACCATCTGCAGTGATTTTGGAGCCCAAAAAAATAAAGTCTGACACTGTTTCCCCATCTATTTCCCATGAAGTGATGGAACCAGATGCCATGATCTTCATCTTCTGAATATTGAGCTTTAAGCCAACTTTTTCACTCTCCTCTTTCACTTTCATCAAGAGGCTTTTTAGTTCCTCTTCACTTTCTGCCATAAGGCTGGTGTCATCTGCATATCTGAGGTTATTGATATTTCTCCTGGCAGTCTTGATTCCAGCTTGTGCTTCTTCCAGCCCAGCGTTTCTCACGATGTACTCTGCATAAAAGGGGCTTTAAAGAAAAAAAAGATAACCCTAAAGAGGGACTTCCCTGGTGGTCCAGTGGTTAAGAATCTGCCTGCCAGTTCGGAGGACACGGGTTAGATCCTTGGTCCAGGAAGATTCCACATGCCTCGGGGCAACTAAGCCCATGCACCACAACTAGTGAGCCTTGCAAGCTGCAGCTCCTGAAGCCCGAGCAGCCTAGAGCCTATGCCCCAAAATAAGAGAAACCACCGCAATGAAGGCTGCTCTCCACAACGAGAGTAGCCACTGCTCACTGCAACCAGAGAGAAAGCCCCAGCACAGCAAAGAAGACCTAGCACAGCCTAAACAACCCGAAAGAAAGAAAGAATGAAGGATTAATTAGGGTGGTAGCCATGGGAATGGAAAGAGAGCTGGAGAGGCTGTGGAGGGAGAATCCAGAGAAGACTGGTTGGATGTGGGACAGGTAAGAGAAGAATCACAGCAAAGGCTGATAGCAGAACAAATAGAAACAGGACACTGGGTGCAAAATCCAGACTGTTACAGGTGGGATGGAGGAGAAAGAGCAATGAGTACGGTAGTGTGTGTGTTGATTTGAGGTACTGATCAGACATCCAGGTGGAGGGCTGCAGTACACAAGTTGTGTCTAAAGCTTGGGAGGGCAGTCAGAGCTCAGGGGCATCACGGACCGGAGAGATGTTAAGGAAGACAAGGCCTAAGAGGTGACCCCAAACAATGATGACTGTGAGCTCACTGATGGGCAGAATCCAGATACCTAAGGCCTAAGTGGGCAGTGAGGGCTTGAATCATGCAGAAGGGGATTGGTAGGGTCATCTGAAATAACAGAAAAACTCCTAAAAACAAGTCTTTGCACAAACAAAAGGGGTGTATGTAGCTGCCATTTTGACAGGTTTGTTGAAAAAGAAAATAAATGGTACTCTCAGAGGAAAAGACCAGGGATCCACCCGCTCCTTACAGTAAACAGCCCTGTGCTCTTTTCAACTACCGTCCCTAAGGGTGGGGTGATGGCACAGCACCCTGCCTCCTTTTGGGTATATGACCTCCAGGAATGCAAGCTGAATGGCTGGATGTGGGAGAGGGCTGCCATCTTTGACAACTGCTGGGCTGAGGTGGGCCAGCCAGATCCTGGCAGGATAGGTGTGAGGAGACTTAAGAGGAAAGATCAGGGAGCAAGTGGACTAGACTCAGGTAGTCCTAGGGTTGAATCCTGCCTCTGTCATCACCTAGCTAGTTAAACTAGCTTAACCTAGTTAGTTAAGCTAGTTTAACTAGCTAGTTTAACTTGAGTAAGTTAAAGTTACTTAACCCGAACACCCAGTTCCTCATCTGTAAAACAGAAACAATTATGTCTACCTTTCAAGGTGGTTTTGAGGATTACAGACGAGTGTCTGGAACACAATAGGTAATCGTAAACGGATGCTACGATGTGACTCAGCCCCTCGCTGTGGGACCCAACGAACAGCTAACCGACAGGTCGGAGTCTCACCGTCGGGATCTCAGAGGGCCGGGAGAGCTCCCGTGGCCTCCTCCCTCCAGGAGGTGGGGACTAGGTGGAGGAAGGGCTGCGGGAGGAGGAGCTGGCGCGTCGCGACCCGCCCCGTCCCATCCAGTCTGGCCTGGGCGCCGAAGGAACTGCGGTCCCAGCCCTTGTCATCCAGCGGCTTGTCCTGCGTGCCCCGAGCCCTGCCCGCACCCAGTTATGACTCTGCGCCCCTCACTTCTCCCGCTCCGACTGCTGCTGCTGCTGCTGCTCAGGGGGGCGGTGTGCCGGGCGGAGGCTGGGTCCGAAACCGAAAGTCCTGTCCGGACCCTCCAAGTGGAGACCCTGGTGAGGAGGAGAGAATCCCCGGCGGGCGCTATGGATGGAGGTCGGGCCCGGGTGCGGGGAAGGTCGGGGTCTAAAGGATCCTGGGAGCGGGGAGGAGGGAGTGCAGGCACCGAATTGGGGGTGCCGCGTCGAGGGCAGGAGCCTCCCTGACTCGCGTAGGGCGATCGTAGGTGGAGCCCCCCGAGCCGTGTGCTGAGCCTGCTGCCTTTGGAGACACGCTTCACATACACTACTCGGTGAGGGGCCTGGGGGGCCGCGGCGGGGCCCGGGGGGCGGCGCCCCGCTGAAACACGTCAGCTTTGGCATGGACACGTGGCAAGCGGTCCCGGAGTAACTCCGGCCCTGGGGTCCTCCGGCACGTGGCGGGGGGGAGGGGCGCGCCTGTTCCCTACCCTTTCCCCTTCCCTGCTCTTCCGCAGTGAAGTGAAGGGTGGAGGGATCTCCGAGAAGTGCCCGCCCTTTTGGGGCTTCCTGTCCCTTTCTGCCCGAAAGGGAACGTTAGACTGCAGCTGCTAGGGGTTGCGGCCCGAGGCCAGGTGTGTGCGCACCCTGCTGGGGGGGAGCGGTATAGGTGTGCGCTCCAGATGCTCTCCCTCCCACCCCCAGGGCAGCCTGGTAGATGGACGCATCTTTGACACCTCTCTGACCAGAGACCCTCTGGTTATAGAACTTGGCCAAAAGCAGGTGATACCAGGTATGTGAGCTGCACCTCCCATTCCATTTCTTCCCCACCTAAGCCCTTTCTTAGTCTCTTTAACCTCTCAGCTACCTTGGGAATGCCCGCCCCCCCCAGGGTTCTCACCTCCCGAGCTTCAAATCCCACCCCTAGTACTCCTCTTGCCGCATACCACATTGGAAGCCAGAGATTCCAGAAGTGGGGAGCTCAATTGAGGGTCATGGGGAGTGTTTGATCTTCCTCTCCCAGGATTTGGGGAATGTAGATAGCTTCCTATTCATTTGTGTCTTCTTCCTCAAGGTCTGGAGCAGAGCCTTCTAGACATGTGTGTGGGGTGAGTATCTGGGCAGGGGTGGGCTTGGGTGTACCCTTTCTGCATGGGTGGAGGCTGTCTCTGTTCCTAGAGGAGGCAAGAGAATGGGCTCTGGCTTCGTACTGGGTAGGCCCTGGTCTCTGGGCATGGGGGCTCTGGATGAAGCCTCAGGCTTTTTCTGGCTGGGGGTTCTGTCGGTGGAGTTGAGACGCCTTGGCCAGTCAACCTGTTTGGTGCTCAGGTGGGAAAGTTCGTGTTTTGAGTGTGAATATCCAGAGGTTTTTGTTGGTGGGACTTCAGATGGACTGAGGTGGTTGGCCCGCCTGGTTCTACCCCTGGCTATGACTCACATTCCTTTCCTTAGAGAGAAGCGAAGGGTAATCATTCCTTCTCACCTGGCCTATGGAAAACGGGGATTTCCACCATCTATCCCAGGTAATCTGACGAGGCCTCTCTCTGGCTATTGAGATACCCAGTCCCTGGGACTTCCCTGGCGATCCAGAGGTTAAGACTGTGCTTCCAACTCAGAGAGCGTGGGTGTGAGCCCTGGTCAGGGAACTAAGATCCCACATGCCAGAGAGCAAAGCCAAAAAACAAACAGAAAAAACAGTCCCTAGGAGCTACAAGGAGCTATGCACTTTGAAGCCTGAGGTCTAAACCCAGTTTGCTAAATGGTATAGGACTGGCTGATGCCTCCTTCTGCAGGGCCACCTTTTTCCTCCTCAGATCACCAGCAGGGACTAGAGACATATAACCTTTTTATGCCACCAGGCTTGTCCTCTGGCAGCCGGCAACTTTCTAGGGAGGTGACCCTCGCTTGAGCCACCTGAGTCTGCTGCCGGTGCCACCTCTCTGAGAACTCTGGCCTTCTCTCCTGTGCTTTTCCTACAACTCCAGACTGTCATTTGTGCAGCTGGCATGGCTTCTCACCACATCTCCACAGTTCCTTTCAGCCTCCACCAGAGAAGAGCTGGTGAAAAGGGTCACAGTCAAGTAATTCAAAACAAAATAAAAACATGTAAAAGCCAAGCCTGGGGGCCTCCCTGGGGTTCTAGTTAACACTTCCCCTTCCAATGCTGGGGGTGTGAGTTCCATGTCTCTGGGCCAAAAAAACAAAACAAAACAGAAGCAATATTGTAACAAATTAAATAAAGACTTAAAAATGGTCCACAACCAAAAAAAAAAAAAAAATCCTAAAAAAAGCCAAGTCCTCACAGGTCACTGCTAATACCTATTTTTTAAGGCCTGAGCCTAAACAGATTTTCCAAGATGCAGATCTCTTGCTTTTGGTTATAAGAAATGTTCCATTAGCTAAAATGAGTTGTACTGGGATAAAAATTCTTATCCTAAGTTCTAGCTTAAAGGGAGACCCAGAGAGAGAGTCAGGGGACTAAAGAGAAATTCTTTTACCCAAAGCTCTGTTGCCTCCTCATCTCCAGTACTGCTTGTTTACATTTCTCCCTCATCTCACTCCTGTTCATTTCTCCATTCCGAACGTCTTAAACCACATCCTGCCTCTCTAGCCATGTTGAAACACCTGTTTGGTTTTTTTTTCCTTTTTTTAAAGAGTCATAGTGAGTGTGCTTATTGGTTGGTGACATTTTTAAAAGTCTAGTTTAAGTCCAGTTAATTTCAGCCTTGCAAAGATTCTATCCTTGTGGCTGTTTAGAGATACAGTTAGTACAGAGGTGCTCTAACTTATAAATGGAGAACAGCCTGTACTTTTCATAAAGGTTCTCCTGTTGTGTCAAAGACCTGTCAGTGAAGACAAGCCACACTTGTATATTTGGGGTAAACATGACTATCACTCAACAGCCTCATAACCCTCCTCTGCCTCTCGCATTAAGAGAACTCAGCCCCACATTTAAATCTTGCCAACGTCACAGATGTTGCTGTGGTGTGGTTTGCCCTCCCTATTTGCATTCAGATCTGAGCCCTGGATACAGTCCACAGGGATTCTAACCCTCACCTCCTCTCTGCCTCCAGCGGATGCAGAGCTGCATTTTGACGTGGAACTGATTGCACTGATCCGAGCCAACTACTGGCAGAAGCTGGTGAAGGGCATTTTCCCTCTGGTAGGCATGGCCATGGTGCCAGCCCTCCTGGGCCTTATTGGGTATCATCTATACAGAAAGGCCAGCAGTCCTAAAATCTCCAAAAAGAAGCTCAAGGAAGAGAAACGAAACAAGAGCAAAAAGAAATAATAAACAATTTTAAAAAAACTTTGCATTCTTCACCTGATACTTTCTGCGGCTGCCTTTTTAAGTGGGAATGAGATAAAGGGCTGAGGAAAAAGGCATTCTTAGTTGGGTTCTGCTTGGCAGGGGGTGGTTGGAGGCTTTGGATCAGTTCTCCTGGCCTCCTTTTCCTGTCCTAACTTACACCAAGGACCATAGGATCTCTGGGTCCTGAAAGCATGGGTTTTGGCTCCCGTGGTGTCCTGACACCGAGGAGCAATACCTCACTGAGAAGTAAGCGTCGGGGCAGTTGCCTGGCACTCTCTCTGCTCCCTGTGCCAAGTCGCTTCAGTCGTGGCCGACTCTTTGTGACCCCGTGGACTGTAGGCCCGTAGGCTCCTCTGTCCATGGGGATCCTCCAGGCAAGAATACTGGGGTGGGTTGCTGTACCCTCCTCCAGGGGATCTTCCCAACCCAGGGATCTAACCCGCGTCTCTTGCATTGGCAGGTGGGTTTATTTATTTATTTTTTTACCATTAGTGCCACCTGGGAAGCCCTTTCTACTCCCTAGTGCTGCTGTATTCCCAATATCCTCCAAGTAGACTGTTTTATCCAACATAGAAAAGATACAGAGAGTTCATAAACTCCATGGTGCTTTTTAATAGCAAAGTCCTTGGGTTTCTCAAAACATTCTCTGGGAATTGAAAAGAGGTTTTCCCCTTGTATCACAGGGTGTGGGAGACCACATGGGCCGCTTCAATGATGCTGTAAGTGGCTGGAGGTTTTTTGTCACCTGGCTGGGCTGTGGGCGTGGGCAGGAGCTGGGGTAAGTTGCTGCGGTGATTGACGATGAAGAGTGGGTTGAGCTGGCTCAGCACTTCATCACTCACAGAGATGCCATCCAAGTATTGCCTGAGCATCTCCCGCAGCTTCTCATTGATTTCTAACAACTGAGCACGTCTGTGCCGAAGGCTCAGTTGCTCCAGTTTCACTTTGTTGTACCTTTTCCAGAAATTCTCCATCCCTTTGTAGTCCATTATCACCTGGGAGTGAGTTACAGGGAGAAGGTGTGTGGTAGGATCTGTTAGCAAGTGTAGCCCACTGCTGTCACCCCAGCCTCAGGTGGTGGCCTTGGGCCCGTGGAACCTTACCTTTCCAAGCTCTTCATTAAACTCCTCTAGGTCCATTGTCTCTATCTCTTCCTGCTCCTTGGGAGTCAACACCGATGAATAAAAAGGCAGCACTTTCTCTTCTTCTGTTTCAAATTTCCTACATATTTCAGCAAGTTTAAGAATCTTTTCACCCTGATGGAAGCAAGCAGAAACCTTCTATCAGGAAAGGGATTGGGAAGGGGAAATAGTGGAGTTGGTTCCCTTACTTCAATCCAGGGAAGCCAAATGGGATACAAAAGTAATACATCCAACACGAAGGGCTTACAAGCACTATTCCAAATATTTTATATTCTTCTAAAACTCATTCACTATTAACTCATTAAATTGAAGAGGTGAGCGGTGAGGGACTTCCTGGTGGTCCAGTGGTTAAGGATCTGCCTTCCAATGCAGGGGACATGGGTTCCATCCCTGGGTGGGGAACTAAGATCCCACACACTGCAACAACTGAGCCCGAGTGCCTCAACTGGAGAGCCCGTGTCCTGCAGCCACTGAGCCTGCGCGCCACAGCTAGAGAGAAGCTCATGCCAAGGCTAAGACCCGATGTAGCCCAGAAATAAAATAAATATTAAATAAAGAAAGTAATATGTCAGAGGCAGGGGAACATGAACTAAAATAGGTATTCCAAGTGTGCACTCAGGTAGGAATCTGGGGGAAGCCCTCTGTTTTTCCAGCCCCTTTCACTCTGCAGGGAGCCAGGTTCCCTGGTTCTGTTCTGGCTACCCTCTCCCCTTTGTTACCTTGTTGACAATCTCCCTCAGGGCCTTGAGGGTAGCATTGCTTTCCAGGGTGAGTTTGACTAAGTTCTCCTGTGCTATTCCCCGGGCCTGAGTCCTCTGGGCCTTCAGTTTTCGCAGTTGCACCAGGACCAACTCCTTGTCTTCACGAATGTCCTGATTCTGTTCTTCACTCTCGCGGCTGTGCACCAGGATCTTTCCTTTTAAAATAATAATGGAATCCTAGAGGAACAGGGTAGATGAGAGGAAAACACTTGACTACATGAGGGTCTTCACTGAGCAGATAGGACTGTCTGGGGACTGAAATCAGAGCATACCATCTCTCCCCAAACAGTGATGAAGCCCAGGGGAAACGGGAAGAAGAACAGCGGATAATGGAGCAGTTAAAGCAGTGAGTCGCCCAGGTTAGCTGCACTAACCTGTAGTTTCTGTATTTTTTTCATCTGTGCTTCAATCTCTTTGGAGCTTTTCTCGTCCTTCACCTTGAGAGTCTCGAAGGCAACCTTTCGATCCTCTGTAGCATCAGTGTAATTCTTGAGTGCATCCTGGAACCTTCTCCACAGATCTTCTACTGTGTTCTCCAGTTGCAGTCTTAGAAAGTGCTTCTCTTCTAAATTCTGGGAAGTGATCCCCAATAGCCAGTGCTTGGACTTAACCTATTAGCGCCCTTTCTCTGGCACCAACACCTCCCCCTCTTGAACTGTTTGTAGCACAGCATGGTGCAGAGGTTGCCAGTGAAAATGCCTACGAAGACCAGGCAGATGATACAATAAGTGCTCTGGGCTCTGTGGGGCCGGTGGTGAACCCCAGAGGAAATGCCCCATTGGTGATGGGGGTGAGGGCACAGCTGCTCAGCTCCATGGGAACGTCCCCATTTGAAAATGTGGCCCAGTGTTACCAGATCTTTAAATTGTTTAGGGGAAGTTGCAGTTTTGGATTTTTTTGTGAAATCTCCCAATTTTTAAATGTAGAAAGCTTATGAAAATTAGTATGAAACATTATGGGACAAAATGAAAACAAAGCACTCTACCCTCCAAACCCAGGTCTGCAGGCTGGCTAAGTTGGCGGCTCTTGGGGCCAAGTGGCAGGAGAACTGGACTCCCCCCTGGCTTGATCACAGATCAGCAGCCTGACTTTGGCAGGTCATTAAGGCCCACTTTGGACCTTAATTTCTTCTTCTACAGATCACAGAGGTGAAGTGAGAGGATCTCCTTGGTGTGTGTTAGCTTTAAAATGCATTTTCTTGGTATTTCAGGATGGTCTTTCCTCCTTACCAATTTTCACAAAATTACAAAAAGCTGCAGAGGTATACCTACAGTGGCAACAGGCATTTTATTGACTGTGTTGGGTAAAGGGATCTCTTCTAGGTCTACTACCTTCAGAACTTTTTTCTCCCTTTTTCCCACCCCCTGCCCATCTGCTCTCCCTCCATACCTTGTTTTTCAGATCATCCCACATGCTCTGGAACTCCAGCTTGCTTTCATATTCAGAATCTATGTAGTTCTGCTCCATGGCCATGAAGACATCTTGTAGGTAGTGAATCTCTTTTTCATGTTGGTCAATAATTGTTTTCCTGTAGGAGATAAGATACTGTTCCTGCTCTGAGGCATAAAACATATGGACCAATAATGACAATGCAAAGCAGTATGTAATAAAACTATACGAATGGTACAAACTCTTAGGTACTGAAGAAGAATAGAAAGAGCACAGGTTCTGTCCTTTGCAGGGCCAGGAAAAATGAATAATATTAGTTTGATTTTTGAATAGGTAATATACTCATATGATAAAAAAATTTAAAAAGTACAAAATGTTGCAGTGAAAAGTCTCTTTCCCATCTGTATTGCTGATCCTGTTCCGGATGCCAATTTTCTTGCTGTTCACACTGTCCTCACTGTTCGCTGAACCCAGGAAAGGTAAGCCAAGAACTAAGAGGTTGAAAGAAGACCCAGACACTATAGGAACTGTAGCCAGGTTTATTCTCTCCAGGCTGGCATGGCAGCCATAACACAGCCTCTCTCCTGGCTGACGCTGCAGTCATAGATATAACACAACATAACTGTACACAACCCTTCTGGGCTTTTTCAGGTGATGCTCATAGAGGCATACCGCACAAAGGAGTCCGGAACCAAGCGAGTACCTCCTGACGCGCATGCGCAGTGCTACAAGTGGCCTCAACAATCACATAATCATTGTTTACAGAACGTGGGGCAGAGGGCATGAGAGGGTGGGGTGAGAGGGCCTGAATGGTGCCATCTTGTTAATTTCCCTGCACTATCGCTGTCCTCCTGGTAGGTAGATAGGTAGGATTTTGATCGCTGAAAGTGGGTGGCTGCTTACAGGTAGCATTTTGACATAGGCTCTGGATACGCCCCTGGGCTCAACGCCCTCCCCCAGCCCCATAGCTCCTCTTTGGCCCCCACACCTTTCAGTCTCAAACTCCTTGGTTAGGGCCTCCAGCTCCATGTTGTAATTTTCCTCGAGGAGGCTGAGCCGGCATCTCTGCAGGGCCAAGAGCTGGTCGATGCTGTGCAAGTGGCTGCGCAGGGCGTGGGCGTGCTGCTCCTCGGCTTCTGACAGGTCCTTTGCTAAAGACTGGGGAGGAAACAGAGTTACCACTTCGGCTGAATGGCAGCTGGGTGAGAAAATAAAAATGTATTCAGCTACCTAGTTCCTATTTTCCCTAGTTTCTAAATGCCAATTCTTTGGTTCTGGGAGCTCGGGTTGTCCCGCTTTGGAATGTGAGAAGCCAGCGCCGGTGGAGGGGCCCTGTGAAAGCATTCATCCGGTCAACAGCCCCGCTGAGATCCCAGTGGACAGTCAGAAGCAACTGCCGGTCATCTTACACACGCAGCTCAGTCAAGCCCCCAGGTGACTGCCGTCCCAAGTGACATCTCACTGAAAACCATGTGAGATGTGCCAGGCAAGAACCTCCCTGCTAAGCTAAGTCAACCTATAGCACCCTGAGAGAGAGTGAAATAAATTGTTGTTGTAAGTCGCTTATTTAAGGTGGTTTGTGATGTAGCTATAATAGATAATGAGAAGACATCCACTGGCAAAAAAAAAAAAAAAAAAAAAGTGACAATGTGAACATCAATAAGGATAAGAATGGCAATGGATTAAAAAATATCAAATATGTTTGATTATGAGTTTATCAGGATACTTAAAAAAATCAATTCCCATTAGAGGATGCCAGACAATGAATTTAAAAAAAAAAAAACTGGTTTATAAAAGGGAAGAGAAAGAGTCAGGCATTTTTTATATAAATTATACCTCTGGGTAACTGAATGGTAAATTATAGTAACTATCTCTTTATAGAAGTATTCGAACTAATAAATGAAAAAAGAATGATACTATTAGAAAATCAGCATTAAAAAAAAAAGAAAATCAGCATTTTGCAACCCCCAATGAATTAATCAACAGCTACTATAAAAGAACACAGCACCTGCAAGCTTCTAGTTGGAATTACCAAGACACAGGAAATACCGAGGACAAAGTAACACGTTAAATTACAATACAGAATACTATGCAGTTGTAAAACAAAATGAGAAGCATGGGCTAATGTGGAATAGTCCCCAGGATATACTATTAAAGGAAAAAGGCAAGAGGCAGAACACTATGTAATACTACTATCTGTGTAAAAAAAAGCTTTATTCATGCAACTAAAATTATCAGGAGGGGCACTGGGTGGTTGAAAGGCACCAGTGGGAGGGAACTTTTCTGTACATAACTTTTTTATCTTTTGAATTTTGAATAATGTGGGTGAACTACTTATTCAAAAAAGCAAAACAAAATTAAAATGAATAAAGCAAAAAAGCCTTTACCAAATGTCCAGATGATCCACTCACTGTAAACTATCACATTGTTTAGTATGGGGCTTCCCTGGTAGCTTAGACAATAAAGAATCTGCCTGTAATGTAGGAGACCCAGGTTCGATCTCTGGGTGCGGAAGATCCCCTGGAGTAGAGAATGGCAACCCATCCCACTATTCTTGCCTAGAGAATACCATGGACAGAGGAGCCTAGCAGGCTACAGCCCCGTCAGGGAGTTGCAAAGAATTGTGTGGGGTCTCAAAGAGTCAGACACGACTGAGCGACTTTAGTATGGAAAAGATCTTATGAAATAGGTGCTGATAATGGAAGACTATTCACTCACTCAGCTAAGGTGTACTAAATCTGCTCTGTACCAGCACCATGCTGGATGCTGAGGATTCAGAGATGAAAAGACATTTTCAGTGTCTCCAAAGGAGTCTGAAGTCTTGCAGTAGAAAAGGTTATATAAATAGAAAATTACAAATAAATTCTGAGGGGAAAAAAAAAAAAACAGGTGCAGATTAAATTCCCATTTTAAAAAATTTGAAAAAATGTTACAGCACAACATGGAAAATGCCATGAGGTTGATGATTCCCCAGTGATAAGGGGATATAAAAGACAGAGGGCACTGGGGAAGGCTTCATAGTAGAGATGTCATTTGTGTCACTCTTGGAGGAGGAGTAAGAATTTGCCAGGAAAAATGAGGAGATAAGGAAAAGAGAATTCCAGATAGAGGGAACAGCATGTGCAAAGGCACAGGAAAGAAGGCTGGCTATATGAAAGGTTCAGGTAGAGGCCAGAGCAGGAAAGGCTTTGCTTGTCCCTTCTGTGCAGGAAGGGAGCCATTATTTATGGAGCCACTAAGGAGATTTACACAGTGGAGTAACAGGAACAGATTTTTGTTTTAGAAAGATAATCCTGGTCGTTGTGTAGACAATCAAACACTGGAAGATTCGAAGTCATTGCAGTAGAGATAATACCCGGGTCTCAACTACAGCAGGATAGTGGGGAAGAGCAGGGTGTGACTTATTTAAGCAGAAGAGTTACATAAGACTTAGTACCAGAAGTCAGGGATGGAGGCCAAAGCTAGAATGATTCCCAGATTCCCGGGTTGGGTGATGGTGAATGGCACCAGCCACCCAAACAGAGAGTATAAGGAAGACCGGATTGTGGAGTATGGGAAAGGGGACTGGAGAGAGGAGGAACTCATAAGTTCAGTTGTAAGAACAGGGCAACAAACAGGAACAGATATTGAGGGATCCTAAATATAGGGACTTGAAATTCAAGAGAAAAAAATCCTTTACAGAAAAAGATGGTATGTACTCAACTCAGGAACCTCCCAAGGGCATAAAGTTAGCTGATTGAATTGGTTAGAGATCCAGAACCGTTCCTACCAATAGAGATCTTCACAGCCTTATCCAGGGCCACTGAAGTTGAATCCAAGAGGCCACATGGAATTGGTTGCATAAAGTACTGGAGTGGGAATCAAGAAATCCATGCTGTAGTCACAGCTCTCTCACTGACTAGCTGTGTGACCTTGGGCAAACTGCTTCCTCTCTCTGGAACTAAGCCTTCTCACATTGAAATGAAAGTTTAGGAGTAAGTTCAAGTCATTGGGTGATGTCTACTCTGCCTTTCAACTCTAATACTGTATGGTACTGGTTTGAGGCAGCAGATGATCAAGGAGAATGGCTCCTCTAACAGAAGGGGAGGGGTGACAGCTCAGTATTCTATTTATCACTTCAGTGAAATGAACGATAGCCTAGCTGCATCACAGCATGTGTCTTGGGAGCGCTTTAACATGAATTAATTCACTAGGACCATTCTATTAAGAGATCAGAAGCAGTCATAATCAAGTGTTTCTTTGGGAAGAGAGCTTGCCTTGATGACACTGTCCTTGCAGTCCACCACTCGTTCAAATGTTTGGCTGAGGATCTCAATGTCCTTATGAAGCTCTCTCGTCTTGACTTCCCGAAGGACCGTTCTCCACTGTGTGTTAATCTTATTAAGGTTCAGAGCACTGTTGTGCTCCTCCTTGGCCAGCTTGTCCTGTGGGAAGGAATAAATATACCCCCCCACCCCACATATACACCGGAGGTCAGAGGATGAGACGGTTAGATAGTATCACTGATTCAATGGACAAATGAATTTGAGCAAACTCTGGGAGATAATAGAGGACAGAGGAGCCTGGAGTGCTACAGTCCATGGGGTTGCAAAGAGTCAGATATGACTTAGTCACTGAACAACAACAACAACCCCAGAGACCAGGGCTAAAAGCCCTGATACAGTACAACAAACAAGATCAAATTTAGTTTGTCAACTAACATCTTACCCTTTGTCTTTTCTGAGGCACCTGATGGCTAACATTCAGGAGTTTTTATTCTTGTTTTGGGAGGGTCTTAAGTAAGACAGGATCTGCCCAGTGGCATTTTAGGGAGGTTGAGCACCGAAGAATTGATGCTTTTGAACTGTGATGTTGGAGAAGACTCTTGAGAGTCCCTTGGACTGCAAGGAGATCCAACCAGTCCATTCTGAGGGAAATCAGCCCTGGGATTTCTTTGGAAGAAATGATGCTAAAGCTGAAACTCCAGTATTTTGGCCACCTCATGCGAAGAGTTGACTCACTGGAAAAGACTCTGATGCTGGGAGGGATTGGGGGCAGGAGGAGAAGGGGACGACAGAGGATGAGATGGCTGGATGGCATCACCGACTCGATGCACATGAGTTTGGGTGAACTCTGGGAGTTGGTGATGGACAGGGAGGCCTGATGTGCTGTGATTCATGGGGTCGCAAAGAGTCGGACAAGACTGAGCGACTGAACTGAGCTGATGGTGAGTTTCCCTCTGGATGGAGGCATCAGAGCAGGACATTGTTTGTAATGGCTCATCTTGAGGGAGAATATCAGACTTTCAGATAGCTCAGACAGATGATAGCACCTACTATCCCAGTGCTGGGGCTCAGTAGTGATTGTCCAGCTCTATACCATCTCCCTACCTCCATGCTTCACAGAGAACTGCTCCTTCCCCCATACAATATTGCCTGAAATATAAGTCTATCTGGGTCTTAAGATTTCTGGGGGAGGGGAGGCTACCATGAAAATGAGGCTGCCACAAAGACAGGGTCAAGGTGACAGGACCAGGGCAGGGGTTGGAGGGGGGCGGGTTGGGCAGAGAGTAATGCAAAAACCCATCACCTTCAAGAACTGGTTCAGGAGCCTCTCTTTCTTCTTGGCCATCTCCTCCTCTGCCAGCAACTTCTGCTGAAACAGAAGGAGCTGCTCCTCATCCGACAACGGCACCTTGGCTTTTTTCCCTTTCTTAGACATAGCTGAATCTGGGCGAGGATCCTCCACCTGCCACGGCCAGCATTAAAAGGGAAGGAGGAAAACGTCCTTAGAAAAGAGCCTTCTGGGACTGCCCCTGAAGACCTTAGATCTCAGATGTGTGTTAGATCTAAGACCTTAGATCTCAGACCTTAGATCTAAGACCTTAGATCTCAGACCTCAGGCTAGAGAAAACCTGGGAGAGCGGTGTGGCAGGATTCCCAAGCCAAAGGACGCATCTCCGTCTCCTAGCAACGAAGATCTCACTAAGATGGCGGTGTAATAGCTAAGAGCAGGCGCCCTGTCTTGGAGCGCCCTCTGCTCGCTGGAGGACCTCAGTCAGTTTCTGAGAGGGTCTTTTCCTCCTCAATGAATATTCTAAAAATCTTTTGGGGGGGATTATTTCTCACGTAATGGCCATATCTTAAAATATATGTAATAAATAACTTTTCAGAGATATGGAGAAACAGGAATCTTCACAAATTGTTGGTGGCAAAGGTAAAATGGTAGAGCCATTTTGGTAAATTTACCTTGTGATCCAGTAATTTCACGTTTAGATATCAATCTAAGAGAAGTGAGAGTGTATCCATATAACGACTGTCACAGGAATGCTCTTAGTGGCATTAGTCATGATCAGTTCAGCTCAGTCGCTCAGTCATGTCCGACTCTTTTGACCCCATGAATCGCAGCTCGCCAAGCCTCCCTGTCCGTCACCAACTCCCGGAATTCGCCCAAACTCGTGTCCATCGAGTCGGTGATGCCATCCAATCATCTCATCCTCTGTCACCCCCTTCTCCTGCCCCCAATCCCTCGCAGCATCAGGGTCTTTTCCAATGAGTCAGCTCTTCACATGAGGTGGCCAAAGTATTGGAGTTTCAGCCTCAGCATCAGTCCTTACAATGAACCCCCCCGGACTGGTCTCCTTTAGTATGGACTGGTTGGGTCTCCTTGCAGTCCAAGGGACTCTCAAGAGTCTTCTCCAACACCACAGTTCAAAAGCATCAATTCTTTGGTGCTCAGCTTTCTTCACAGTCCAACTCTCACATCCATACATGACCACTGGAAAAACCATAGCCTTGACTAGACGGGCCTTTGTTGACAAAGTAATGTCTCTGCTTTTTAATATGCTATCTAGGTTGGTCATAACTTTCCTTCCAAGGAGTAAGTGTCTTTTAATTTCGTGGCTGCAGTCACCATCTGCAGTGATTTTAGAGCCCCCCAAAATAAAGTCTGACACTGTTTCCACTGTTTCCCCATCTATTTCCCATGAAGTGATGGGACCAGATGCCATGATCTTCGTTTCCTGAATGTTGAAATTTAAGTCAACTTT
This sequence comes from Budorcas taxicolor, assembly GCF_023091745.1. Classification (NCBI taxonomy): domain Eukaryota; kingdom Metazoa; phylum Chordata; class Mammalia; order Artiodactyla; family Bovidae; genus Budorcas; species Budorcas taxicolor. The sequence continues at coordinate 75,711,443 of NC_068914.1, forward strand.
TTCACTCTCCTCTTTCACTTTCATCAAGAGGCTTTTTAGTTCCTCTTCACTTTCTGCCATAAGGGTGGTGTCATCTGCATATCTGAGGTTATTGATATTTCTCTTGGCAATCTTGATTCCAGCTTGTGCTTCTTCCAGCCCAGCATTTCTCATGATGTACTCTGCATATAAGTTAAATAAGCTGGGTGACAATATACAGCCTTGATGGACTCCTTTTCCTATTTGGAACCAGTCTGTTGTTCCATGTCCAGTTCATAATAGCCCAATTGAAAACAACCTAAATTCCAAAAACAAGTGAATGATGGACAAAATATGCTCTCTCCATACAGTGAAGTACTATTCAACAATAAAAAGAGGAACAGACTATGCATGCAGGCTACAATGTGGATAAACCAGAAAAACATACTCAAAGAAGCTAGATAAAAGAGGTCACATAAATTTCCACTTATGTAAACTATCCAGAAAAGGGAAAGCTATGAAGATGGAAAGTAGACTACAAATTACTAGGGGCAGGGGGTGAGGGAGATTAACATTAAATGCACATGAGAGATCATATTGGGTTGATCAAAGTGTTCTAAAACTGATTTATGCTGGAGAATAAATGAATGAATCTGGGATAAAAGCATCATTGGGTTATATGCTTGAAAAGGGTGAATTATGATATGCAAAATGTGCCTCAATAGAGTTGTTTTAAATAGAAGATATAATACCTGGATTGGAGTTCTTCAGAGAAACAGAGCCAATATTTCAAGTATATAATAGATAATATTTAAAATATAAATATTTAAGATATAGAAATATATCTTCATCCGTTTGATGTTTCAATCTGAGTCTAGAGGCCAGAAAGACCAATGTCTCAACCAAGCAGTCAGGCAGAAGAGTTCCCTCTTACTCAGCCCTTTTTTTCTATTTAGACCTTCAACTGATTGGATAAGACTCACCCACATAAGGGAGAACAACCTGCTTTACTCAGTCTGCTGATTCAAATGTTAATCTCATGAAGAAATGCCTTCACAGACTTACTCAGAATAATATTTGACCAAGTGTCTGGACACTCTGGATCAGTAAAGTTGGCACATAAATTTTATAATCACAGGTCCACCTCTTGTTAACACACATCTTCTTAAACTATACCTAATCACCAAATAAAGCCAATGACAAGGTCATGCTACTTAAATATTGTAATATAAAGTCAATACATCTTATGTTACATGATAGGAAATAGGAAAGGGGAAAAACGATTTTATTTTTATACACACAAACATATTCATAACAAAATGAGGAAATACAAAAATTATAGTTCTGCAATTACAGAAACCACATTTCTATAACTGGTCATGTTGCTGTGCTGGAAATTTATAACTACTTTCTCCTGCTACTCATATTGTATTCTTTCTGCCTTCAGCAGGCACCTCAGCGAGTCATGGCTCTTTACCTGGTGGGGTGACCCAGACTCATTCCTGAAGGGTCTGGGCTGGTAGCAGTCCTGCCTGGATTGCCACTGTTGCTGGTACTGTAACAGAGTCTTCAAAAGGCCTTTCCACCATTTGATCAAACCAGTAGCTTCAGGATAGCAGGCAACACGGTAAAACCAGTGAATCCCATGAGCATGGGCCCATTGACACACTTCATTTGCTGATAAGTAGCTTCCATGATCAAAAGCAATGTTGTGTGGAATACCGTGATGGTGGATTAGGCATTCTGTAAATCCACAGAATGGTAGTTTGGGCAGAAGACTTGCATGCAGAGAAGGCAAATGTATATCCAGAGTAATATTTATTCTATTAAGAATAAAACACTGCCCCTTCCATGATGGAAGTGGTCAAATGTAATCAACTGTTCATGCGGGAATGGCACCATGCAGGGGGCCCAGTGTTGGTCTCTGCTGTTGCCAGTTGGGCACTCTGTGATTGCCTTAGCCAGGTTGGCCTTGGTAAGTGAAAAGCCATGTAGCTGAGTCCATGCATAACCTCTGTCCTGGCTACAATGACTACTTTGTTCATGGACCCATTGTGCAACGACGTGGGTGGCTGGGAAAAAAGACTGACTGGTATTCACATAACAAATCATCCTATCCACTTGATTATTAAAATCCTCCTCTACTGAGGTCACTCTTTGTGAACTTTTCCTTGGAACACAAATACCTTCATATTTTTTGCCCATTCGGAGAGTTCTATCCCATAGATCTTCCCCAAGTTTCCATGTTACAAATTTTCCAATCACGTTCCATCCAAGTCACTGACGATTCAGCCAAACCATTGGCCACAGCCTAGGAGTTGATATAAAGTCACATGTCTGATCATGTCTCCTTTCAAACAAAGTGAATGACCAGGTGCACTGTGCGACGTTCTGCCCACAGGGACCATTCCCCTTTACAGTGCCCTTCAGGATGTCCCCCAAAGGGGCTACAGTATTGCAGATGTTCACTTGTGGGTGGTGCCTGCATATTGCACAGAATTATCTGTAAACCAGACCTGAGTCTTCTCTTCTTCCATCAGTTGACCATAGGGAACTCCCTCTAAGGCTATGGGTGGAGGCTAGGAGAGACAAATTTGTGGAGCCGTGAGAATTTGGACCATTTCTTCATGTAACTCACTTGTACCTTCAGGGTCTATTCAGCCTGATCTCTTTTACACCACCTTAATTTGGAAGGAAAGTTATGACCAATCTAGACAGCATATTAAAAAGCAGAGACATTAATTTGTCAACAAAGGTCCGTCTAGTCAAGGCTATGGTTTTTCCAGTAGTCGTGTATGGATGTGAGAGTCGGACGGTAAAGAAAGCTAAGTGCAGAAGAACTGATGCTTTTGAACTGTGGTGTTGGAGAAGACTCTTGAGAGTCCCTTGGACTGCAAGGAGACCCAACCAGTCCATCCTAAAGGAGATCAGCCCTGGGTGTTCATTGGAAGGACTGATGCTGAAGCTGAAACTCCAATACTTTAGACACCTGATACGAAGAGCTGACTCATTTGAAAAGACCCTGGGAAAGATTGAGGGCAGGAGGAGAAGGGGACGACAGAGGATGAGATGGTTGGATGGCATCACCGACTCAATGGACATGAGTTTGGGTGAACTCCAGGAGTTAGTGATGGACAGGGAGGCCTGATGTGCTGCAGTTCATGGAGTTGCAGAGTCGGACACGACTGAGCAACTGAACCAAACTGAATTTGATGATGGAGTGCAGCTTTGCATACCCAGCTTTATGGCTTGGTGGGTCAGTTCATGATGGGCAGCTCAGGTCACATAGCGATTTGGAGGCCCATGCTTAAGCATTCAGTCTCTACTAAGACCCAGTAGCAGCCAAGAGCTGTTTCTCAAAAGAGCTTCTCTGGTGGCTCAGTGGTAAAGAATCCACCTGCCAATGCGGGAGACAGGGGTTTGATCCCTGGTCTGGGAAGATCCTACATGCTGAGGAGCAACAAAGCAACTAGAGCCTGTGATCCACCACAAGAGAAGCCGCCATAATGAGAAACCTGTATAATTCAATGAAGAGTAACCCCCTCTCGCCACAGGGGGAGAAAAGCCCACGGAGCAAGAAGACCCAGCACAGCCATAAACAAACAATTTTTTTTTTTTTAATAAAAAAGAGGAGTAGTCGTCTGTGGAGGATGACAGGACTTGGCTCCAGTATTCTAAGGGCCTGTGTGGCAGTTCACCTCTTGGGGCTGCCAGATACTCCAAACAGCATCCTGTCTGCCACTCTCGCCCCAGCACCGTGGCATCTACTGGATTGTGTGGCCCACACGGCAGAGGAGCAGAGCTTGTGCAGCAGCTTGACCTGTTGCAAAGCCTTCTCTTGTCCTGGTCCCACTCAAAGCTTACAGCTTTTCAAGTCACTTGGTGATCAGGCCAATATAACACACCCAAATGAGGAATATGCTGCTTCCAAAACCTGAAGAGGCCCGTTAAGGTGTTGTACTCCTCTGTTGGCTGTGGGATGGGCCAGATGACACAAGTTATCCTTCACTTCAGAAGGGATATTTCCATGTACCCCACACCACTGTACCTTTGAAATTTCAGTGACAGGCCCTGGACTTTAGCTAGGTTTATTTCCCATTCTCTGAGACACAAATGTTTCACCAATAAAAACCAATGTCTGGGGACTTCCCTGGTGGTTCAGTGGTTGAGAATCTGCCTTCCAATTCAGGGCACATGTTCAGTCCCTGGCTGAGGAATTGAAATTCCAATCGCCTCTGGGCAGCTAAGCCTGCACCCTGAAACTAGAGAAGCCCGGTTGTAACAGCCTCTGTACTGCAACACAGATCTAGTGCAGCCAAAAAAAAGAAAAAAGAAAAAAGAAATAAACAATACAACGTCTGGGGAATTCACTGGTGTTCCAATGCTTAGGATTCTGCACCTTCATTGCTGAGGGCACAGGTTCGATCCCCTGGTTGGGGAACTAAGATCTCATAAGTTGCGCGATGGCGGCAAACGAAACAAAACCAATACCTGCAATAGTCGCTACTTCTTGCTCACCAAGTCCAATCCGCATAATGTCATCAGTGTAATGGATAAGTGTGATATCTTTTGGTTTTGAAAGGTGTCAAGCAGAACATCATGCCCTGATGACCAGGGTCAGGGGAGCGCTCCAAATACATGGAGGGAGAGCTAAGATCGTCACAGTGCTGACCACCAGGAATAGAAGTCTAAGCACTTCTGCCCACTGCATGTCAGTATCAGAGTTGCCAAGGAAGACAATGTAGTCAAGCACCGGGTGGAAGAGTGCGTCACTCACATAGAGAAGAGACAGAGCAGGGTCACTTCTGTAGTGGGGACTTCCCTGGTGGTCCAGTGGTTAAGGATCTGCCTGCCAATGCAGAGGACACGGGTTCGATCTCTGGTCCAGCAGATTCCACATGTCACGAGCAGCTAAGCCCATCTGCCACAACTACGGAGCCATCCTCTAGAGCCCATGTGCCACAGCTGCTGGAGCCTGCGTGCTGTAAGACCTGTGCTCCACAACGAGAGGTGACCCCGTAATGAGAAGCCTGAACACCATAACAAGGAGAAGCCCCTGCTCACCACAGCTAGAGGAAGTCCACGCACAGCAGTGAAGACTCAGCACAGCCAAAAATAAATAAAATAAATAAAATTTAAAAATAATGAGTGTTGGTCCCCAGTGGCCAGTGGGTCCCCTCCTGGAAGCCGATGCTGGGCAATTAGCCTACGTGCACCCACTCTGGTGTCAGGTGAAAAGACTCCTCCCCCTTCCCATAAAATCTGAAATAGCTGGGGGCAAGCCTGAGGACTAGTGGTGCATTTGCTTAAGCAGAACACAGGAGTACATCAGGCAGGCTAGAGAGAGAGATTCCCACACAAGGTGATAAGCTCATTCAGGCTGTGTGGGCTCTTTACCTCCTGCCAGGCTGGATGAATCACAAGCTGGAATCAAGATTGCTGGGAGAAATATCAATAACCTCAGATATGCAGATGATGCCACGCATGGCAGAAAGTGAACAGGAACTAAAGAGCCTCTTGATGAAGGTGAAAAAGGAGAGTGGAAAAGCTGGCTTAAAACTCAACATTCAAAAAACTATGATCACGGCATCTGATCACATCAGTTCATAGCAAATAGAAGGGGGAAAAGTGAAAACAGTGACAGACTTTATTTTCTTGGGCTCCAGAATCACTGAGGATGGTGACTGCAGCCATGAAATTAAAAGATGATTGCTCTTTAGAAGAAAAGCTATGACAGACCTGGACACTATATTAAAAAGCAGAGACATCACTTTGCTGACAAAAGTCCATCTAGTCAAAGCTATGGTTTTTCCAGTAGTCATGTATGGATGTGAGAGTCCAACTCTCTCACATCCATAAAGAAGGCTGAAAGCTGAAGAACTGATGCTTTCGAACTGTGGTCCTAGAGAAGATTATTGAGAGTCCCTTGGCCAGCAAGGAGATCAAACCAGTCAATCCTAACGGAAATCAACCCTGAATATTCATTAGAAGGACTGATGCTGAAGCCGAAGCTCCAATACTTTAGCCACCTCATGCAAAGAGCCAACTCACTGGAAAAGGATGAGGATGAGATGGTTAGATAACATCATGAACTCAATGGACATGAGTTTGAGAAACTCTGGGAAATAGTGAAGGACAGGGAAGACAGGTATGCTGCAGTCCGTGGGGTCTCAAAGAGTTGGATATAACTGAGCAACTGAAAACCAACAAACAAGAAGGAAGTGTTTCAGGCCCAGCGTCCATTCTTATGCTGCGGATTGGGAGTTGAAAGGTTGTAAGCTTTTTCAACAAAAGGTGATCGAGATTCCTGTGAACTAAGTGATGACACAGGGCTGCAGAGGTGATATACCCCTGAGGTAGAACTGTGAAGATGTATCACTGGCCTTGCCAGCTGAAAGCCAGCTGCTTCTGGTGGTCCATATTGGCAAACATGGAGAAAAAGGCACTTTCCAGATCAAGAGTTGCATGTCAGGTACTAAGGGCTTCCCAGGTGGCTCAGTGGTAAAGAATCTGCCTACCGATACAGGAGACACGGATTCGATCCCCTGGAGGAGGAAATGGCAACCTACTCCAGTATTCTTGCCTAGATAATCCCATGGACATAGGAGCCTGGTGGGTTACAGTCCACGGGATCACAAAGAGTTGGACATGGCTGAAGCTACCAACCATGCACATCAGGTACCAAAGGATGTGTTAATTTGGGTCATGTGATGAAATCACATCTGGCAATTAGTCACCACCTGGTTAAGCTTGCAATAATCCACTCTCATTCTCCAAGATCCATCCATCTTCTGCACAAGTCAGATAGGTGAGTTGAATGGTGATGTGGTGGAAATGACCACTCCTGCATCTTTCAAGAACTTTAGGGTGGCAGTAATCTATGTGTAATCCCTTCAGGAATGTGGTATTGCTTTGGTTCACTATTTTCCTAGGCAGAATCAGTTCTAGTGGCTTCCACTTGGCCTTTCTCATCGTAAAAGCCCTCAATCCACAAGTCAGGGGACCAGTGTTGGTATTCTGGCAGCTGCTGAGTACATTCCAATTGTGCATTGCAAAACTGGGAAAATACCCATAGAATGGGTTCAGGGACTCATTAACCCACTGACATAGACTCCATAGCCTGGCACGCTATGGTTGCATAGGGTTGCAAAGAGTTGGACATGACTGAAGTGACGGATGAAGAGCATGTACTGCAGCATGCCAGTCTTCCCTGTCCTTCACTGTCTCCCAGAGTTTGCTCAGATTCATGTCCATTGAGTTGGTGATGCTATCTAACCACCTCATCCTCTGCTGCCCCCTTCTCCTTCTGCTCTCAATCTTTCTCAGCTTCAGGGTCTTTTCCAATGAGTTGACTCTTCAAATCAGGTGGCCAAAGTATTGGAGCATCAGCTTCATCAATGATCCTTCCAATGAATATTCAGGGTTAATTTCCTTTAGGATTGACTGGTTTGATCTCCTTGCTATCCAAGGGACTCCCAAGAGTCTTCTCCAGCACCACAATTCAAAAACATCAGTTCTTTAGCACTCAGCCTTCTTTATAGTCCAACTCTCACATCCATACATGACTACTGGAAAAACTATAGCTTTGACTAGATGGACCTTTGTCAGCAAAGTAATGAATTATCCCCCAATTAAAAATAAAATAAAACTTAAAGTAAAAAAATGAATTGGGAAGAATGGTTTTTCTTTCTATTATTTGGAAGAATTTGTGTCCAGTTGGCTTTATTACTTCCTTAAATGTTTGGCAGAATTTACTAGTGCCATATCTGAGCCTAATATTTGATCCGTGGGAGTTTTTAAAACAAGAGCTTTATTGAGATATAACTCATACCATACATTCATCCACGTAAAATGTACAATTCAGAGGTGTTTAGTACATTCACAGAGTTGTGCAATCATTGCCACAATCAATCTTAGAACACTTTCACCACTCCAGAGAGAAACTCCAAACCATTAGCAGTCACTCCCCTTTTGTGGCAATGTTTTTCATTATAGATTCAATTAAGAGTTTTATGCTTCCTTCATGGTTAAACCCAAGGCCCAAACCTCAGGACTAGCTTTTCCCAGAGACTCCTGCTCCAGGATCAATGTCAGCAAATGATGAGGCACTGACCATCTGTGGCACTGGGCTGGGATGCAGAGAGGACATGAGCGAACAGGGCAATAAACCCAGGATCTATAGAAACCTGAATTTTAGCACTAGGTTACAGCTCAGCCTTTGAACAAGCTTCAGTTCTCCCCCATCCACTTTGGTTGCATCATGAGGCATGTAGGATCTTAGTTCCTCAATCAGGGATCAAACTCACACTCCCTGCATTGGAATCATGGAGTCTTAACCACTGGATTGCCAGGGAAGTCTGGACAACTAGGAAAGTCCCAAGCTTAAATTCTGAACCTGCATCTTTGCCTATCAAGTAGGGAGAGTAATCTTTCTATTTTTCATGATTGGGGTGAGAAAAATAAGAGAAACCCACTCCAGTATTCTTGGGCTTCCCTTGTGGCTCAGCTGGTAAAGAATCTGCCTGCAATACAGGAGACTTGGGTTTGATTCCTGGGTTGGAAAGGTGCCCTGGAGAAGGGAAAGGCTACCTACTCCAGTATTCTGGCCTGGAGAATTCCATTAACTGTATAGTCCATGGGGTTGCAAACAGTTGGACACGACTGAGCCATTTAAAAGAAAAGAAATTAGAGAAATGTGTGTGAAATCACTTTGAAAACTGGGAGGTAGTCCAGTATTATTGAGGGCTTCTCTGGTGGTTCAGATGTAAAGAATCTGCCTGCAATGCAGGAGACCGGGTTCAATTATCTGGGTAGGGAAGATCCCCTGTAGAAAGGAACGGCTACCCACTCCAGAATTCTTGCCTGGAGAATTCTATGGACAGAGGAGCCTGGTGGGCTATAGTCCATCAGGTCACATAGAGTCAGACATGACTGAGCGACTAACATTTTCACTTTTCTCTTACCTCAGGTATTATTGATGGGCTGGCAATTTAGCTAAGGAGACATAAATAATATAGAAATATAAGCATGGGCAACAATACATTTTTGAGCACTCACTGTGTGCTAAGCACTATATTAAGTGCTGTGTATGCATTACCTCACTGGATTCTTACAATAACCCTGTGAAGTAAGTGCTGTTATTATTTTTATTTTACAGATGAGAAAAGCGATGCTTGGATGGATTCAACAACTCACTCAAGGTTATATAGTTAAAAGGACAGCACGCGGGGAGGAGCTGGTCTGTCTGAGCTGACCAGTAAGCCCATGAAAGGACGGCCTTAATGGTCTGTCCAGAAAGCTGCTCCTCTTCACAGGGTGCAGGTTACTCCAGTAACCCTCATAAAGCAATCTGTCCCCCACCCTGACGTCTCTGGCCCTCTCCCCATAATTTCTGTGAATGTCTCCTCTTTGCCCTTCCTATGCACCCCACCCTGAAATTCAGATTCTTCTCATAGCTTCACAAATCAGTTCTGGGATGGATGCAGAGGCTCTTGTTTCCATGGTGATGTGCGGAGGCTGGTACCACACGCGCCAAGGGTAGGCGATGCAGAGAATTGGCTCAGGATCCAAAGGAGTCGGCAGTAGCCAGGCTCTGGGAAAAGAGATCGATGAGAAAGCCGAGTCTGAGTGGCTGGACCTCCCTTGGAGCTCCAGAAGGACTTCCACCCCCACCACACCCCTGCCCTCCTCAAACTCCTAATTTGGGAGTAGACCGTAGGAGCCCAGGGGAACGGAAGCGGTGGGGGCTTCAAAGCAGAAGCTACCGCCTCTGACTTGTTTGAAAACAAAGCGTAATCTTGACGGGAGAGGCTACCCAGCTGGGGGGCCGCCTCCTTCCGTAGCCCCTCTGCCTCACTCTCCTCTGCCTGCTCTGACCTCATTCTTTGAACCGCGGCCGGGTCGCTGACGGGGAGCCGGGCGGCCAGCAGGGGGCAGAGTCTCCCTCCGTCAACGCTTCTGCCGGCCTCCTTCCTCTCTGCTCCCGCCACCCCTGTTCTCACCAGGATTATTTTCAGCTGACAGGCTGCAAAGGCGCAGTAGGTGGATTTCAGGACAGAAGAAGGGTTCTGGCAGGGGCTGTGAGTGGCTGAAGATTCAGTCTTTAGACTGTGCGCTCGGCTGGGGAGAGGGAGTGCTTAGTGCTTAGGGCCCCGAGTCAGGGGCCGAAGCAAGGACACTTTAACTTCTACTGGCAAAGATTTCCTCTAAGGTTTATCTTGATCTGTTGAAACACCCTAACCCTGAGGAGGAGGCTTAGTCATCCACTCAATAACTGTTTATCGAGTATCAACGATTATATTCACGGATGGATGCATCCAATCAAATAGAGTGTTTACGGAATGTCCTTAACCTTTCCGGGGGCAGAGGAGGGGACGTCACATATCCTTTGAGATTATGATAAAAAATACAGACTCTCTGCCAGAAAGAATGCACTGCAAATCTAGAAATGCTGTTGTGTGGTTTGGGGAGTCTCATGAACTCCTGGGAGTTCACCCATGGGCCTCAGGACTTAAACTCCTGGTTTACTTTGAGCCCTGTGCTGGGCTTTGAGGGTACAATACAAATGAGGTGTGCATATACCCACCCTGTCTGAGCTTCAGAGGCTAGTGGGAGACACAGATGATTACAGACACTTTTACACGTTGAGGTATGGGGAAGTCATTATGGTTTATGCGTGAGTTAACTTGAATTTGATGCTAATTAGAACAGTGTGTTTGTAGCCTATCAAACGTACATTGTACATCTGCTTTAATTATTAAGGAAAAGGGCACATTGACCAGAAGTAAAAGAATGTCCATGTTAAAAATAAAGATTAAATACTTCCCTTTGTGGGAAGCCAATGCTGAGTACTCCTTCAGTGATAAGACTCCCTTCCCAGGTGCCAAGGCCATACTGACTCACTGTGTGCAGTGCCGGTCTGGTTTTTCTTTCGAAACCTTGAAGGAAGATATCCCTGACTTTTTCGATGTTCTTTGTTCTGTGCTGAAAGCCGTGCTTTTCTGAACAGCTCCTCAGTTACCTGAGAGGCTGTCTTCCTGGCTGTAATCCTCAGTTTGGCTCAAAGAAAACTTTCTTCTATTGCTATTAAAGATCGTTTATTGATTACTTTCCACTGACACAGGACAGTAAAGAAATGCTTAAAATACAGTGGGGAAATTCAGGAGACCCACCAGGACCCAGACCAGGGCCCTTACGGAAAGCTGAGACCTGAAGACGGAGCAGGAGCTGGTCAGGCAAAGGCTTGAGGGAGAACACACTGGGCAGGGAGAAAAGCACAGGGAAAACCTTGCGAAGAGGGAACGGCAAACCTGAGACGCCAGCAGGAGGCCTGTGCAGCGGGCTCAGCAGTGCCAGGCGGAGAACGCATGAGAAATGGGGCTAGAGGGTGAGTGCCATATGCAGCCCCTGGGATGTGACAGGGAACAGGGAGACAGCCGCCGCCCTCAAGGACACTGGCAAGAAAGCTGGTGGTTCTGCGGTAGAAGGGTAAGTTCAGCACCAGGAGTGAGCAGAGCGCGGTGTGGGAGTATGCAGGAGGAGCTGTATACCCAGTCGTGGGGATCGGCCCAGGGCCCAGGACGTGAGGCTCAGTGATACACATGGTATATATCCAGAATACCCTCAGCCTCTGAAAACAGCCAGAGGATGAATGGGGAGGGAGCAGTGACAAGTGCACCTCGGTTTGACTGCATCCTATCGTTAGGAACACCTTTTATGTTGGGGGCGAAGAGGGCTCAGCTGGAGTGAGCTCAGCTCTGCCTACTTTTTAACTTCAGAGCTGAGGCCAGAAGCAGCCTTGGCTAGAAAAGTGGGTGAGGAGAGACAGCAATAGACCTGCCGCCCCCAGCCCCTGCTGTAGGGTTAGGGGTGGAACAGGAAGAGCACCGGGTGAGACAGGCAAGCAGGTATTACAGTGATTTATTGTCAGTGATTTATTTTAACACTCATCTAGGACTTACTGCATGCCAGGCACTGTCCTAAACACTTAATCAATTTTCATTCCATAACACCTCTAGGAAATAGGCATGATCTTCAGTGTCATTTTACACCTGGGGAAAATGAGGCACAGAGCAGGTAAGTGCCTTGGCAAAATCAAATAGCAAGGGACAAAGCCACCATCGGGACCCAGGCAGTCTGGGCTCTTCACCACTGAGTGAGCCTACCTCTGGAAAGGAAAGCAGTTGCAAGAGCTAAGAACTGAGCCTGGGCCTCCCACACAAGAGCTGAGAATTCTACCAGTCCACCTCCCAAGACACTGATACTTGCTCTGCAGGAGGTCCCAGGGCAGTGGGAGGAGCACAGGGATTGGTGAGGCCTTGGCCATCTGCTGGGCTAAGGCTGGGGATCCAGGACTGGAGAGGGGCAACAAGCTAAGTAAGACGGTCAGGGGCAGAGTAAAGTGGACTCTCCTACTGTGGTCCCTGAGCCCCAGCCCCTTCCTCCCTTAGCACTGTCATCTCTAGCCATTCTCCCCTCACGCACAATGTTTTCATCTTGCTGTTCTTTCCTGCCCCCAGGGTGGTCTTACTTGCTGTGGCCTCTGCCCTGAACCACCCCACCCACTGCACACAGATACACCCTCCTCATGTTTTCTCAGGCTGATCCCCACTCATCCTTCAGATCCCAGCCTCACTGTGGGTTTTTCAGAGAGGCCATCCTGGGTCCCATCTCTGGATTAGTTATTCTGTTATACTTTCACAGTAGTAACCTATTACTTCCCTTTATAACCTATATTATAATTTGAAGTTGTAGATCCAATTGTGCTTGATGCTTGATTCTCCTGTTAGACTGCAAGCTTCCTGAGGACAAGCTGCTGCTGCAAAGTCGCAGCAGTCGTGTCCGACTCTGTGCGACCCCATAGATGGCAGCCTACCAGGCTCCTCTGTCCCTGGGATTCTCCAGGCAAGAACACTGGAGTGGGTTGCCATTTCCTTCTCCAATGCATGAAAGTGAAAAGTGAAAGTGAAGTCGCTCAGTCGTGTCCGACTCTTAGCGACCCATAGACTGCAGCCTACCAGGCTCCTCCGTCCATGGGATTCTCCAGGCAGGAGTACTGGAGTGGGGTGCCATTGCCTTCTCCACCTGAGGACAAGGGCCCCACTCTATTCTCCACTTTGAACTTTGCTTATGGACTTCCCTGTTGGCGCAGTGGATAAGAATCTGCCTGCCGATGCAGGGGACATGGGTTCGATCCTGGTCTGGGAAGATTCCACATGCAACTAAGCAACTAAGCCTCTGCACCACTTCTACAGAAGCCCAAGTGCCCTATAGCCCTTGCTCCACCACAAGAGAAGCCCCGGCAATGAGAAGCCCATGCACTGCAATGAAGAGTAGCACCCGCTCTCCACAACTAGAGAAAGCCCACACAAAGCAATGAAGACCCCGTGCAGCCCCCCAAAACACAAACAAAATGAAACCTTGCTCTTGGCATAGTGCTAGACACATATAGACACTCCATAACATTTTGCTAAATGAGTAAAATGAGTGTATGAATTTAGAAGGGTTTCAGAGGTCTACTGGTCCAATGCTGGTTTCCCTCTAGCATATGCCCAGTAGGCAGTCATTTACTTTCCCTTTGAATATCCCTAATATCAGAGAACTCACTACTTCACAAGACGCCCTTTCCATTTTTGAAGAGATTTAATAGAAAAAAAGGGAAAAAAAAGAAGCATCATGACGGTTCAGCAGGTAAAGAGTCTGCCTGCAATGTAAGTGGCACAGGAGACTTGGATTCAATCCCTGGGTCAGAACGATCTCCTGGAGGAAGAAGTGGCAACCCGCTCCAGTATTCTTGCCTAGAGAATCTCATGGACAGAGGAGTCTGGGGGGCTACAGTCCATGGGGTCACAAAAAGTCAACACGACTAAGCACAGCACAGGTAAAAGAATAGTCCTTTCTTATTGAAAATAAAAACAAAAACGGATTCCCTGTTATTTCTTTGTCCTAGTTTGGCCCTCTGGAGCTACATGCAATCAAGACAGTCCTTTAAGCACTTACAGACAGCCATCCTCCTCGCCTCCTCCACCCTCAACCTTTGCTGTGCCACCTAAACAGTTCTTTCAGTTTTGGAAGCCTTGGTTTCTTAACCCTCTCCACCCTGGGCTCTTTTCTCAAGAAACACCCACTTTGGTCAGCACTCAGAATGTAGCCTCATTTATGAATTATTAGCCCCTACTCTCAGCCACTTGGCATAGATGCAGCAGGATGATGGAGAAGAAAGTGAGAAAGAAAGCTGTTTCTTTCTCTCCAGTGTAAGCAGGGATGTGATTTTCCAGGAAACAATATTATTAATGATGGTTGGGGCCCCAGGCTAGTTCTGAACCAGATGTACCGCTGTCAGCTGCATTCTGGGTCAAGTGGCCTTTCTGGACCCTTTTCTTCGGGGAAAATGTCTTTGGGTTCCAAACAACCAAGTTATATATAAACCCTTTAGATAACCAGCTTACAAATTGGGAACTGCTTCTAGAGAAGTATTTAGGTAACACCGAGTGGGAGAGTGAAGGGACGAGAACAGAGTGGGCTTGTTCAGAAAAGTTTCCAAGAGGTTTTCAAAGCAAAGGCAGGGAAAGTGGAAAGGCACACAGGCTTCAAAGCCAGACAAACTTGGGTTCAAATCCCAGCTTTGTCATTCCTATTGGGGGAGGCCCAGCTGTGGTTACCTAACTTTCCTTTGGGTTCCTGTGTCTAGAAAGACAATCATTGCAGAGTTGCTTGACAAGTGCTGATGAATGGTAGGTATTGTTGTGCTTTCAAAGTGTAAGTCTTTTCCCTTGAGGTGAGGTGTCACGATCCATGACTTACTAAGACCCTGACCCCAATACGCAGCTGGCTCACATGCAGGAACACGAGCTGATTACAGAGGACTGTCCATAAGGAGATGTTCCAAAGCCTGGCAGGGGTAAAGGGGATTTCAGAAAGAAGTTGGGGTGACAAAGGCATTGGGGGTCTGAGTGTCCCCCAAAACAGGCACATCAGTGCACACCGTTTCTGTGGAGGTGTGTGTCTGCGTGGGCCCTGTGAGGTCTGGTGACTGTGCATGCCAGCGTTCTGCCTGTCAACGGGACTCAGGAGATTGCCCTCCGTCTCTCAGGCTCCATTACTCAGCTCTCGGCAGTCCCACTCTTATCCCTTAGCTGTCTGCCCTCTGGCCTCTTCCCTTTTTTTACCAACTTGGATGGCTTTCTTCTCTGGGAACAAAGGAGGTGTTCAGTTCTGGGCAGTGCCTGGCTCCAGCTCCCCGCCCCCTCTCCCTTCCCCTCTCCCCTGGAGCGTTGCCCCCCACACCCCCCTTCCCGTCTTGAGCAGACCCCTTGGTTCTGAGAGGCCCCTTCCCACAGTTCCATGGAGAGACGCGGCTGGACTTCTTGGTCAGCATCCCCCTTTTTCTCACCCTCTCGCCCCCATTCCTGTCCCCGATGAGGCCTCTGAAGCTTCACTTGTCTGGGCAGGAGGCAGCTCCTCTCCCCATTGTCTGACCAGGATTTGGAAGCTCTGGTTTCCATAGCAACCCCTGGGCATTTAATTAAGGGAGGAGGCCTTCATCTCTTCCAGTCCGGGCAGTTCCAAATCTCTGCCCGAAAAGGATACCCTGAGGGGGTGAGGCAAAAGCATTGTCCTCCAGTATAGCACAATTCTGGCTTCTCCACAGCACCCAGTATAGCTTTCCCAGCCCATCCCCTCCCACCTGCCGGCCGTCTCTCCACCGCACACCAGAGCAAACTGGGGAAACCTCACAGGCCAGCCAGGGCGAGCCCCAGGTCCCAGAATAGTAGGGTTCTGGGTCGGGGAGTAGGTAACTTCTGTAAGCCACCCCCTCTTCTGGCTTTGTTTACTGCACCAGTGGATTGGGGATGGGATGGGGCAGTGAAAAAAGTGTTGTTAGTTGTGCCTGACTTTGTGATCCCCTGCACTGTGGGGTCGCACAGAGTCGGACTCGACTGAAGCGACTCAGCAGCAGCAGCAGCAGCACTGTAGCCCGCCAGGCTCCTCTGTCCATGGAATTCTCCAGGCAAGAATACTGGAGTGGGTAGCCCTTCCCTTCTTCAGAGGATTTTCCCGACCCAGGGATCGACCACAAGTTTCCTGTATCACAGACAGATTCTTTACTGTCTGAACCACCAGGGAAGCCCCTGGTGGGATGGGATAGGGGTAGGAGCTAATTCAACACTGGCCCTACCATCTAATTGCTCTTTGAAACCCCTGGAATTTAATGTAAAATGTTGTATATAAATTCTTATAAGCTGCAATTCTTGTTGTCTAGTCACTAAGTTGTGACCAACACTTTGGTGACCCCGTGGACTGTAGCCTGCCAGTCTCCTCTGTCCATGGGGTTTCCCAGACAAGAACACTGGAGTGAGTTGCCATTCCAGGGGATCTTCCCAACCTAGGGATTGAACTCTCATCTCCTGTGTGCTTTCATCAACTCCACAAAGGTATCTGTGATCTCAAAAATTTCCCCAGATCTGTCATTGGCTAGCTGTCAGAACTTTGGCAAATTACTTAACTTCTCTGTGCCTCTAAGTCCTCATCTGTACAGTAGGGTTCATAATTCTTACTTTGAGAGATGGTGAACACTTGGTAAGGGGTTATTCTTGTTACAGTTATTATTACTATGAGAGGGGGCTAAATGGAGGACCCTACCCCTTATTCGTTCCACACCCACAGCCCCTCAAGATGACAGGTCAGCCCTTGGTAGAAGGCTTTCACCTCCTCCTCCCTCCTCCCTGTCCGCCCCACCCCAGGCTGCTGGAAAGTGCTCCAGACTCTGATCGGAAGCTGGCAGCTTTTAAGAGCTCGTCATGAGGTGGAATTTCCAAGCTCCAGTAACCGAGTTATCCGGGTTCCTGAAATTCCTGACTCCGATTTCTCAGCTGTTGCTGTGACCACTTTTTCCCATTTCTGGTTAGGTTAGTTTGTGTGTGTGTGTGTGTTTCCTTTTCGCTGTATTTTTAGACTTCGGAAAAAATAAACACAGCTCACACACTAGCACCTTCCTGATCTTTTGGATCTTCATAGGCGTGGGGGTGAGGGCAATTCTTTCCATGACCGCGACCATTCTTCAACCCTGCCCCACCCATCCTTACCTTCTGTTGAAAATTTCCAGCCTTATCCCACCCATCTCGCATTACCGCCTCTCCCATCCCCTCAACACTGGTAAATGTTGCTTGTAATGTGAAACTTTTGGGTCTTACATCCTTTCTATCCTTTTGTCTTGTTTCCCTCTTGTTTTCCCACAGTGGGAAGCTTCCCCCACTGTGGCGTTCTTTTCCCTCCCTGCAGGAGAGCCACTCTATTTCTGCAGTTCGGGGCTCGTCCCACTGTGACAGCACCTGACTCAAAGGAGGAGCTGGGGAGTCCAGTGAATCTAGGAGCCCACACCCCACCAATTAGGTTCAGGCTTCGTCATCAATAAAGCAGCACTTGCCTAAGCCTCAGTGGGCTTCCCAGGTGGCACTAGTGGTAAAGAACCTGACTGCCAACGCGGTAGACATTAGAGACGTGAGTTCGATCCCTGGGTTGGGAAGATCCTCTTGAGAAGGGAATGGCAATCCACTCCAGTATTCTTGCCTGGAGAATTCCACGGACAGAGGAGCCTGGCAGGCTACAGTCCATGGGGTCACAAAAGGGTCGGACACAACTGAGTGACTAAACCACCAGAGTTGTAGCGAGGTTGAAGTGAACTAATGCAAGGAGAATACAGAGCTCAGGTGCCTTGCAGGTGGCAAAGGCCTTGCTAATGGACCTGAGGGTCCTCCAGGACGCAGGGCTGTTTCTCAGGCCTGTTTCATTCAACCCTGTCCCCTGCCCATCGGAGTCCTCAGCTGGACTCAGTGCTGCCCGAAGACACAGGTGATGTCCAGAGGTGGCACAGGAGAGGTGTCGGGGGAGGGCTCAGGGTTTTCTCTTGAGAAGGCAAGAGACAAGGATTTGGATTATTCAGTCTGGAGAAAACTGGAAGAGGGAAGGAAAGGCTTTTAACAATAATAACAGACTTGAGGGCTCTCTGTGTCACATTCTGTTTTGTCTCCTTCAGGGAAGAGGAAGTGTTGGGGTTGGAGCGTCTAGGAACTGGTGAGCAGAAGAATGTCCCAGCTGTGCATGAAACTCTGGCTCAAGAAATTAAAAATCTCTGCCAAGGCTCACAGAGGTTGCCTAAGGTCACAAGGCAGTCGGTGCTGGGCCCTGGACATGGACACAGACCACAGCCCACTGAACGTGGGCCAAGGCTTTCAACCCACACGTTGTGGCCAGAGGCCCAGAGCCCCGGGGAGTCAGATGGATTGGCAAACCCAGTGGAGACTCCTGATTTGCTTAAGAGTCCCATCCCCAGGAGGTGGTGGAAAGAACACAAGGTAATGCAATATTGCCACCTCCATTTCAGAAAAAGCAAAGCTCAGTGAAAGATGGAGTAATTCACCCAGTTCATATAACTGGGAACGGCTGGGACCAGGATGCGAGCCCCGGGCCGCATGATCTGAGCCTGGGTTCTCTACCTGTGCGGCCTCTGGATGTGTGGAGTCTGGTTCTCAAGCTAGTGGGGCTGACTCTGGAGCGGAGATGCTAATGAAGTCCTGTAGCACCTCTTGGACCCTCGGAGGACCGAGGACTGAGTGAGACAGTGTAGGTGGAGCCCAGCACGCAAGAGAGCCGACACCGCTGTCCTCATTCTGTCTGTCTGGCTTCGGGTCTGCCTTTCCGCTATTTGCTCTGTGCCGGGGTTTATGCCCTTGGCCTTCACTAACCTGGAAGCAAATATCTGTCCTTCCTCCGTGTTTGTCCTCAGTCAGTAAACAGGATTGTGGGTTAAGGGGTGACTGCCTGACCCTCACAGTCCAACCAATGCCAGACTCTGGTTGTCTGGGGCACATCCCCTGGCATGCCCTGAAAGACTGGACTGGGGGTGAGCCGGGAGGCTCCCAGAGAGCAAGTCCAGCCTCACATTTTGTATAAGGATGCTGAGGCCCAAAGAGAGAGTCTGGGTCAGGGTCATTCCTTCAGTTTGTCCACAGTCACTGAGCACCTGCTGGGTGCCAGCTACCATTCTAGTTGGCGATATGGCAGGAAATGGTACTGAAAAGACCCCACCAAGAGGCAACATAAGAGACACAGGTTCAGTCCCTGGGTCAGGAAGATCCCCTGGAGGAGGGCATGGCAACCCACCCCAGTATTCTTGCCTGTAGAATCCCACGGACAGAGGAGCCTGGCGGTCTGCAGCCCATAGGCTCTCAAAGAGTTGGATATGACTGAAGCAACTCAGCAAGCACACGTGCAAGTCTGCCTTACCAGAGTGGAGGAGGAAGGCAACAAAAAATAGGTACACGAAAAACACATGCCAGGAAAAGATCGTGGTGACCAGTGCCAGAGAACACGAAAAGGAGTTGTCAACTGGTTACTTCAGTTAAGGTGAGTTCTCTGGGCAGATGACACTAAAACCCCAGATCTAAGGGATGAAAGGATACCAGTGGGGACCATCAAGGAGCAGGGTGCTCCTGGAAGAGGGCATGCAGCTAAAAGCTCCCAGGTACAAGCAGAATACATGGTACTTAGTAAAGGTGACTGTTTGGGGAAATTTAATGTTCTTTTTTTTTCCCCAGGAACTTTAACTTCATAGGGAGCTGTCATGCTGGAGGAAGTCTAAGGGAGGAAAGGCGCTCAGGAACATGTGAGTGAGCTTGGAAATGATGTGAAGGCTGAGCCACACATACTCCCTTTCCAGTTTCCCAGGTCCGGCCACTTCCTCATCCGCTAGTGTAGTATGAACGTGTGTGTGTGTGATAAATATATATTTATATGTAAATGTATATGTAGATAAAGTGTGAACATGTCTATGTTTTGGGCTGTGATGTAACGTGTTTCTTTTTAAAAAGTGTTTATTATTATTTATTTGGCTGTGCTGGATTTTAGTTGGAGCTTCCCTGATGGCTCGGGTGGTAAAGAATCTGCCTGCAATGCAGGAGACCCCGGTTCGATCTCTGAGTTGGGAAGATCCCGTTAGTTGTGGTATATGGTGTTTTCAATTTTCGCTGCAGCAGGCAAACTCTTAGTTGCCGCACGTGGGATCTAGTTCCCTGACCAGGTATTGAACCCATGTCCCCTGCATTGGGAGCGTGGATTCTTAGCCACTGGACCACCAGGAAAGTCCCCGTAACAAATTGCTGACTCTGACTTGTGATAGAAAATTTGAGAGCCGTGATTGGAGGAAGCAAAGGTTCAGCATGGCTGGAGCACGGTGGGGAGGGGAAGAATACAAGGGCAAGACAGGTCATGTATGGGTCTAAAAGAAACTGGATTTTATTCAAAATGAACCTGACCCCATAAGACTTAAGCAGAGAATGGACATGACCCATGTAGTTTCTTGGTTTTGTTTTTAATCTTGCCTTTTAGAAATAGATAAACTGAATCTCCTTATAGTTGCTTTTTCCACCAAAACAGATTTGCCTTGCTTTTGCTGGCAAGAAATTGGGTTGGGGGGAGGCAGAGGAAAGTTATACTTCTGTCCACCTTGCCAGATCAAGAAGGACCTCCTGGAGGGACCCAGGAGAGGGGGCACCCAAAGATCCCCGGGAGGCTGTAATGAAGGGTGGCAGAAGGAGGCCCAGAGAGGGTAGAGGAGGGCGGGGGAGTTGCTACACTAGCAGATGAGGAAGTGGCTGGACTTGGGAAACTGGGAAGGGAGTGTGTGTGGCTCAGCGTTCACGTCGCTTCCTGGCTCACTCCCCTGTTCCCCAGCGCCTCTCCTTCCTTAGACATGCCCCAGAGTGAGGGCCCCCTAGCACCTTGGCCCTGACCAAGCCTCAGTGGTGGCAAGAGAAGGCAGGAAGCCCTACCTGCTGCGGTCTTACCAGGGTCCTCTGCTCCAGGTGCCTGTTTCAGGAATGGTGGCTACACTCACCCTGGCCACACACTGCTCCTCTGTCCCCCACTCCCAGCCCACAACTCAGTCCAGACCAGGCAGAACAAGGTTTCCCCAGGACCACTGTCTTTACTGTGTCCCTATTTCCCCCCCTGCCCCATCCTCAGCCATCTTTTCCCTCCTAATTCTTAGTCTAGTTCAGGTAGCTTTTCTTTTTTTCTCTTCCTGTATAGCCCTTTACACACACACACACACACACACACGCACACGCACACGCGCGAGCATTCACTGGTCCTCTTTTTCCATCTCTTGCTTCCACACTGTCCCCTTCCCTAGATCATTCCCTATATACTACCCACCTCTCAGCATCTTCTTATTTTAACCATAGCTCAATGCTACTTCCTCTAGGAAGTTTCCCAAGAAAATTCTCCTTTTTCCTTTTGTTTTTGCTTCTAATCGCTCACCAGATTCATACAACACTCAGCTCTCAGGAAGAGGAGCAGAAGAGCCCAAGAAAGAGAAAAGCTGCAGGAATAGGCCTGGCCTTCACAGCTAATCTTTGGTTTTCTCCTACGGAATATAACGCTTTCACAGAATATCAACATCAAGCAAGGCCACCCAATGACCGTAACAGATCAAGAACAAGACCTCGCTGTAGTCACATCCAAACACAGACAAAACAAGAAATTGTCCAAGCCATAAACATGAACAAACATCCCCCTGTGAGTGGCTGCTGCTCCTTTACCAATCACAGCGTTAGTCTTGCTTCGTTCTTATTTACTAAGGTACCACTGTGGATTAGAATGGAGAAGGTGGGGACTTCCCTGGTGGTCCAGAGGTTAAGACTCTGTGCTTCCACCACAGTGGGTATGAGTTAGGGAACTAAGTTCCTTCATGCCAGTGCAGCACAGCCAAAAAAAATAGAACCCCCCCCCCCAAAAAAAAAGGTACCCAATTGTAGAATCCTCCAGCTTCCTGACAACCTCTAACCCAGGGCAACCTTGCTTCCCTGCTGCTACTGCTGCTGCTGCTAAGTCACTTCAGTCGTGTCCGACTCCATAGACGGCAGCCCACCAGGCTCCCCCGTCCCTGGGATTCTCCAGGCAAGAACCCTGGAGTGGGTTGCCATTTCCTTCTCCAATGCATGAAAGTGAAAAGTGAAAGTGAAGTCGCTCAGTCGTGTCCGACTCTTTGCAACCCCACGGACTGCAGCCCACCAGGCTCCTCCGTCCATTGGATTCTCCAGGCAAGAGTGCTGGAGTGGGGTGCCATCACCTTCTCCGCTGCTTCCCTGACCTCTCCCCAAATCTGCAAATTTAAGTCCAAATCCTAAGCCTTTTCCTGGATGCCCACAGTTGGTGTGTGTTGTTCTCCTTGATGAAATGAGTTCACAAACCCCATTTTGTTTGACTACAAGTGTCTGCTGGTAGTCTTTGGCTGGAGGGCATTGACAATCAAGAAAAAACATACAAGTACACTTGTGCATATTTTTTAAAACTCTGAACTCCTACGTTTTGGTTTTTAAGTGTATTTTATGATATTTTAGTACCACATTCCCTTTCCTAATTATGTTCTCAGGCAAACTGCCCCACCCCCTGAATCATCTGCTTCAGCTGGTTACATGATTCTTCAGTCCTTGGGCGAGCTGAGCATTTTCCTGCATCTCTCCTCTCCAGTCTTTTTTTTTTTTTTTTTAATAATGTTTGTCTGTTTATGTATTTGACTACCTTGGGTCTTAGTTGCAGCTCTCTGTAGCACTTGCTTCAATAGTAACAGCGCTCTGGTTTAATTGCTTCACAGCATATGGGTATGTTCATTTCTAGAGCAGGGATCGAACCCACGTCCCCTGCATGGTCAGGAGGATTCTTAACCACTGGAGCAGGGAAGTCTTGCCGTCTCCAATCTTGCATTAAGATTGAAGCCCAGGAGAAACCACTCTCTTAGATGAGGCTTCCAAGATCACCCAACCAGATCTGACCTCTCCCTTCTCAGCACTCCTACAGCACTTGTTTCAGTTACCCGCCAGGCTCTTGTTTTATCTCTTCCTCATAAGCTGTAAACTCCATGAAGATGGGGACTGAGTCTTAAAATCTTGTTTAGCACTCTAGTGACTGCTCCAGCTAAAAGGCCCCGTCAAAGGGTCAGGTGTTCCCATGGCTAGGAGCCAGGGATCCCTGAGATCATGAGAAGTTATGGTTTAGAACTGAGAAGTGGGGCGCCTGAGTCATATTAAGGAGGGGTGAGTGGGCCTTGCCTTCCAGACTCCTGGGGGACACAGGTGGCAGTATCCCTGGGAGCTCTTTGTAAGGATCCCTAGGGCAGAGAAAGTCCTGGGTTTGTGTACTCTGTGCTAAGAGTCAGAGTGGATTTGAATTTGCTACCACCCTGAACACCTTGGTGTATTATGTCACTGTCCTAGATAAGGACCTTATCACAGTAATCAGAGTCAAAAAA
The DNA here is from genome assembly GCF_023091745.1 of Budorcas taxicolor. Lineage (NCBI taxonomy): Eukaryota > Metazoa > Chordata > Mammalia > Artiodactyla > Bovidae > Budorcas > Budorcas taxicolor. The sequence goes on from NC_068914.1 coordinate 75,734,709, forward strand.
GATAGGACAGCCCTGAGCTTTGAAGGTGTGGTACACACACACTCACACACACACACACACAAACACATACACATACACTCATGCACATGATATCCAGGCTAGTGGCTTTTAAATTGTGTTCCCTGGAGTTTGTCCCCTAGGACAAACTGGGGGGCTGAGTGAGTCCCATCCCAAGTCCCTAATTCTGATTTAACCACAGAAGTTTTGCTTTTCATCTTTTTGTGTTTGGGAATACTCCATGAGATGTAATTTGTAAAAGTGTTTAATACATGTTAACAACACCATGGAGATACAATCAGCAAAATCCAGAATATGGAAGACACTGTAGAATAAACAACGTGGTTTCTTCATCAGGTAAACTATAGGGAAAAAAAGGAAATGGAACCTATGAAATAAAAGATGCTTAAGAGCCATATCAGTGAAATTCAGTGAGTGGACTTTGTTCAGATTCCAGTGATTTAGTTAACTAAATCAATGAATGACACAATTGGGGAAATTTTAGCACTGACTGACTATTTGGTGATTTTTAAGGAGTTATTTATTTTTGGTGGGGATGATGGTATTTTGATTATGTTAATGAAGAATCTTTTTATTTTTCAGATGAGTACTGAAACCTCTATGGATTAAATGATATGACATCCAAATTTGCCTTACAATTGTCCAGTGAGGAGGTGTACTGGGGAGAAGCTGGGTGGGGGTATAGATGAAGTAGGATTGTGTGGATGATTGTTGAAGCTGGGTGATGGTTACAAATGGGTTTGTTGTATTTTTCTATTTCTTTAAATATTTGAACATCTCCACACAATAAGTTTTTTTTTTTTTAAGAAAAAAAACAAGTTAAAGGAGATTGTAAAGAAAATTTGAAATTATAAACTTATTTATTTTTTAAGTAACCGCTTTGGACTTCCCTGGTGGCTCAGTGGTAAAGAATCTACCTGCCAGTGCAGGAGGCATGCGTTCCATCCCCGGTCCGGGAAGATCCTGCATGCCGAGCAGCACCTGGGCCCGTGACCACAACTACTGAGCCTGTGCTCTAGAGCCCGTGCTCCGAAACAAGGGAAGCCACTGCAAGAAGAAGCCTGTTCACCGCAACTAGAGAGCAGCCTGCACAGCAACAGAGACCCAGCCCAAAATAAATAAATAAATAAAATGTCAGGAAAAGTACCAGCTTTATCAAGATATAAGTCACATACCATACAACTCACCAATTTAAACAAGTCAGTGGTTTTCAGTATATTCACAGAGTTGTACAACCATCACCACAATCAAATTTAGAAGAGTTTGTCACCTCAAAAAGAAACCTCGCACCTATTAGCAGACATTCTACATTCCCCCACAACCGTTACAGCCCTAATCTCCTTTCTGTGTCTTTGGATTTGTTTTGGATGCTTCATACAAGTGAAATCATATAATATATGGCCTTTTGTGACTAGCTCCTTTCACCTTAGGATAATGTTTTCAAGTATAACCTAAATTTTCCTGGTCTTATAGGAGGGCTTCCTTGGTGGTTCAGTGGTAAAGAATCTGCCTGCCAATGCAGGAGACCTGGATTTGAGTCTTGGGTCAGGAAGATCCCCTGGAGAAGGGAATGGCAACCCACTCCAGTATTCTTGCCTGGAGAGTTCCACGGACAGAGGAGCCTGGCAGGCTACAGTCCACATGGTTGCAAAGAATCAGCCTCATAGGAAAATACAACATTATACATTTATTACTCTGGTTTTGGATTTTTAAAGAAAGATACACAGAAGAGGTTTAAACAAACTTGGGGGAGGTAGTCTAACTGCTAAAAAAAAAAAAAAAGGCTAAAAACCCCTTCGTTAGTCCAAACCCCTCACCTTACGTTCAAGGAACTAGAGGCCCAGAGAGACTAACCCAAACACACATAGCTTGTTAAGGACAGAGCTGGTCCAACATCCAGACCAGCTGAGTTTTGGTTCCATCCTCCTTTCATGTTGCCACACTGCCTTCTGAACACACACCCCCTCCCCACATTTCCCACCATAATTCATAAACACGTGACCCACAAAATATCTTCGGAGACACATCTTGACAAGGTGAAGGGACCTAGAGAAGAAGTCTGGAGAGCTCTCCCTTCTGCTCAACGTCAGTTTTACTTCAGTCCTGATCCCCAGGAGGCCCCATGATGGGGGCTGCTCCGTCTCACAGCTCAGGCTTTCTGCTTTCCTCCCCTGAAATGCAACCACTCAGGGAAGCAGTGTTAGCACCAGTTCCCAGAATTTCTATCTCAGTGGACCTCAGGAGTGGCAATCTTGTTAGAAGTTAGAGGAAGTTGTTTGCATAGCAAGAACAGTGTTTACTTATTTGAATACTATTTGGAGTGCCTCGGGAGGGGGTGAGTGTAGGGGGAGGCTGGGAGAGAACATGGGGAGAGAGGGCTAAAGCCTTTGGGGCTGCCATTGGAGGGAACCCAGTTAAGGGTTAAGAGGCTGTATGGGAACCACACTGGTGCTTCCAGAACTGAGTTTGGATGACATGGAAGGAGGGAGACACCGGGAAAAAGTCATGCTGAGGGAGAGGACTCCAGGCTGAGGCAGTCTGTGATCTTACAGCTGTTCCTGGAACACTCCCAAAACATGTTTATGGGGAGCTCAGAGAGGCTGTCAGGCTGCTGCAAAAGGGCAGAAAGAGGACAAATTCTATAGACAGAACATTATCTTAGGGCTGAGGATGAGACCTGGGGAATGGTAGGGGAAAGAAGCTTCCGGAGAGCCTGCCTGGGAGAGGAGAGTAACCAGCCAATGGTATCATCTGGTAACTGACTCTCTACCGTGGAGATTCCCTGAAGTGATCCCTGATCCCTGGAAGGGGGTCTTAGGGCAGAGGACGGTGCAGGACTTAGCCCCAGGACCCTCAGCCAGGCAACTTGGACTAGACGCAGGAGACCTAGGTTTGATCCCTAGGTGGGGAAGATCCCCTGGAGAAGGGAATACTACCAACCCCAGTATTCTTACCTGGAGAATTCCATGGACAGAAGAGCCTGTATGGCTACAGTCCGTGGAGTCCAGGAGGTCCCAAAGAGTTGGACACGACTGATTGACCAACACTGTTGGGGCTTCCCAGGTGGTGCTAGTGATAAAGAACCTGCCTGCCAATGCAGGAGACATAAGAGATGCAGGTTCAATCCCTGGATCAGGAAGATCCCCTAGAGGAAGGCATGGCAGCCCACTCCAGTATTCTTGCCTGGAGAATGCTATGGACAGAGGAGTCTGGTGGGCTACAGTCCATAGTATTGCAAAGAGTCAGACACTGAAGACTGAAGCTACTTAGCATGCACACACATTGGTTAGGCTACATTCTCAAAATACTCTCCATTCTCCTGTCTATAGAGGGTGTTGGCAATCCTGTCCCTTTGGGACCAGGGAAGATTTTAAACATCCTAGGTAACAGGGAACACACTCCCCTCCCCTGCCCAGTGGGGCAGCAGTGATGGCAAGTCAGAGTAAAGCTCCAAGGGAATAGGGCTCAGGCTGTGCTCCAGAGGCACTGGGCTTCCCAAGGTGAAGGGACCCAGAGAAGTCTGGAGTGCTCCGCTTTTGCCCAGGGTCAGTCTCACTTCAATCCCTGATCCCTCAGGAGGCCTCATCTAGACTGTTTTGGTTCTTGAATAATCAGTAGGTTATTCAAGCTGGTTTTGTCTAGTGGAGAGGCGGTAACATGAAGGGCTCTGAGGGCCAAGGGCTGGCAGGCAGTTACGCAGCTCATCTCAACCTCATTTTGCCCTTCAGCTTCCGAATCCCAAAGTCCCAGGCCAATTCTTCCAGTCTGGACTTCAACCAGCTGACACACGCAGTACAGCAGCGTCAGTAGGTGTCAACCTGAAACTGGACCGGTGCCTGATTCATCCAGGAAGCTGAACCCAAGAGGCAGAACAAACACCCCTAAAGCAGCTCCTGCCAGGCCTGGGGTGAGAGGTTGTCTGGCCAAACAGACAGCAACTTTGTTTGTTTTGCCCTCTTCATGCCCCTCCCCACTTGCCAGACTCCCTCATTCCTTTCTCTGTGCCCATCTCTGGATCAGAAGCTCTGTGGGTTTTTTCCAGATGACGCAAGAAGGTTGTTTAATTTATGTACTTTTTAGTGAAGGTGATTTCTGAGGAAGAGACTTGGGTGTTGAAAGGGGTCCAACCGAGTTAATAAGGGGGTCCAGCAGGAGATTCTGTGAAAAGAAGCCAGAAGTGGGAAGTGGTCAGAGTGGGGATTAGATGGAACGAGGGGGCCAGAGATTTCTGGGACCACCCCTTCCCCTTCCTTGGGCAAGTCCTGTTCTGGAACTTCCTTAGGCAAGTCCTGTTCTGGCAACAACTCCAGCTTGACTTCACTATCCACATTCTTGGCTAGTTTGTTGTTTTTGACACTAATTGGTGGACACTCAAGACCGTTAAAGTTTGGTTCATTTTCCCCCACCCCAACCTCATACAAACGCAGAACAACGTGGGAATTCCCTTCAGAGGAAGCAAGAAACGGTGCAGCTTTAAGAGAAAGGGAAGGGAAGAAGAGGGTTCTGACTCAGATCCTCCTGCCATTGGCTGCTAGAGGGGATCCCACTTCAGGGATTGGCTGTGACAGAGTCCGCCTTCTCTTGTGATTGGCTCAGCGATGGCAATATAAGGTGGCGTACTGGCCTCTGTCTCAGTTGGAGAGAGGCAGGGAATCCGGCTGGGTAGTGTGCTGAGACGCACCTGGCGTAACCCTCTCCTTTCTGAATCCGAGTCCAGGTCCCGCGGAGGCTGCAGCCATGAAGGAGAGACGGGCCCCCCAGCCAGTCGTGGCCAGATGTAAGCTCGTTCTGGTGGGGGATGTGCAGTGTGGGAAGACAGCAATGTTACAGGTGTTGGCCAAGGACTGCTATCCCGAGGTGAGTTGCTAGCCCGCCCGCTGGCCACCTTTCCTCTTTGACCGCCTGCTGCTGCGGGTAGATTCCCACCTGCCCAGGGGAGCTGTTTCATCCCACCCCACCCCTCCCCATCCTCAGCCGCTTTCTGGCTGGAGGACCGCCCTGCCTTAGCTTCCCCTGAGACCTGTTCCACTTCTGTCGCCCAGCTGGCTCCTCCTCACCTCTTCACCCATAGGTCCCTGATCAAATCCCCTCCTACCTCTCTTCATCCTGGAGTCTGCTCTTGGGAGAGGGAGCTGGAGGCATTTGAGAGTCAGGGGTTTCTTCTTGACGTAATACCTGCCGTCCCTTCACCCATTCTATGCGCTTGTCCCCAGGCAGGCTTCTGCCGCCCTGCTGGTCCAAGGGACCTGTGGAGAGAAAAAGAGCTAGAATTGATTTGTGGCTCTGAAATTTGTAGACAGGCAAATCTGGGGACAAGAGGAATCCGTGTGTGTGTGTGTGTGTGTGTGTGTGTGTGTGTCTGTGGTGCCTCCCTGACCGTCTAGGATATGGGGAGATTGTCCCTGGCAGGGAGTCTTTTACATTTCTCACTTTGATGGAGCAAAGTGCCTGAGCCTCTACACCCCTCTCTCCTGTCCCACGTGGTCCCTCCTGCCCCAGGTATCCTCTCCTTTCCTGCCACGTTAGTGTCTCACTAGGGTGAGTGGCTTCTTGTGTAGCCAGCACTAACTGGAGGGTTCTGAGGGTTGGTACGTCCAAGGTGTGAACAGTTCCTCTCTTTTCACAGACGTATGTGCCCACTGTGTTTGAGAATTACACAGCCTGCTTGGAGACAGAGGAACAGAGAGTGGAGCTCAGTCTCTGGGACACTTCAGGTAAGACTGCTGGCCCCGAGTGCCCCTTTCCCACCCGCACTGGTCTGTTGCAGTCGCTGTCGCTTAGAAATTGTTTTTCTCTCTGATGGGGGGAAGGAGTATGGTGCTTGCCCGGAGACTGAAAGAGAGAGACCTGAAGATTCTTTGGGGGGTGGGGTGGGGCTTGGCTAACTCAGTTGGCTCATCCAGGGGTGGAGAATGGATGAACCCCAGAAGCTATCACTTCTCTTGGTCTGGCTCTATCCTTTGGAGAGCTGGAATGGGGAGGGGAATGGACCCCAGAAGACTACTGGAGGAGGCAGTTAGGGCTTCTGCATTTCCACATTCTGCCACCCAACACACGCACTCACAGCCTTTACTGCCTCCGAGCAAAGCCAAATAAAAGGCAGGAGGCAGTGGTGGCTGTGGCAGGGAGACAAGTCTGTTTTGGGGGAAATGTTGCTCCTGACTCAGTTTTCTCTTCTGCATTTCATCTCTGGCCACTGCTGCCTGCCTGCCTGCCGCAGCTCAGCCCCACTGTCATGCCTCTGCGGCTGAGGGATGAAGCGATGCATCGTCAGTGTTTTGGAGGGTGGGGGCTCAAATGGGTCATGGTCATGTTGTACATGGCAGGGGGCTGTTGGCTCTGACTAGGCTGAGGGAGAAGATGCTCTATCTTTCTGGAATGTGAAAAGCAGTGTTTTAAGTCTCTCGTCCCTAAATCTTCAGTGCTAGGCTATCCCTTGCTTTTCACTCTGACCCCCTTTCCATTATCTCTTTACCCCAGCCCCTTAAAATAGACTGAGCTCGGATCATAATTAAAGGCTAAAAGCCAGAAATATGAGAAAGAAAATAAAATCCATTTCTCTTCAAAAATGCTGACTTTAAAGAGGAACTATAAATCACTAGGGCTTTCCTGTTACATATAAATATGCCATCCTACTCCTCCAAAGATCTATTATTCCCATCATCCAATTTTGAGGATTGGAAAGACTGGAGGTAGGATATGGGTAATCAGAAAATGAGACATCCCCCTTGCTCCCCACTCCCCAAAACAGGACAGAAATTCCTCCACCTGGTGTGCTTCCCTCTGTTGCAGTTCCAGGGGTTGGGAGCCAGCATTCTGATTATCCAGACTGTGCTACGCTGGCTGGATTGAGCTGGAATGCAGCTCGGCTGCATGATATATGGGTTTTCATCTGCTGTACTCTGCCCACCTCTCAATCTTCCCAGAATCTTCCTGCAGCTCATCTCTTTTCACTACCACCACCCCCGAAGAGCCCCTCCCCCTCCTCCCACAGTCAGAATGCAGTCCTGGAATCCCAATTCAGATAATGGAAGATCAGCAAGGTGGTCTCTTTTCCCTGCGCCGCATCCCCACCCCCCAAGTTCCCAAAGGATGCCGGCTGTCCGCCGGCTGTCCGTCGGCCTCAAACTCCCTCTTTCAAATGAGATGCCCGTAAGGAAGGAGGAATGGCAGGGCTGTGTGGGATGGGGCTTCCCAGCACTGGGGCCATTATTCACTTGCTGGTCTTAGGGGAGGGGGATCGCTTAGAACCAGAAAGGAGGCCTCCTCTCCTCCTCCTTCCCCAGGGCTGCAGTGTTCCCTTTGCTCAGTGATACTGTGATGAGACCCCACTTCATCCCTCAGAGAGGGGTGGGGGCTGATTACTGAAGGAGCAGGCAGTTATCCCAACTCCCCTCTACTCCTTTTTTTGAACAACCAACCCCCTGCCTCAGCTTGGATTCCCCCCAGTTTCCATGGCGATTGCGGTTCAGGGAGAGGGGCTGCTTGCTATTCTGAGCACGGATTGTCTGGGTTCCAAAGCTGCTACTGTTCCTTCCCCAGGGTGGAGGGGGGCAGGTTCAAACTCCAGCCTTCTCCCACATTGGACCACCTGGGTCTGCACTACCTACTCCCCTCCCAGCCATGGACCCTTATTCGAGAGCCTCTAAATCCCAGCTGTTGGTGTTGCTGTCTTTGAGAATGCCTCCCTGAGATCTTGGGACAGGGGGCTGCAGCTTTCCTTTTGCCCTTTCCATTGTAAGCTTATTTGGGTGGGAGGAGCAGTGGGACCCTGAATTCCTGATGCTCTCCCTCCCCTGCCTGCCTCCTAGAGTTCTGACCCCATGGCAAAGAAGCAGGGCAGTCTGTTATATAACAGGCAGATGTGTTTCTTCACTGGGGAGACCCTGGAGCAGAAGCCAGGAGCAGAGGTTGGACATCAGGCAGATTCTAGAACAGAGACCTTAAACAAGGCCTGGTCTCTCTGCAGGAGTAGGAGGCGCTTCCCCTGGGACTCAGAAAACTGGTGGACCTTCAGTGAAGCCCACTGTAGGAGATCCAGACAGGGCCCGATTATACTTCACCTCCCTTTTATTTTGCACCCTTTCCCTTTTTCAGGATTAAGGAAGATGACCTTCTTGCACTGTCTCTTGGCAGGTGGTCAGGTGCCAAGCTTCCCATTGCAGCATGTTCCCCTGGGAAATAGGTGGGGCCCTCTCCCTTAAGGGACCAAGCATGGTGTTCCCAGTGCTCTTTGGGTTTAGGCCTCTAGGGGAGGGAAAGTGCCATGATTTACCATCAGCTCTCTCTCCCCGCTACCAGGATCTCCCTACTATGACAATGTCCGTCCACTCTGCTACAGTGACTCGGACGCAGTATTACTGTGCTTTGATATCAGCCGTCCAGAGACTGTGGACAGTGCACTCAAGAAGGTAAGGCTGAATGAATTCTACCATCTCTAGCTCAGCTGGAGAACAAAAAGGAATCTTGGGGACCTGGTCATCTAACCCTTCTTGTGTAGGAAGAAATTGAGGCCAGGGAAGGAAGAGATTTGCCCAAGGCCACACCATTAGCTACAGTTCTGGGACCAGAGGGGCTTCCCAGATGGTTCAGTGGTAAAGAATCCGCCTACCAGTGCAGGGGCACGGGTTCAGTTCCTGGATCAGGAAGATTCCCTGGAGGAGGACATGGCAACCCACTCCAGTATTCTTGACTGGACAATCCCATTGACACAGGAGCCTGGCAGGCTATAGTCCATGGTGTCGCAAAGCGTTAGACACACTGAGCCACTAAACACTGGGGCTAAACCCAGATCTCCAGTCCCTCTTCATCCTGCCTTCGCCCCTATCCTGCACTGATCTGCCAGAGGCCCAGCAGGGGAGGGTGGTGTTGGAGACTCAGGAAGTGAGGGTTGAGAGCAGAGAACTTTCTGGTGATATGGTTTGAGAGTTGGAGAAGGGGCCTTTGGGTGGCAGCTTTACAGACCTTGATCCCAGGCCTTCTGGGACTTAGCCAGGCAGGCCTGAGCTGAACTGCTGGTAGGAAATGCCTCGGTCATGGTAGTAAGGTCTACCCATACTGAGGAGTCCCAGGAAACCTTGCGGAACTAGCCCAGTTTCCCAGAAGACTCCGGGATTATCTCTTGGAAAGAGACTGGTCGGCTTCTTGGCTTTCTGGACTTGTGCAGCCCTTTGGGTTGAGGGGGTGGACCTGTGCCCCATATGCTTGGTGGAGGGTGAGAGATTTGTCCCTGTGCTCTCTTTGGAGACTGGGCCGTTGAATCTGGGGACAGACTCTTGGGTCAGCACTCCTGTGGCCCCAAAGGCCTCATGGGCAGGAAGATGATGTAATTAGTGCAGTGGCGATGCTGTGACTCACAGCGAGGGCTGGGGATAAGCGGAATGGTGTATGTGATGTTGCCAGCTGGGTTCCTCCGGGTGTCCGTCAGCCACTGACTCTCCTTCCTTCCTCCTTCCTATCTTCTTGCACGGCTCTTCAGTGGAGGACGGAAATCCTTGACTATTGTCCCAGCACCCGTGTCTTGCTTATTGGTTGTAAGACCGACCTGAGGACAGACCTGAGCACTCTGATGGAGCTGTCACACCAGAAGCAGGCGCCCATCTCTTATGAGCAGGTGTGTGTGTGTGCACGCCCATGTGTGGGCTGGGAGTTGAGCTGGGGAAGGCTACAGGAGAGGGCTTGGAAAATGGCTCTTGCTCACACTCTTTCACTATAGCAAGAGAGAACTGGTATTCTGGGGGGCCATCTATAATCAGCAAACTAGTTACCTGGATAGAGGTAGTGGATACCAATTTGCTCAGATTCATACTTCCCAGGTGGCGCTAGTGGTAAAGAACCTGCCTGCCAGTGCAGGAGACATAAGTGATATGGGTTCCATCCCTGAGTCAGGAAGATCCCCTGGAGGAGGGCATGGCTAACCCACTCCAGTATTCTTGTCTGGTGAACCCTATGGACAGAGGAGCCTGGTGGGCTACAAACCATAGAGATGCACAGGGTTGGACACGTCTGAAGTGACTTAGCATGCACGCAGGCACATACTATAGTTTTTCAGTGAGCCATTCCTGTGTGTGCCACTGTTTCTCAGGTGGTTTTTTGTGTGTATGTGTGGACCACCTTCATTAGAATCACTAGAGGTGTTTGTTAGATTCCTGACTCCTTATCTGCAGAGTCATTCTGGGAGAAAAGTATGGGAGTTACATTATAAATTAAGTCCCTGGATAATTTCCTATGCACATGGCAAGGTAAGAATCATTTCTTTAAACCAGTCTTTCACATTACAATCATCTTTTCTTAAAAATACTAATTCCTAGGCCTACCCCCAGAAATTCCGATTTACTTGTTTTGGCATCAGTATGGTTTAAAAATGTTCCAGATGACTTTAAGCTGCAGTAAGGCTTCACTCTCAGAAAATAATCAGTAGAGGGTGGTGGTGGGAGCCTGGCAGTTGGGTCCCTTGGAGCAGCCCTGGGGAGGATCGCTACCCTGAGAAAGCAGGGTTTCAGACCCATTTTAGATCACTGCATGGATGACCTCACTTCCCCTGCAGGGCTGTGCCATTGCCAAGCAGCTGGGTGCAGAAATATACCTGGAAGGCTCGGCTTTCACCTCAGAGAAGAGTATCCACAGCATCTTCCGGACAGCGTCCATGGTGTGTCTGAACAAACCCAGCCCGATGCCCCCGAAGAGCCCTGTCCGAAGCCTCTCCAAGCGACTGCTCCACCTCCCCAGCCGTTCTGAACTCATCTCTTCCACCTTCAAGAAGGAAAAGGCCAAAAGCTGTTCCATTATGTGAAGTGGGGGTTGGAGAGGGGAGACAACCTCCCACTTCCTCCCTTGGGTTGCAGGGGCACGGGGAGAGGGAGGAGGAGACAATTTAGGACTCTGGACATGAGATTTTCAGATGGCCGCGGTGAGGGCTCGGAAGGAGACAGGAACGAGACAAGGAAAGAGCCAGGCCCGGCTTGAGGACCTGACACTGAGAAAGAACCATCACACCCCAAGCCAGGCACTAGATGGTGGAGGGGGCGGCTGCCCCAGTGCCCTCTGCTCCAGTGACAGAAAAGGTGTGGGGGTTTGGGGGGCATGCTGGCCTCACGGCTTTGGTTGGGGGCCTATAGGAGCCTCGCTTCAGCATCATGCCTCTTCCACACAGCGTTTCCATGCAGGCCAGGGGATGGGAGGGGTCCCTGAACCCTTCTCTTCCCCTCTGAGGAGGCTGCAGAGGAGTGGAGGGTGGGGAAGCCAAGAGGCAGCTCCCTTGGGAGCTGAGCCCAGGTGCTTCATAACTGGTAACTGAAATCAGAAGGCAGGAGCTGGTCAGAGCCACCAAGAAGGAAACCTCATCTTTGCATAGCCCATGCCTCATGGAGAGGTGACATCATACATTCGCATGCTTCTCGCCTGAGTCCCCAGGGTCCAAGGGAGAAGCCCCAGACCCCCTTCTCTTGCAGTGTGGGGGTGGTGGTGCTGCAGGAGGCAGGGCTGGGTGGGGGTCACCAGACTTTTTCTGCCCTAGGGCAGTATAGCTGGCGTTTGTTTTATAGACTCTTGTCTTTGGAATCGGGGGGAGGGGGGAGTGTTTCAATCTGTTATATGTTCTGTGTTTAAAGAAGAAAACCTATTTATTAATGAAATATATAAGACATACAAAGAAGTTGACTCCGTTTTCTTAGTTTCTTTCTTGGTTTCCTTTGGTCTCCGATACTGAGGAGAAAGTGGTGCTGGGGTCCTTTCTGTGCATTGCAGAGGGGCTGCCTCCACTGTTCCCTGGCACCTCCAGCAAGGATCTGCTCCCTCTCCCCAGAGCCCTGCTTCATCCCCTTCCCCACCCATTTCCTGCTAATCTAGTGCGCCTCTCCTTACCTCTGGAGCAGGGTTTCTCAATGTGGGAACCAATGACACTTTGGAGTAGCTACTGCTTTGTGGTGGGGGCTCTCTTGTGCACAGGAGGACGTCTAACAACATCCCTGGCCTCTCCCTGCTAGGTGTGTATAGCACCCTGAGTTGTCTCAGCCAAAAATGTCCCCTGCATTGCAGGTAGATTCTTTACCATCTGAGCACCAGGGAAGCCCAAAATGTCTCCAGATGTTGCTAAATGTCTCTCAGGGCAAAGTCATTTGGGGTTGACAACCATTGCCCTAGAGAGTCTAGAGGAGAGAGACAAAATCCAGTGAAAGCATCCGATGGAGAGCCAACCCCACCCCTACAGACAGTAGGCAGGCTGAAGCCAGGGCTGGGAGGTTCCAAGGGTTCAGGTCTCTGAATTCAACGTGAGGTGATGCCTTTTGCTTTCTTGACCTTCTAATTCCAAGGCCTGTTGATGGCAGCTCAGGGGCCTTATCATCTCTTTAGCTGCTTATAGCTTCTTTTTTCTAAGTGTCATGCTGTACTGGAAATAAAAATTTACTGTGTATTGCGTACTTACTATGTGCTCAGCATTGTGCTGAGTGCTTTACCTTATCACATTTTTTTTTTAAATTTACTATTTAAAAAATCCTATGGTAGTTTATTTACAGTGTTGTATTCTGGTATACAGCAAGGTGATTCAGTTACATATTAGTTTTCTTGTCCATTATGGTTTATCACAGGATATTAAATATAGTTCCCTGTGCTTTACAATAGGGCCTTGTTGTTTATCCACCCTATGTATAATAGCTTATATATGCTGACCCCAAACTTCCAATCCTTCCCTCTACATTATCACATTTCACCTCATAAATGAAAATAACTAACATTTATTAAATGTTTACTATTGGTCAGGTGTGCTTATAAGTTCTTTATGTTACTTATTCTTGTGATAACCCTATGATGTACTAACACCACTCTACAGACAGGAATACTGAGGTTCAGAGAGATTAATGTGCTTAAGGTCACACAGCTAGAAAGTGGTAGAACCTGAATACAAATCCAGGCAACCTGGCTGTAGAACATGCACTTAAAAAAAAATGAACCATTTAATTTTTTTATTAAAAAAAAATTGAATGTCTTTAAATTCTATAGTGCTGTGCAATTTTTAAGTTTCACACACATGATTTCAAATATCCCATATTCTTCCCTTCACCCCTATATTGCCCCTTCACTCTCCCCACTGGTAACCAGTAGTTTGTTCTCTACAGAACACGCACTTTTTCCTGATCTGCTATCCTATGGTTGTAGTGGTGTCAGTTGCTCAGTTGTGTCTGACTCTTTGCAACCCCATGGACTATAGCCCGCCAGGCTTCCGTGTCCATGGGATTCTCCAGGCAAGAATACTGCAGTGGGTTGCCATTCCCTTCTCCAAGGGATCTTCCAAACCCAGGGATTGAACCTGGGTCTCCTGCATTGCAGGCAGATTCTTAACTATCTAAGCCACCAGGGAAGCCCATGCTATCCTATCCTGTGAGGCAAATGGTCTTATTATTCCTATTTTATAAATGAGTAAATAGAAAAGCCAGAGATGCCATATAACTTGCACAAGATTGTACTCTAGTAAATAGTGGAGTCAGGATTCAAACCCAGTCTCAGTGTTAACTAATTCCATGGGTCCTTTACTGCTAGCCATGTGGTGCTGAAATAGGAGACTATACTTATGAACCCTAAGAGAATGTAGCCCCTTTGTCTCCATCTCCAAAGATGCATATTTGTGAAAGAGCTAGCAGGGTAGGACAAACCATGCAAGTATCCTTTTAAAAAAAAATTTTTTTTTTTTTGGCTGCTCTGCTAGGCATGTGGGGTCTTAATTCCCTGACCAGGAATAGAACCCCAGCCCCTTGCATTGGATATGGAATCTTAACCACAGGACTGCCAGGGAAGTCCTGCAGGTATTCTTTAAACTCAATGTCTCACAAGTATCATGAGAAAGCTATGTGCAAGTACTAGGGAACTCTGCCTCTATGCACTTGGACAAGCTTAATCAATTTTCTGGGCCTCCATTTACTGATCTTTAAAGATGTTTGAGAATGGTAGCCTGAACATGGGGACAGCATCTACGCTGAAGTTAAATGAACTTGGAGTTTAATCCTGGCTTCATTCTTTGAACTATGTGGACTTCAAAGGTATAATTAATCTTTCTAGGCTACAAATCTCCTTATCACTGAAATGGAGATAATGCCCATCTTAAAGTGTTAGAACCAGTGAAGTAAGTAATGTAATTAAGTATCCAGCACAGAGTTGGGCAGTAGAAGATAACTTAGTTAAGAGCAGTCGCAGCTCTACCCCTTGGTCTGATTGTTAGTTCCAGTCTGTGAGTGGAGAGCCCTCCAGTGTTCACTGGGTGAATTACACCTAACTGATCTTGGACAACTTCCTTCCCTTTTCTGAGGTCCAAGAGGGCAGATAAAGGCTTCAGAGTTCTAAGAGCAGAAGGATGCCTCTCCTGGGGTTACTGTTGGACTTTGTGCAGTGAGGTTCCGAGTTTTAGGTTATTTGGGCTTACTCCAGGCTCTACTTCAGCAGCACTGAACACATTCAGAGAGAAAAACCAGACCAAGAGCCGTGTGGGATTGAAACCCAAAAGCTCGTGATGGGAAAAAAGGAAAGGAAGGAGACGTTAGTTACTTCCTGGTCCGTGGTGCTGCAAAGAGTCGGACACGATTGAAGCGACTTAGCATGAACGCATCTGTCTAAACCATCCTAGAAGTTGTCAAGATTTTTGTTTTGGGGAGGAAGGGAGGTAGAATTATTAACCACAAGACCAAAGAGAAACAAAGTGAAAGTACAGTTTTTTGGGGGAAAAAGCTCATTGGAGGACTGAAGAGAGAGAAAGAATAAAAAGTATTAAGGTAACCCAAACAACTGGCCAGATTCCAAAGAGCGAGAAAGTGAAAAGGGCAGGTCCTATCTGGGATGTTTAGAAAACCAGGTGCCACAGCCCGGAAGATACTATCTTTCCAAGAGGTGCAATCCACTGTGTGAGCTCATTTCAAAATGTTCAAAATGTTGTAACAGTAACTGCGGTGTTACCGCGGGGGCCAGGGTTGTTAATATGTTCTCCCAAAGCTGGGATAGTCTCACACAATGAACTGTCCCACCCTCACTGGTAAATACTAGGCTGCTCCTGTAACTTAAATTTTCATTTGTCCATCTGTAAATAATCTATCTCAAAGATTTTTTTTAAAACCCACTTTTCCACAAATGGTAAAGTATTTATTGCTGTTAGTACAGTTGCTAGTTATAACTACGTGCTATTGATATGTAAGTTCAGTTCAGTCGCTCAGTCGTATTCGACTATTTGCGACCCCATGAACTGCAGCACGCCAGGCGAGTTCATATATAAGGAAAGCCTTAAATTACTCCGTTGTAAGCCACGGGCCATGATGTCGTTAACTACAGTTTTCAGGAAAACCAGCATATTTCAGGAGGGCTGCGCCCGCAGAGAGAAAAACCTTCTGATGAAAGTCCACCTATGAAAAACTCTTCCTCCCACAGACTCTAATGTTTGGCGAACCACATTGCCCAGCGGCCCCCGCGTCCCGGGACCGGCGCTCGCGCCGTGCATTCGGGGATTGGTAGTTCTCGGCCCCGCGTTGTTGGCCTGCGCTGCCCGGGACCAGGAACTCGCCTTCCCGGCTTGCCGCGCGGCCGAGGGAGCAGCCCGGCGACCAGGAAACGGGAAAGATGGCGACTACTCGGCGACGTTGAGGCCGCGTTGGGCGGTTTGGGCTCAAGAGTGGTGAGTCTCGGGCGATGGAAGCGGTTTCCACGAGCCTGCAGAGAAGGCGAGAATGAGGGGACAGCGGTCGACCCTGTCTCTGGGACCAGGAGAGGAAGAACACCATAGGGAAAGGGCACGAGCTTGGAAAGATCTATCCGGCAGGAGCGAAGGGGCGCGGGCCCCAGTGGGAGTGTTGGCTCCGGCGGGGATAGGGCAGGTCCCTGGACGATGTTACGGGTCAGACCTTTGTCCATGCGCACAGCACCCGTGATATCCTCAGTCCGATATTATTCTTTCATGTTTGGAGTAGCCCTTGCTCCAGCCAAACTGAAACTCTGGCTTTTCTCCCATAACTAGTCATGCTTTCCCGCCTCTGCGCCTCCTGTATTATTTCTTTTGCTGGGAATGACTTATTTCCGGAACCCTCAATTACACATCTTCAAATTCTACCTATATTTTAATACTCAAGAGCCATTTCCTCTACACTCTTTCCAGATTTCCTTTTTCAAGTGAAAGGAAACTTCTTTGAACTCGTGCAGCAATTCATCTGAGCCTGCATCTTGGTATGTGTCTCATATCCTCTATTGTTTTGTAAGCTTCCTGTGGACAGGATCTTGCTGATTTCCTTTTGTAACTCACACTGTGCCTAGCACTGTGCCTTGCATATGGTGGTTGTTTGATAAATGCATACTTCATTGAATGAAATGAAGTTCATTCAATGAAGTTCCTCAGTGCTGTCCTGCAAGCACTGAGGAACTCAAAGATCCGGAGGTTTGTGATGAGTAGAACCTACAATAAAAGTTGCCTGTGTTTACTGTCTGCTTATTTGCACTTCTCATTTTTTTCTAAACTCATTGCACTCAGGCTTTTACTCCCACCATGCCATTAAAACAGCTCTTGTCATCTCTGTTTTTACAAAGGCGAGGGTGACTCCTTTATCTTCCAGTCTTTCTCCACTTGACACAGATCAGCATTCCCTCCTTGAAACACATTTTTGGCTTCTGTGATGGCATACTTTACTATCTTTTCTTGTTTTTCACTGGCTATTGTTTCTTTCCAGTTTTCTTCTCTGGCTTCTATGCCTGACTTTTAAACGTTACAGTGTTTCAGAGCTCAATCCTGGGTCCTGTTTTTAAAACAAATATTTATGACTGAGTTGGGTCTTAGCTGCAGTTCCGGTAGTGAGGGGGTGGCAGCGCTGTGGTGTAGGTTTTTTCCTGCCAGCGCTTGGGCTCTCTAGTTGGGGCAGGTGGGCTTAGTTGCTCTGCAGCATGTGAGATCTTACTTTCCTGACCAGGGATCCAGCCTGTGTGCCCTGCATTGAAAGGTGGGTTCTTAACCACTGGGCCACCAGGGAAGTCCCTGGGTCCTCCTCTGTTTTCTTCCTAACTAGAATGCCTACTTAGATAATAATCATTTAGTGTCCTATGGTTTTAAAAGCCATCTGTATATTGATAACTCACATTACTGTCTCCAACTCTCTCCTAAGTTCCAGAACTGCATTTTCAGCTGCCTTCCTGGAATCGCCACTTGGTTTTCTTTCTGACATCTTACATTCACCGGGATCAAAATGAAACATTAAATTTCTTCCTCCATCTTCTCCTTCCCCAGTCTTCTGCAGTCACTAATGGCGCTGTGAGCCATTTAAGTTGGTCAGGCCATATAGGAGTTTGAGTGTCTCCTGTTTGCTTCCTCCCTTCATCAGTAAGTCCTGTTAGCTCTGTCTTCAGAATCTGCCTTGAGGCTCTCTTCTTTCCGTCTCCACTCTCACTTTCCTAGAACAAACCATTGTTACCTTTTTAAAAATATTTATTTATTTATTTGGCTGTACCAGGTCTTAGTTGGACACAAGGAATTGTTTAGTTGTGGCATACAAACTCTTAGTTGTGGCATGTGGAATCTAGCTCCCTGACCAAGGATCAGGCCTGGGCCCCTTGCATTGGGAGTGCAGTCTTGGCCACTGAACCACCAGAGAGGTCCCCACTGTTATCTTCTGTCTGGACTACCATAATAGCATTCTCAGTGGTTCCGTGTCCATTTTTGCCTTTTGCAAGTCACTGAAGTGATTCTTTAAAAATGTAAAATAAGACCATATTACTTCTGGTTTAACACCTTTCTAAGGTTCCCACTGCAGTTAAACTAAAAGCCAAGTTCTTCTAGCCTGCCCTAAAACATGTTTCCATGATCTGACTCCTGCCTACCTCCTTGAGCGCATCTTGAGCCAGTTTTCCCCTTGGTCTCTGCCACTCCTGACCACATGAGTATTTTTTTTTGGCAGTGCTGCATAGCTTGCAGGATATTAGTTTCCTGACCAAGGATTGAACCTGGCCCTGGCATTGTGAGGGCCTAACTATTGGATCACCAGGGAATTCCACACGTGCCTATTTTTAGTTAGCAAACATGCTAAGCTAGCTCTTGCCTCAGTGTCTTGCTGTTCTTTCTACACAATAAATTCTTTTCCCTGATTTTTATGGATTCTCTATTTCTCATCATTCAATTCTCAGCTTACATGTCATTTAAAAAATTCTTTCCAGAGCCCTCTTGTTCATGCTGCTCCCCATCACACACCCTGCTTTGTTCTCTTCATTAGCACTTACACTGTTTGAAATTCTCTTATTTTCTGCCTAACTGCTGTCTGCTTCACTGGAATTTAAGCAGTATGAGTTCAGAGGCTTTGTTTTGCTTACTGCTGTATCTCTAGTACTGGAACAGTTTCTGGCGCCTCTCAGGTACTCAGTGAGTATTTGTTGAAATAATGGTGATGTCCAGGATTGCCTTTCCTCTGATTGTTTTCTTAGGGCTATAAGTGAAAGAGACGTAAGTGTAATGTCCATGGTTTATGCATGATGTACTGGCAATTCTGAGGTAAACTAGGTCGTCTCCAACTTTTTTAAAGTGCTACTTGTTCATTTTTCTTTTCTTTACCCTCTCCCTTCTTAAAGATACATGACAGGAATTACATGGGAAAGGGGGATTGTAAGCTGTAGGTTAGGGAACTGTTATTGCATGGGAACCATTTGGAGATAAAGTAAGTTTTGAGAAATATATCCTGAGGCTTAGGAATGATGATGGTGATGGTAGAATAGAGGCAGATTCAGACTTGCTGTCTGAATTTAGCACCTCGCTGAAATAGATTTTGTAGTCTAAAGGGCAGTTGACAGTATGGTATGGTGTTCAGTATCCCCCAGGCAGGATGGGGACAGAACAATTCCTGCTCAAACTTTTTGTGGGACTGGATCATAATCAGGGCTGTGAAAATCTGAGTATGGAATGTCAGAACGTCTGTGATCTCTAGTTTTTGGTACACTTCTTCCTCCCTTCCTGCCTCCTTGCTCTATTCCATCCCTTCCTCCCTTATTTTTAATTCTAAAATAATCATAGATTCACAGTCCAGTTCAGTCGCTCAGTCGTGTCGGACTCTTTGTGACCCCATGGACTGCAGCACGCCAGGCTTCCCTGTCCATCACCAACTCCCAGAGCTTGCTCAAACTAATGTCCATTGAGTCGGTGATGCCATCCAACCATCTCATCCTCTGTCATCCCCTTCTCTGCCCGCCTTCTATCTTTCCCAGCATCAAGGTCTTTTCAGATGAGTCAGTTCGAATCAGGTGGCCAAAGTATTGGAGTTTCAGCTTCAGCATCAGTCCTTCCAATGAATATTCAGGACTGATTTCCTTTAGGATGGATTGGTTTGATCTCCTTGTAGTCTTAAGGGGCCCTCAGGAGTCTTCTCCAACACCACAGCTCAAAAGGATCAATTCTTCAGTGCTCAGCTTTCTTTATAGTTCAACTCTCACATCCATACGTGACTACTGGAAAAACCATAGCTTTGACTAGATGGACCTTTGTTGTCAAAGTAATGTCTCTGCTTTTTAATATGCTGTCTAGGTTTATCATAGCTTTTCTTCCAAGGAGCAAGCATCTTTTAATTTCATGGCTGCAGTCACCATCTGCAGTGATTTTGGAGCCCAAAAAATAAAGTCTCTCACTGTTTCCAAAAGACATAGATTCACAGGAAATTTTAAAACAAAAGTGCATGGAGGTCCTATGTACCTGTCACCCAAGTTTTTGCCATTGCATAACTAGAAGTACATTTCTTTTAATCTGTGTAAAAGTGAGTTTCTCTTCTATTTGAACTTAGGTTTTCCTTGAGGTGCTGATCATAATCCCACATCTCAAAATTAAACTCCTTTTTTCTCTTTTGAGTTTTCTTTTTTTTTTCTTTTGAGTTTTCGTTATGTGCCCAAGATAACTTATCTCCCTTAGATGTAGTTTATTGATCCTGGTGGGCTGGCAGATACAGTAGATTCCAAAGATGAGCAATACAAGATATTTCTAGAGATAGCTAGTATACTATTCATTTGGTAAATTTCTTTTAATACTCTTGCAGTTTAATTATAAAAATTAGGTATGCTTATTGTACACTTTTGGAAATGAATATATACAAAAAGGAATCCCAGAGAGAGAGTATTAATAAATAAGAATGGGCCTCTGGAGCCAGACTGCCTGAAACTCTGACACTTAACACCCAGGTATCCTTAGGCAAGTTACTTTATATATCTGAGCTTCAGTTTCTTTATCCATAAAGCAGGCACACCACTATATCTACTTCAGAGGATTGTTTTGAGATTAAGTAAATTGTTTGTAAAAAGTTCAGAAAAGAAAAAAAAAGTTCAGGAAAGTACCCAGTACATAATAAATACTCGTCTTATGCACGATAGATGGCAGGAGAGCTGGCTGATAAGAAGGACCGTGATGCATCACCTTCCAAGGAGGAGAGGAAGCGATCTCGGACTCCTGACAGAGACCGCGATAGAGACCGAGACCGGAAGTCTTCCCCATCTAAAGACAGGAAACGGCATCGTTCAAGGGATCGGCGTAGAGGAGTCAGCCGTTCTCGCTCCCGTTCCCGATCCAAGTCTACAGAAAGGTAAAGTAACTTGCTGTGTGTTACCTGGAAAGGGAGTGTACATTTCAGACTCCTTTATCCTTGGTTCCTCTGATGCCTCCATATTGGGACATGAGTCTGTCATAGGTTTCTCTACACCTGGGGACCCAGTAGCTCTTACAGGTAAAGAGGAAACTTGTAAGATGAAGTTCCCAGTGATTGAGGAAGATAGTTCATCTGTTCACACAGTCCATGGCCTATGGTTGTCATTAGTACTTAGCAGTGCAGCTTGGAGTTCTAAGACCTTATTAATAGAATTCTCTCATAATTTTTTGGGAAACACATTTTCTAATTTGTAAAATATTACTTTGGGAAGAAAAGAGCGTGGGAACCTTCTTAGGGCTGCAGTGCAGGTCCACAGGAAATATCACATGATTTCTTAATTGCTCTGTCTTCAGAGATCGCCGGCACAAAGAGCGAGAGCGAGATAAGGAACGAGATCGGAATAAGAAGGACCGAGACCGGGATAAGGATGGGCACCGAAGGGACAAGGACCGCAAGCGATCCAGGTGCCTGACTGGTTGGAGTGGGCTTTAGGGCAACGCCCTCACTGCTTCCTCTCCATCTCAGCTCGCCCAGCTTCACGGGAAAGTGAATTTTCCACAGTGAATCCTGTTGGTAGTTATTGCAGAGCTGTCTTTTAGAAGGCACACATCTTCTTTAGAATGTATAACCAGTTAGTGAAGTCACAGCCCCTTGAGGGTCCGCTTGTTCTTAGAATTTTGAAATTAGTTTGAAAAGGTTACCAGCCAACAGAATGTTCCTATAGCTCCATCAGACCATTCAGTTTCCTACCCAGAATATACAACATGTACTTGTTGGGTTAGCTTAATGTGCCAATATCTTGATCTCTTTGTTCTGGAAACTTTCTATACAAAGTTTTTATTAGGCCCTGAATATGTAGGTTAGAATTCAGGGCAAAAGATAGAATCCTCATAACAAACACTGTGGTTATTTGAGATCTCTTGTATATTATGCTTATAGCAGATATGGGGAAAAGATTGCTGGGACTGATAGGAAGGAGAAGTGAGCGAAGGAATATATAGCAGTATCTGGGAAGGGTGCGGGTGGTGGCCATGTTGGCTGAATTCATTGTGCATTACAAAGTAAGGGCAGGGTCTTTTTTTTTTTTTCCCTTCTGATGTGCATTTGCTAACTGGAGGATTTTTTTTTTTAATTGAAATATAGTTGATTTATAATATTGGGTTAGTTTCAGGTGTACAGTGAAGTGATTTCAGTTACACATATATATTTTTTTCCAATTCTTTTCCATTATAAGTTACTATGAAATATCGAATGTAGTTCCCTGTGCTACAAAGTAAATCCTGTTGTTTATTTTATATATAGTAGTGTGTATCTACTAATCCCATACTCCTAATTTAGTCCTCCCTGCCCACTTTCCCCTTTGGTAACCATAAGTTTGCTGTCTGTGTCTGTGAGTCTGTTTCTGTTTTGTAAATAATTCATTTGATTATTTTTGCAATTCCATGTATAAGTGATATTATCTAATATTTGTCTTTCTCTGTCTGACTTACTTTACTTGGTATGATAATCTGTGTCCATCCATGTTGCTACAAATGGTAATATTTGATTGTTTTTTGTGACTAATGTTTGGAGGAAATATTTTTGATATCAGTAGTTAAGACCCACATCCCAGAGGAGATTAGTCTCAGAAAAGGAGGTTCAGGTATCATGGGCCCAAGACAGGGCCATCATTGGTTTCAGAGCAGGCAGACTGACTAGGCCTGCCAAAGGAACTTCAGGACTTGTTGGATGACCATGGGCAAGTCTTGTTGAGTCATGGGAAAACTTCCATTGTCTTTCGGGGGCTCAGTCTGAATCTCATCCAGGGGCTAGAGTAACAGTGATATGGGGAGTTCTCTGGTGGTCCAGTGGTTAAGACTCCTCACTTCCACTGCAGTGGATCCCTGGTTGGGCAACTGAGATCTCACATGCTTCACAGCGTAGCCAAAAAAAAGTGATGTGGACTGTTCCCCTGTTCATTTGCCTTAAAGTTTATCTCCTGGCCGAGGAAAAGATTTTAAATCTCGGAAAGATAGAGACTCTAGAAAGGATGAAGAGGATGAACATGGTGATAAGAAGCCTAAGGTAAAAAGAGGAAGAATTTTTTTTTCCCCTTACCATACTCTTCAGTTTAAGCCTGACTTTGTTGTTCTTCAGAGGGAGAGAGCCTCTATGGACTGAAGTCCTGTGTTTTATCTTCAGGCCCAGCCATTATCCTTGGAGGAACTTCTGGCCAAGAAAAAGGCTGAGGAGGAAGCCGAGGCCAAGGTAAGAGCTTGAGGGTCTGTATTAGTTGCCTAGGATTGCCGCGACAGAACATACGGACTGAGTGACTTAAAGAACAGAAATTTACCTTCTTACCGTTCTGGACGTTAGAAATGCAAGATCAAATGGGGTTGTTTCTTCTGAGGCTTCCCTCCCTGACTTTTAGGTGGGTGGGTTTTCCATCTTCACAGGCCCTTCCCTCTGTGTACAGGCCCCTGGTGTCTCTGTTTGTCCAAGTGTTCTTATAAAGATACAGTTAGATCTGTGTAGGGCCTATCTTTGGAGCCTCATTTTACCTTAATCACCTCTCTAAATACAGTCTACTCAGAGGGATGGGAGTTAAGGGCTTCAACATCCAGATTTTGAGGGAGACATAGTTTAGCCTTTAACAAGGTCCCAGGCCTGTTTGTATTTTCCTTACACATTTAATGCCTGGACAGGTATTTCTGGGCCCTTTGCCATCTCACCATCAGTGATGTGAGTCTACCCTGTCCCCAGATCCTTGTTAACAGTTGTAATCTATTTTGTAGCCCAAGTTCCTCTCCAAAGCAGAACGAGAGGCTGAAGCCCTGAAGCGACGACAGCAGGAGGTGGAGGAACGGCAGAGGATGCTTGAAGAAGAGAGGAAGAAAAGGAAGCAGTTCCAGGACTTGGGCAGGAAAATGTTGGGTTCGTTTTCTTACCCCGTGGTCCTCGATGGGGGTAGGAAAGGGTGGGGCAGGATTGTGGTGTCACTCAGAAGGGCTTGAGACCTGTTTGAGTTTGGAGGAGGGTGGCTGGGGCACGTTCATGAGAAACATCTCTTTCTGTTAGGTCTTCATTCCCCTTGTATCATAAATGTCCCCCCTTCCTTTTTACTCGTTTGGTGTCTGTTGTTTGGATGATCTCCATGCCCTCTTTTTCTTCCACTGAGTTCTTCTGCAGCTTTGTTCTCTTTGGTCTGCAGAAGACCCTCAGGAACGGGAACGTCGGGAGCGCAGGGAGAGGATGGAGAGGGAGACCAACGGGAATGAGGATGAGGAAGGGCGGCAGAAGATCCGGGAGGAGAAGGATAAGAGCAAGGAGCTGCACGCCATTAAGGTTTGGGCCCCACCCTCCACACACACAAATGAGGTTTAGCTGTGTGGCTGTTCTGATCTCTGTATGTGAGGTTTGGGCCTCCTGCTTAAAGGGCTTTGTGTTTTGTCTCTGGGCAGGAGCGTTACCTCGGTGGCATCAAGAAGCGGCGCCGGACAAGGCATCTCAACGACCGCAAGTTTGTCTTTGAGTGGGATGCGTCTGAGGACACTTCCATTGACTACAACCCCTTGTGAGTGGTTTCATGCCTCAGTGCTAGGTCTTTTAAACTAGGCAGTTGCTAGAGAGAATCAGTGACTACAGAGATAGGAGTGAGATAGGCTGGGATGGGGAGATGGGTAAAACAATAGTCAATAGCCCTCTGGGTGGGAAAAGACTCTGACCGAAAGGGGAACTGGCACACCTTCAGCCTTGTGCTTAGCAGCTTCTTCTCTTTTCTTCTTTCTCTGTCTCAACCCCAGGTACAAAGAACGGCACCAGGTACAGTTGTTGGGGCGAGGCTTCATTGCAGGCATTGACCTGAAGCAGCAGAAACGAGAGCAGTCGCGTTTCTATGGAGACCTAATGGAGAAGAGGCGGACGCTGGAAGAAAAGGAGCAAGAGGAGTGAGTGGTCAGGGCTATGGGTTCGGGGGCACAGCCGAGTCTACAGGAAGGAGATGGAGGATATGGACCCCATTTATTCCCCGTGTCCTGCTCCAGGGCGAGACTCCGCAAACTTCGAAAGAAGGAAGCCAAGCAACGCTGGGATGATCGGCATTGGTCCCAGAAAAAGCTGGATGAGATGACGGACAGGGACTGGCGGATCTTCCGCGAGGACTATAGCATCACCACCAAAGGCGGCAAGATCCCCAACCCCGTCCGGTCCTGGAAAGACTCCTCTCTGCCGCCACACATCTTGGAGGTCATCGACAAGTGTGGCTACAAGGTGAGATGCGCAGACTGCCCGAGGTCCGACACCCTGCCAGATTCCAGGGGCACATGCTTAATTTGCGAACAGAAGACTTTGTTCCTTGACTGTTTGGTGCCTCCTCTGCCAGTGGGCACCAAGGTGATGTTGTTGTCAGTTTCTTTTTTTTCTTTTTTTTGGACTTTGAGGGTTTTTTTTTTTTTTAATCTTTAATTCTTACATGTGTTCCCAAACATGAACCCCCCTCCCACCTCCCTTCCCATATGTTGTCAGTTTCTGAAGTATTGTTTGTTGATTGTGTTTCTTCTCGGGTCCCATACCTTTTCACTGTGCTTGGTTTCTTCCCATTGTGCCCAGCCTGGCAGCAGTAGTCCAGGTTGCATAATTCTGTACCCGTTGTCTGTACCCACTGCTATCTCTGGGTCACTGCAGGAGCCGACACCTATCCAGCGCCAGGCAATCCCCATTGGGCTACAGAATCGTGACATCATTGGCGTGGCTGAGACTGGCAGCGGCAAGACAGCAGCCTTCCTCATCCCGTTGCTGGTCTGGATTACCACTCTCCCCAAAATTGACAGGTGAGAGCAGCCAGCATTGGCTCCTCTGGGCGGGAAGGGTGAAAATGGCAAATGAGCATTTGGTCTTCTTTTTTAAGTCTGTAATCAGAAGGACCCTTCTTTAGTTAGCCTGGGTCAGATATTAGGGAATAATTGGATCATGATATCAAAGAAGCATATGGTTATTTTATTGCTGGTACAGATCACTCCTTGGAGTGCTTGGCTGTCCTGGAGTCTGATTTTTAAGAGCACTTGTTGCATTCTTTTCCCACCACCCTCCCCATTCTCATAGCTGCCCTTAAGAGTGACTTTATCTTGCTCCTGTTTGTGGTTGGATGAGAACCAAAGCTTATGAAACTGCGGGCTGCCCCATTTACCACAGGATCGAAGAGTCCGACCAGGGCCCTTACGCTATCATCCTGGCCCCTACTCGTGAGCTGGCTCAGCAGATTGAGGAAGAGACCATCAAGTTTGGGAAGCCGCTGGGCATCCGCACTGTGGCTGTTATTGGCGGCATCTCCAGAGAAGACCAGGGCTTCAGGCTGCGCATGGGCTGTGAGGTTGGTTCACCTAGCCAGCAGCAAGCCCGCCGTTTGGGATGGAAGTGTTTCTAGTTCTGCCATAGATGTACAGTAAATGAAAAGGGGGCTGGCTTATAGATACGTGCTGTTATTTATGGAGGACTTAGGCACCAGGGATTGTACTTTGCACATCATTGTCACAACTACCTTAGGAGAATGGATAATGGTACTTCCATTTTACAGATGAAGCTGAGGATCAAGTTAATAACTTGCTCAGAGTCACAGCTGGTGATGGGCAGAACTGAGATTCATGTCTGAAGGCTGTGCTCTTAATCACTCTGCCAGACTGCGTCATTGATTTTGCTTTGCATTCTTCTCAGGGTAGAAGGAGAGCTTTTTACAAGAGGTCTGCTGGAGGAATTGAGTCTTCTGCAGGCTTCCTAATCCTACTGTCCAACCCCCTCCACCATATCACTTAGTCTCTCTTCCATCTAAGAAAGTTCCTGTTGATGTTGCCTCTTCCGTCTAACCCCTGGACCTTACCCAGAGACCCCATTCACTCCTGAGAAAAAAAAATCCGAGTGATTTCATGCCAGTTCTCTGGAATTTTCACTTCCAAACCTAAATAGAGTTTGGGGGCCAAGTTTCTTAGCACTGGGGATCTGTTGTCCAAGTAGGTGGATAGTTGACAGGAGGGGAAGGAAAGGGTATCTGCTGGGCCACACGTGACTCCCCTGTGCCCCCCAGATAGTGATCGCTACCCCGGGACGTCTGATCGACGTGCTAGAGAACCGCTACTTGGTGCTGAGCCGCTGCACCTATGTGGTTCTGGACGAGGCAGACAGGATGATTGACATGGGCTTTGAGCCAGATGTCCAGAAGATCCTGGAGCACATGCCTGTCAGCAATCAGAAGCCGGACACAGATGAGGCCGAGGACCCTGAGAAGATGCTGGCCAACTTTGAGTCAGGAAAACACAAGTACCGCCAAGTAAGGCTGCTTCCCCAGGCCGGGAGAAGTTGGGCAAGTTGCCAGACCTGCTCCAGGGCCCTTCTTGCCCTTGGTGGGCCAGAGTACCTGTTTCCAGAATGGTGAGGCATGGCTGCGTACGGTCCTCTCACAGTGCTAGCAGTGTAGCCTCTTAGCCTGGAAAGATGATTCTTGAGAGTCACGCTGCCGCCGCCGCAGGTTCTGGCAGATGACTCAGCCCTTCCTTCTATCATAAGGTAGAAAGTACTCTGCTGAGTAGCCACTGAGGAAAGAAGTGGGAAGGCAAGGGGCAGTTTTCTGAAACACTGTTTCCTGTCCAGGCTCATTTTCTGTTCTTTAGTTTGGGGTGTGCTGCTTGTGCTGATGGTGGCATGTGTGGTGTGTCTGCCTGCGCTCAGGGCTAGACCTCTTGTTTTCACAGACAGTCATGTTCACGGCCACCATGCCCCCAGCGGTAGAGCGTCTGGCCCGGAGCTATCTTCGGCGACCTGCTGTGGTGTACATTGGTTCTGCAGGCAAGCCCCATGAACGTGTGGAACAGAAAGTCTTCCTCATGTCAGAGTCCGAAAAGAGGTATGGGGGCACCTGAGTCAGGAAACACAAGGGAGAAGGGACTCTTTAGTGCCAGTGGTGGCTGGAGGGTGATTGTTCTACCATGTTGAAGAGTTTCTGTTTTTTTGTTCAGAATTCCACGGGCACTGGAGATTCTGGAATTGGTGTTTGTAGATCAGGGTTGGGCATTTCACTTGGAGTGGAGGGGTATGTGTGTAATTTTTCTCATCCTTTTCTCTCCAGGAAAAAGCTGCTGGCAATCTTGGAGCAAGGCTTTGATCCACCCATCATCATTTTTGTCAACCAGAAGAAGGGCTGTGATGTTTTGGCCAAATCCCTGGAGAAGATGGGGGTGTGTCTGGCAGGGGAGGGCAATGCCTCGTCTCTTTGGTGCGGCTTTCTGAAGCTAGTCGGGCCCCCTGGGCTCCTGCTTTCAATTCCGACCCATTCTTGAACCTTTACAGTATTTAACAAGTCAGGGTCAGAGGGAGAGGGGTGGTAGATGGGGATAAAGGGGACTCAGTCAGTTGCTGTGACTCCCTGTCCATTCCAGCAGTGCCAGCCACAGCTGCCTCGGCTTTTCCTCCAGGTGGGCTGGGGCCAGGGAGACACATATCCTGGCAGGATCTGAGCGTGTGGAGTGGAGTGGGTTGGAGTGTTCTGTTACCAAGTATTTTGAGGAGAGGGGATGGCGTGGTCAGGAGGCAGATGTTAGTGATCAGCGTCCTTTACTCCTGAATCTGGTGTTTGAGGGGAAGGGTGTGTCCTCTCCACTCAACACTGAAACGGCCTTGAATTTCTTGGTCCCTGCTTTCTATCCTCATCTTGCCCTCATTCTCTCTTCCACTACTTGTCATCTGTTTTGACTCCACATCTCACCCCAATTGCCCTACCCTTAACCTTGTCCTGTCTGTCTGCCGCACCGCCGTCTCTTCCATCCCTTTCCTCAGCTCATCTGCTCCCTTCATACTTCACTTGCCCTTGTTCTCCCGCCTCCTTCCCCTTCCTTCTCCCTCTCCTCTCCGCAACCCTCCCTCCCTGTCTACCCTCCTGCCTTCTGTGTCTCTCTGTGATCCCATTGCTCTTTCTTCACCTCACCATTCTTCCAACAGTACAACGCTTGTACACTGCACGGTGGAAAAGGCCAGGAGCAGCGAGAGTTTGCACTGTCCAACCTCAAGGCTGGGGCCAAGGATATTTTGGTGGCTACAGATGTGGCGGGTCGTGGTATCGACATCCAAGATGTGTCTATGGTTGTCAACTATGACATGGCCAAGAACATTGAGGGTGAGTGCAGGGGAAAGCAGCTTCACTCCAGGTAAAGGGTGGTTCCCTGCCTGGTTCTTCTCGAATGTCTCCACCGAGGGGGCCGCTGCTCTCAGCTCTCTCAGCCTCGAGCTTGGAGTTGCTTCTTCCTGTGAGAAGAGCTCCTGTCCCTCAGCGCCTGGGACAGCACTCTGTCCTCTGGGTGTGAAGAGTGGAGCTGGGTCACACTGTCCGAGTGTGATAGGGTGACCTCCATCAGCAGTGCTGCTGGGGAGAGCACCGTGGGCCCTGCAGGTTCAGGCAGCACAAGCTGCATTTACTGCCCTTGGAGGTGTGGCAGGGAAGAGGGTGCCTTTAGAAGTGGAGGCTTCAGACACTGCCCACCAGGGCATCTGGCCTGGTACCCTGACATTTCTCCCCCCTCCCCAGATTACATCCACCGCATTGGCCGCACGGGACGAGCAGGCAAGAGTGGTGTGGCCATCACCTTCCTCACCAAAGAGGACTCTGCTGTGTTCTATGAGCTGAAGCAAGCCATTCTGGAGAGCCCGGTGTCCTCCTGCCCCCCAGAGCTAGCCAACCACCCTGACGCCCAGCACAAACCAGGCACCATCCTCACCAAGAAGCGCCGGGAAGAGACCATCTTTGCCTGACGCAGCACTCACCCCAGGGTTCAAGGCCACGCTCTGGAGCCTGTTCCTCAGGAGACTCACATCTCTTCCCAGGCCCTCACTCCTCCAGGGGCTTAGGAAGCAGTCAGACTCCTTGGCCCAGGCCCTCAGGGCTGAAGGCCTGAGTGCAGGTCTGTCAAAGGGGAGGAAGCTGCTCTAGGAGGCAGGCAGAACAAACTACCAGGGATTTGGCCCAGCTCTGCCCCTCAGGCGGGCTTTGGGATTGCATCGGGCCATCAGTTCTTGCCAGTTAAAGGGGGAGCCAATTGGCATCGCCTCCCAGACTGAACAAAAACCTGGCTGCTGGGCTGGGACTTCTTTGGCACAGACTTGACTGCCTAAGCCACGGCACCATTGTTGCCCTAGATGACCCAGGGAATCGGGTACTGAGAATTATGGACCTTGGACTCTTATCGTCATTTTGACAGCTGTTTGCCCTTTTGGATTATAAAACAAGTCGAGAGCCTTGTTTAGAGTTGTGCACGGCCCCTGTACCAAGGGGTGTTGTGCACTTGAGGCGTCCCTCACCCCGGGAATTTTTATAGTAGATGAGGGGACAAGGTGAGCTGGCTGAGTCCATCTTGAAGTCAGTGAAATTTCTGTTTTCTATTCTCTGAGAAG
Organism: Budorcas taxicolor; assembly: GCF_023091745.1. Lineage (NCBI taxonomy): Eukaryota > Metazoa > Chordata > Mammalia > Artiodactyla > Bovidae > Budorcas > Budorcas taxicolor. The sequence continues at coordinate 75,764,759 of NC_068914.1, forward strand.
ATGAGTTTGTATGTTCTGAGAATAAATACACGAATATGAAGGCTGTGTCTAGTTCTGGCTAAACTCCTCTCCCAGGCCCTCCCTAGTACCACAGGAGACGGAAGGACAGCACTGGGCACGGTGGGTTGACTTGGGAAATGAAGGAAAATCACATCCGAAAAAGATCCTTGGGTCTAGGCTGTTAGCCTTAAGTCTCTAGGAACCACTTGAGGGGAGATGGGAAAGGCAGTGACGGTGGGACCGTCATGCATCTTCCCTCCTGAGCTCTGGCTTCACAGAAGTTGTAGCTCTGGCCTGGACAGCCTTCTGGGGTCTTCACCCAAGGGTGAGGAAGGAAAGCAGCTGTGAAACTCTGGCAGGAGCAGCACAGTCAGAACCGTTCTCCCACCCTGGAACAGTGTGCTTGACCCCGAGTCTTCAGGATCACTGCTTGTGGCTCCCAGATTGCTGCTCTGGAGGGTGAGGAGACAGGCACCAGAGACAGCAAGGAGAGAGGAGCTGGGCCCGGCTGAGTTTCCGTGTAGGGAGGGGGCTGCAAGGCCTGGGTCCTCCCCCAGTACTCTTATTCACATGCTCTTCCTTACCCCTCAAAGAGTTGGGCAAGGACATGGAGTTCGAGTTGCAGCTACTTCAGGGCCTTTCTGGCCTGAGGCTGGGACAGTGTGAGGCTGTGACTCAGCCTCTTCTCCACCTCCCCAAACAAGTCCCTTCTGTGCTGCTGACAGTCTCCCTCCAGGGCCTGGGCATGAGCGGCTGGGTGAAGGGGCGCCCGGGAGTCTAGTGCCTCCTCCAGCTCTGTCCTTTCCCCTTCCCACTCGGTCTTTTTTTGAGAGAGCACATCGAGGACACGTCTTCAACTCCTCCAGACTTGGGCCATGCAGTAAGGACCTTGGCTACCGGAGCCAGCAGACAGAACAGGAGCCCAAGGGTCTGCGCATGGTGTTTATTAGTGATGACAGTGAGGTGGGGCAGGGTCTTGTGGAGCATGCTCTGTAGGTCACACACTAGAGCCTTAAGACAAGGGTAGCCAGGCTGACAGGGCCTCTGGGGGCTGTCCGCTGGGTCCTATCTCCCCCTCTAATCCTAACTTACGAGCAGCAGCTATGGATCAGGGAATAAAGTCTGAGGCCCATATCCCATGGGCGTGGGAGGCATGAAGGCCAAAAACAGAAAAGATAGGATGCAAGAGCGAAAGAATGAGTGGGGCAAGGACGCGCCCGGAGCAAGCCGTCCATATATTCTCTGCTACACTTGCCCTCCCTCCCCCAGCCCCCAGCCCACCATGTTCCTAGTCCCTGGTCCCTTCAGATGTTAAGATGCTTCCTGGCAGGTGGGCAGAGCCCTTCCCTGCTGGAGCTTCAGCTGGCCCTGGCCCAGCTGCCCATGCTCCAGCCTTTGTGTGGATGCCCCACCCCAGCTGATGCCAGGAGTGCCACCCTGCTGGGCTTCGACTGTCTCATGTCTCACGTGCGGCAGTGAGGTGAGTAGAGGCCCTCGGACCCCAAAGCACGAACCCTGAGTCCCTCAGGTTAGGACAGGACTGTACCTGCTCAGGGACCTTGTTTCTCCCTCATGCCATGCTGCCCATGCCCCACCCTCTTGTCTCTTTGGGTGGCATTCCTTCCCTGAGTCTGGTGGGAAGGCCCCTGCTAAGGGGGTCCTGGCCTGAGGGCACTGCCCAGTGGGGCAGTTTCTTGTGCAGGAGGAGAGGAAAGGTGCCAGGGTGCAGCACACACAGCTATTTCCTGGAATGGCAGCCTAGGGGGGGGGGGTCACTGTGCCCAGGAGGTGAGGGGGCCCCCTGCTCTTCTCCCAGAACCTCGGGACTGCAGGCAGGCCTGGAGCTGGGGCTGGGCGGGGGGGTTCGGGGGCTGAGCCTAGTGCCAGCCTCATGCCAGTCTAACTCCGACCTGCCTGGAGCAGGGGCCCCAGCCAGCCTGTGCCTGTGCCTGCCGGGGCAGGGTGGCAGGAGGCTGTGTCAGTAGCTATCCTTGGGCCAGGGCCGGTTGCGTTGCCAGTTCCGCTCATTGTGGTTGTGCTCCGAGTCCTGGGCCAGGAGGCGGTCTTGGGGGTCATGCCCGTTGGCACTAGGCAGCCCCGAGGTGTGCTGGCGGTGAGGCTGGTACAGGTCGTGATAGGCATCCGCATAGTCCTCCTCCAGGTGGCGGGAGCTGCGCTGTGAAGAGCCCGTCCAGGCTTGGCGGGAGCTCTCGCTGGCCTCGTCTGAGGGCATCAGGCTGTCCCGCTCCAGGGGCGAGTGCTCCTCGCCACGCTCCCCTAGCAGCTGCTGGTTCTGGGGGCAAGATGGCAGCTCTACGTGAGGCCATGCGGACCTTGCCTCAGTTTCCCTCCCCACTCTGGCAGCGTGAGGATTCCTGCCCTCAACTCTCGGTCCCTGGGTACAGGAAATGATGCAGAAGGAGAAGCACCCCGGAGCATTCTTCTACTTCAGACAAGGAAAACTGGAGCTTTCGACTCCAGCCAAATCCAGGCTCTGCCTTCAAGACAGATGAGGAGAAGAGTTTGCAGAGTGTGTTGCTTTGGAATCCCAGGAAAAGTGGCCTCTGATTACCTGTCTCATTGCTTTCTTCCCTCATCAGGGAGTGCTTTCACCCACACACCCTTGCTCTGCTCTCTGATCCTTTGGCCTTCAAACTGGAGGTCAGGAATGATCCGCTGGGTGGGGAGGGGGCATTGCTTTGGCTAGCTCAGCCTGAGCATCAGTGCCCTTGGAAATGGTTACCTGAAGTCCGGGGATGGCACTGGGAGGGCCCAGAAGCCCAGGGCCGGGGGCTGGGTGGTGGGTTGCCCTCCAGTAAACCTCCAGGTACTCAGCCAGGTGCTCACAGGCGTCTTCCAGCTGGTTTTCATCCAGAATCACATCAAATGACTCCTGGAAGGGAAAGGGGGAATGTTCCGTCTCTGTCAGCCCACCCCAGCCCTGGAAAAGCAAGAGTGGGCACAGGAGTGGTGCCCAGCCACTTACGGGTGGGCACTGGACCAGCTTATCGTATGCCATCATCTGCACAGTAAGGTGCTTCATCTGCGACTTCCCCCGGGAGCGGATGAGACGCTGGAGTACCTGAGGGGCAAGGGCAGAGCTGGGCCCAGGGAGCACTGGGCATGTCCCTGACTCATGGCATGAGGAGCAGGCGAGGAGGACTCTGAGCGATGTTAAGCAGCAGCAGGAAAAGGGGACTGAGGAGCCCCTGGGCAGGGACCAAGCAGAGTAGTACCACATTCTAAGAGGGCAGCCCTGTAGGCCTCCTCCATCGCCACAGCTCTTACCTTCGGTGAGGACACTTTGACAAAGACGATGATGGGGGCCAGTGAGGTCTTGGCCAGCTGTGCCGGGTGGTTGATGGTGTCAGCGTCCAACACTACTAGCTGCAGGGATTTGGCCAGCTCGAATATGCGCTCAATCTCACTCTGTACTTCAGCTATGAAGGGAGGGAGGGGTGGGGGGAGCCGCAATGCTCACCGGTGGCTCCACCCCCATCTGACTCCAACAGGGCTTTGGGGGTCTCCCAAATGGTGGATGGGAAGGAATGGTGGAGGGAGAGGATGTTCATCAAGGCCTGGGCAGGCAGAGGCACGGGGAATTGAGACTGGGGTGGGTTCTTGCCAATCCTGGGGAAGGTGGAGAAGGGGTTGGGCAGGAATGCAAGTTGTCAGGAAAGAGAAAGGTACGAGGAAGGTTTTCACTAATGCATGAGTGGGCAGAGAAGCAGGACTGGGGACTTCTCACCAATGCTGGAGCGGGCAGAGGAGCGCTCGATGATGGTCCTCTTGCCAGGATTGTTGAGCACGGATCGCTTTGCCAGTGAGAGGTCTGCGGTGACTCGGGTGATGGAGATCCTGGGGTGGGCAGGGGGAAGCACAGCCCACCTCTAAATTTCAAGCCTAGGGCCCTCCCTACCCAGGTCCCACCAGGTTCACTTTGGAGGACACCGGGCTACAGCATCTGGAAGGAGGCAAGGACTTCTCCCTGGTTCTCATGCCTCCCCAGGCCAGAGTAGCTTACCTGCCATCAAACCTATGTTTGAGGAAGTCGAAGAGCGCCTTCTGCATCATGTCTGTGACCTGGGTTGGGGGGGCGGGTGAGGGGAGAGGCGTGGAATTGGCTGGGAGCCTTCTTGGAGATGGGCAGCCTCCCCAGGTACGGCCATGGAGCTCAGCCTCTCCACACGCAGACCTTGATGGAGGGGCAGTGGGGAACACCCCCTCCCACTGTTTCTGTGGCAAGTTTGGTAGAGGCAACTCTGGGGTCAGGGACCTCTCACCTCATAACCTTTCAGAGAGGGTCCCACCAGCACCACAGGCCGCATGGAGGGTACCACGTCATATGGAGGAATATGTTCCGCCTGCAGAATTGACCTGAGGTCAGGCAAAGTCATGGCCATGTGGCCTGCCCTTCGCCTGAGTGGGGTGGGGCAGATGCAGACGTCTGGGCCCCCTCCCCTCTGTGTTTTCTTGCCCCTTCAACAATGACTGCCCAGAAGCCTGTCCCCACAGCCAGACGCCAGGAGCCCCCCAAGCCCCAGTCCCTTCCTTGACTCACCTGCTTTTGCTTCTGCTTGGCTTTTTGGAAAAGGAAATAAAAGATTAAAGTTGGTGAAGGGGGAAAGACCCCGAGGACACGGTGTTCCCGTCCCCAGGGGAAACCCTGGGCTTCTCCCAGCTCCAACCCCTTCCCGCACTGTTCACTGGGAGAATCTCCCTTCCCCCTGTGTCTGAGTGGCCCACCTACCCAAGACAGGTGGGTGGAGGGGAGGCTACCTAGAGATGGAGGAGGGGAGCGTCGGCTGCCAATGTCACTCAGGCTGGATGGGTTCCCAGATCTCCTGAGAGCAGAGACGGAGGTCAATGAGAGTCTGTGTGTGTCTGCTCTACACAGTACTCAATAGCTGTATGCATCCTATGTTTCTGCTAGTGACAGAAGTGCATGTGACGTGAGCCTTTGTGTGTGAGCTTCAATACGTGTGCATTTGTACCTGTGCATTGCGAATGTACACGTTAGGTCTGAGTGTGCACACTGCATATTGCGGGGGGCGGGGCATGCATGCCTGTGTGGTGATGTGGACCGTGGGTAAAGAGCACACGTCAGGAGGTATTTACTGAGTCTCAGCCCTGCTCTCACCTGGCCTTCTGCTCCTGCTTCAGCCGGATGCTCTCGAGGCGCTGGGGGCTGGGGATGAAGGCGATGTCTCCGCCCTCTTTCACTAGCCGCCCGATCCACCAGTCATTGCTGTATTTCTAGGGGTGGGGTGGGGCGGAAGGAGTGGTGAGAGGAGGCGGTCCAGGCCTCCGCGCTGGCTCTTCAACGAAAAGGGAGGCGTGGGAGAGCTGGTCTGAGCCAGGCAGTGCAAGGGAAGAGGGTCAGGAGAAGGTGCCAGAGGGGAGGGCAGCCATGTCTGAGACCCCCAAGATTTCCGTGTGAGGCCTCACGCTGGTCACTGGGAGCCTTAGAGGCAACTAAGCTAACTGCTCACTTGTACAGATGGGAGCTGAGTTCCAGGTCTCCGGAGGACAGAGACCCTGAGGACTAGGTCTCGGGTATGAGGGGTGTGTGTATGTACAGGGGTGTGTTAAGGATGAGTTTCGGAGTTTCAGGACTTGTTTATTAAAGAGGACTGAAGCAAGAGGCCTGGGAACTTGGGTAAGAGCAGAGAAACCAAGTGGCTTCTGTCCGGAGAGGGTCAGTTACCTCTTTAATGTGCAGAAAGTCTTTGGCCTCAAAGTTGACTCCAGAGCCCTGGACTGGACACTCCTCATCCAGTACGCCACAGTAGCTGACATTGGTCCTCACAGCAAACGCCACAGGTTTGTGCTGGGGAACGCAACCATCGGCACAAATGAGGGGAACCTCAGAGCACCCTTCCAGGTTCAGGGCCCAACCATCCACCCAACCACACACATACTCATTCGCACATCCTGCCCGTTGACCCCTCGAGACTTAGGATCTGGCACCAGTTTCCACCCAGCCTGGCCCACTGTGCCGCAGCCGGCAAGAGGATACCTTGGCCCTTTCCAGCTGCTGCTGAGCCTGGCTCTCCACTTCACGCCGGGCACTCTCCCGGTCCTCCTCCAGGGAGACGTCTGAGTCCAGAGATGGGCGGCTGGTATAGGAGTCGGCTGAACCCTGGTGTGGGGAGAGGCTGTGACCTGTGGGCTCAGGAGTGCTGGGCACTAGAGAGGCACCTCCGAACCCCACGAACCTCAGCCTCTCCAGTTCCATGGGGGTGGCTGGCCCTGTCAGTCCCTCCTGTTTCCCCAGGAAAGGCACCAGTGCTTCTGGGGCTGCAGGAAAGCCAGTCCAACCCTTATGTGCTGAGATCTGGGCTCTTCCTCCCAAACCTATTAATACTGCAGCCGTGAATAGAGCCTTCATTTCCCTCCTTCCTCCCTTTTCTCCCCTTGACCATGTCCTGTGAGGCAGAGGGAAGTGAGATGTACTGAAGATGACATACTGGGGATGATTCGGAATCTTTGGAATCCAGAAGACCCAACCCTCTTGTTCACATCAGCCTGCAAAGCAGCCTGGAAACTATTTCCTTAAAATGCCTGGCAGGAGTATAGCCAGCCAGGAACAGTCAAGAGACACTGGTTGGCATGCTGCTGGTCCTGAGTGTCAGGATATAGCTGCCTACCCCCTTAGATCCTCTCTCTCATCCAGGGTGAAGGGGAGGACACCGGGCTCCCAACTCCTGGCAGTTACTCCCTTCCTGCTCTCTTTACCCCCACTTTCTTTCCTCTCACCCCTGCTGGGACAACTGGCCAGGTGTGGGCAGCACAGACTGAGGAGGCAACATAAAGCTACCTCCTTGAGCCCAGGTGAGCCCTGGCCACGACTAGCAGCTGGCCTACATCTCTCCGCCCCTTGCCCAGGGGGATATCAGCTCTGGAGGAAGGCGGTGCTGGTGCCGGGCAACCCTGGGGATGGAGAGAGGGGGTCTCTGGTAACCTGAGCCAGGAGGGTGTGAGTCCTGCTCAGAGGTCGGGCCTCTGGGCAATGAGGGGCCTTAGGAGGGTGGCAGAGCTCACCTTCAAGGCCGTGAGGTTGATGAACAAGGGAAGCTGGACCTCAGGGCAGGAGGGAAGAAGTCAGAATGTCTGGGATTCCCCCTCAGTCTAGGGAGAAGGGAGTCTTTGGTTTCCTGCTTCAGTTTCCCCTCTTTATGAGCAGAAGCCTAAAGTGATACATGGATCAGTTCTGAGGTCCAGGGGGAAGAGATCAGGCAGGAGCCTAGATAAAGGGACCGTGTAGGAATGTACACGTGTGTGCGTGTGTAGTAGAATGTTCTCAGGCTGAGGAACATTCCTTCAGACCCACTGTGCATGACCACCACAGAAGGCAGCGGAGGCCTGATTCTGGGTGAGGAAGACAAACTCACACAGCTTGCCCAGCCCACCGTGGGCAAGAGGGCTGGTCAGCCTGCGGGCAGCCCAGGTCCTAGTGTGGAAACTAACGACAATGTCCGTGCTAGACCCAAGGCATGAAGACAGCACGAGGAGGGAAGGGCCTCCATTTTACAGAGCACGTTCCCATCTCCCTTGAGAACTAAATAAGGCCTCTTGGCAGCAGGATAAAGAGCAGCTGAGCCCCGGGAAGAACCTTAGCTATAACAGCTGAGTTGGGGATCTCATCCCAGGGGCCTGGGGCACAGGAGATGCCTCTGTGGGAAACAGCTGTCTGAAGTGAACAGGGGCCAGCAGGCGAGGGGGCAGGTGAGGCAGGATGACCACCTGCGTTGGTAAGTACATGCCAGATGCTTCCTAGATGGGAGAGGAGTCTGACCCTTCCTCTGTTCTCCAGGCTCTCAGCCTGAGTCATTGTTGTGTTCCTGCCTGGGGCACCTGGGTTACCTGACCTCTTAGCCTAAGATGGGAACGACAGGGTCTCTTCCTAATGTTCCGTGAGTCATGCTCAGAATGCAATCCCTCTCCATCTCTCCCAGGTCCTCAGAGCTCACCCATGACTCAGGGAGGCCAGGGCTGCCCCACCAAGCAGACCCTGGGGTCTTGCCTCCCCCACCCCCTGTTATGCCAGAACAGCCAGAGGCTCAGTGCTTTGGAGCTGCCAGGAGTTGGCACTGTGCCCTGGTGGTGCCCCCCTCGCCTGGTGAGTGTGTGGGCAGGCTGCAGCTCTACTCTTGCCTGGCACGGGGGAAGGAGAGGAGGGAGATGAGCCGTTGGATTTATTTAGAGCCTGATTTCCCTCCTACTGCTTCAGAGGGGGCCTCAGGGAGAGCAAGGAGCCAGGCAAGAGAAAGGAAAGTGGGGGAGGGTAACCCAGGAACCAGAGAGGGGTGGGGAGCCAGCAATGGGTTAGCAGGCTGCCCCAAACACCATCCCTAAGTCAGGCTTTACCTTGTAACAGTCCAAGCCTTCTCAACAAGGGGTGGGAAGAACCTTCTAGGGCCCTCCAGCCCCACAGAGGGAGGTTCATTCTCCAGCTCACCTTGGCACCCTGGGCCGTGGCCAGCTGTCCCTTCAACTGTCAGGAAGAGGTGTTCACCAGAGCCTTGAAAATCATCTGCTCTAGCTGCAATGTAATTAGCCTCAGAGGCCCAGTGGGGAATTGGGCCCAGCAGGGGCCCAGTCCCCGAAAAGGACTGATAGATAGGTGCCTTTCCTGAGCCCCAGAACTCATCTATCCTGGACATGGCAGCAGGAGATGGGAGAAGACGCCAACAGTCCCCTTTGACCCTGGCACACTCTACCCTCCTTATCAGATCAGAGACCCCTCTCAAGCCATCCAGCTGCTTTCATAAGGAGGACTTCTTGTCGGATGCCGGAGAGAAGGGACTGAGACAGTGCTGCCCATCCTTGCCGCATCTTTCCAAGCACTCTCCCTGCTCTCTTGAGCTCCGGGAATCACTGCCTAATGAGCTGATTTGTCTCAGTGGGTCAGGAGATAAAAGCAAAGAGGAGAATTAAATATTTATCAGTTGCCTGGTTCTCTGAGCAAAGAGCTTCCTCTCCATCCCCAGGCCCTGGGCTCCTCTGGCTTCATCTCCTGGCCTCCCTGCTGAGCAGGTGCTCAGGAGGCCCCCCTGCTTGGGGGTGCCTCAGCAGGAGGAGTGGGATGGCTGGGGCACAGTCAGCCAGCCCACCCATGTGCTGGACACCCAGTTTCCAGGCTGGGAGAGAAGCTGGGCTGAGGGGTGAGGAGGTAAGGCAGTGCCCGGGGATGGCCAGCTGAAGGCGATAATGGAGGTCCTCAAGTTTTATGATCCTTCTGTCTGAAGGGGCTGGTATGGGATTCTCTGCTCTTCTCCAGGCTCCCTAATCTGTCCTTTACTGAGGCACAGGAGGGCTGGATTGTCCCCCTCTGTAAGAGCCCCCGCATCGCATCTTCTGTGTCTGCTGTTCAGACCTCAGAAACCCTCCCTGGGGAACTCCAGACGTTGCCCGAGGGCCTCTCTAATGCCTCCGGGCCCTCAGTCTCCAGCCCCGCCTCCCTCTACCCTTCTGTCCTGGTCTGTGGAGCCACCTGCTCTGAGCCTCCCCCCACCCGAGTCCCTCTCGGCACACACCGGATGCGCCCTGCTCTAGGACGGGGCCACCGGGAAGCCTCCGGCGTGAGCATCCATCGCTCCACTTTGCTGGAGCGCCACCGCCCCCCACCCCCCACGACATGCCCTGCCCCGCCACAGAGGCGTTCCTCAAAGTCCTGAACTGGGGGAAGGGTCCGAGGGACAGGAGGTGTCACCCCAGCTCCCCCACCCCCACCCTCCCCGTGGGCACTCACCGCCTCCGAGTCCTCAAACCCGGGCACGTAGGAGTCGTCATACATGGGGGAGTCCGGGTGGGGGGGAAGCGAGCGGCGCCGGGGGCGGGAGCGGCCCGGAGGCAGGGGCGATGACAGCGGGCCGCGCCCGGGAGATGCCACCGAGCCCCGCAGCCCTGCGGGCGGCGGCGGAGAGCGAGAGCGCGAAGGAGGGAGCGAGCCGCGAAGACCAGCTGCTCCGAGCTCAAATCACCGCTCCCCCCACCCCACCCCCCCAAAACCCCGCCGGTCCCACCCCGAGCGCGGCTGAGGAAATCTGGCGCCGGCTCCTACAATAGCGCCCGCCCACCTGACCCCCCTCCCCGGGAGCGGGCGAGGGGGCGGCGGCAGGGGGCGCCGGCCGCCGGGGGAGCCCGAGGCCCGGCCGCCGGAGGGTGGCCGACGCCAGCGGGGTAGAAGGTGGGTCCCCGAGCACCTACGGGGCAGAGGGGCGGCGGGGAGGAAGGGGAGGAGAGACTGCGGGCGGGGCGGATCCCGGCGTGGAGGAGGCGGGCCGAGGAGAGACGCGGAGACCGAGGCGCTCGGCAACCCAGGAAATGCTCCGCCGGGAAACAAAGGGCTGGCGCGGGGGAGGGGCGGGGCGGAGACGGCCGCGGAGCCGGGACCCGGCGAGCGAGCCGCGGGCGCAGGTTAGGGCGAGGCGGGAGAGAGGGGGAGGCAGCGCAGGGGCAGAGGCCGAGAGAGGAAGAGGGGAGGCCGGGTAGCGGGAGACCGGAGACAGAGGAGGCGGGGCGGGGGCGGGCGGCAGGTGAGACGGCGGCGTGTCTGCGCCCCGGCGGCCCGGGAGACTCCAAGAGCAAACCCCGCAGGGGTCCTGGGGAGGAGTGGCTTCAGCGACCCCCGGCCAAATGCCGAAAAGTGGCTCCCGTCCCCCGCCTCCCCAACCCCCCCCACGCCAGGCGCTCGGGCCCGTTAGTGCTGGGACTCGCTCGCAGCCAAGGGCCTCAGTGGTTGCCCAACCCGGGCGGATTGGGGCCCGGCCGCCTTACTACACCTGTTGCGCGGGCAGATTTCATCCTAGTCTGGCCAGGATGGGGGTTCCCTTCCTCATTTCCTTGCCAAGGACTGTGCCAGGCATTGCCAAGGCATCGTGGGAACTGGCGTAGGGAGGGGCTGCTTTAGGCGAACCTAAAGGGAGGGGGAAAGAAGCCAGAGAGTGGAGGTAGGGGGTGGTTGTGGCTGAGACTGAAGGAGGGAGCCTGGCCACGCCGGGGTTGGCGGGGGGAGCAATTCTCCTCAGAGTCACTAGTCTAAGGCCAGATACCCTCCTTAGCAAAAGGATGAGGGTGGTCCGGGTGGCCAGTGTGTGGGTTGGAAGCACATGTACCATTCTTCCAGTCTGTCTCCTTCAAAGGGGCACTAAGGTTTGAGGTTAGAGACCCGAGCAGCATCCCTTGTCTTGAGGAAACTTCCTCAAAGATCCACCCATTTGAACTCCAGAGCAAAATTATTCCTTTGAATTTTGATTCCCTCCCTACTCTTTCCTCCCCTCTCTGCCTCCTCCCAGAGATTGGGGCGGGTGGCGGGGATGGGGAATGTGAGATACAGGGGTGCCCTTGGACAGCTTCTGGTCTCAGTCCTTCTCCCCTCCCAGAGTCTCACACCCAGGAGGGTGAATCTGATATTTGCTCATCCCTTTTCTTCCGGGGCTACAGGGGAGTTGGAAAACCAAAACTCTGACAGGGTTGGGTGAGATCTGTGGTAGGAAGCACTGTGCCTGGGAGAGAGAGGAAGACCACCAAACCAACTGGCTTCCCACTTAGGTCACTTGTTCGTGTTCCTTAACAAGAAAAAGAGAAGGGGGTCTCATCTTAAGACTGTCTTGGTCTGCCTTTAGTCTCTCACCCCCCTGTGAATGGTGCAGTCCAGCCCTGCCCAGCATCTACCTCCCGCAGGGATTTGGCGTACAACTTTCTTGGAGCCCCTATGGCCCACTATTGGGCGAGGCAGTGTACTTTCACAGTTCCCTCTCCTGAGGCTAGCACCATTTGGGGCTTGGTTATATGTTGGATTCTTCTGTATCGGAAGTTCCCAGACACTGTCTTCTCGCTTTGTGCCCTCCTGCAGTTCCTCCGTATTTCTCATAGCCTCCTTTATTCTCTGTCTCTGTCCTTCCAGAGGGGCAGAAAGGGGGCATTAAATGTGACGCAATAAGACCTTAAGGTGCTCTCTCCTGGGAGATGATTCTAATGAAGGCAACAGCTACCAGGGCATCTGCTTCTCTCTCCGTCCCTGAATTTACTCTCATGGCCCCTCCTTTTAGGACTCTATCCACCACGGGAGTGTCCAGGGGACTGTAGGTAACAGTGGATCTGCTGTCAACCTCACTCCTGTCTTACACACCTTGTCTTCATCCCCATCTGGGACAGTGATGTCTTAAGTCTGCTCATGAAGCATGAATTGCCATGCCAACCACCCCCAGGAGATGTATTCAAGTTCCGCATACCTGGGCCATCTCCTGGGTCCTGCGGGAGCTTCAGAGCCTCTCCCTGGTTCCCTTCTCTCCAAGTTGCTACTCACTGCCCTCTTCCATTTCTCACCTCACCCACAACTGCCTGCTCTGGTTCTCATGCCAGCCTAGTGCTTCCTGTCCTATATCAAGACATGTGCCTGTCACTGTCCATGTGGTCCCTAATCCATTTTCTTTTCCCTGGCTAAGCATAAGGAGAGTGAGCTGGGGGGTGGGGTGGGAGGAGGATTCATGGACAGGATTCCTTCTGCCTTCCTCTTTCTAGGAGAGCGTCATTAGACTGGCAGCTGGCAGATACCCAAGGCATGGAAGCAGGACATAGGATCGGGGCTGGGGGGAAGCCTGAATAACCAGGTTTGGGAGTTGGAATTCTTGGGAATCTCCAGAATACATTCTAGCTTCTCCTATAAGTGCACCAGGAAACTGGGTGGATCCCAGTCGCAGAGTGTTGAAGGGAGGAAACTGAGGCAGAAGCTAGGACCTCTTGGGAGTCCTCCCCAGCAGTATTTAAAATCTGGAGAAAGCCAAAGCCTCTAGCATTCTAGCTGCTGGGCTGCTCCCAGGGAATGCAGGGAGGAGCACCAGGGGAGCTTTGCATAGTCCTCCCCTCAGTCCTCACATCTAGACCCCTTTTTGGCCCCCACACAGTTCCCCGCCCCCATTCCAGTCCCAGTGCTTAGAGGCTGCCAGCACTGGCTCTCCCTCCTTTCCTACCTGCCACCTCTACCCTTAGCCTCACCTACTCCGCCTCCCTCCCCATCACTGCAGTCTTCCCCCAAATGCCAGCCCTCTCCCTAGCTCGGAGTGGGCTCTCCTCCCACCCACTGAGAGGGGGCCCTCGCGTTTACCTCATTCAGCAGGAAGGTTGCACTGGAGTCAGAAAAAGACATAGACCGGGCTGGCGGCCTTTCTCCTTCCTCCGGGGCAGGGGCTCCAAGGCGGGAGCAGGACCGGGCAGCTGCTCTGCACACTGGCTCCCACCTGCACGCCTGGCCTCGCCCCACGCCCGGCTCCCACGGCGCTCCCTTCCCTCTCTCCGGGCTCCCTCCTCCCTTCTCTCTTCCCTCCTCCCTCCCTCCCTCCCTCTCTCTCTCTCTCTCTCTCTCTCTCTCTTCCTTTCTCGCCGCCTCTGTCACTCTCTCCCTCCCTTTTCGCTTTTCAGCCCAGCTTTCTCCATTTCCGTCTCTTCCCCCCTCTACGATCCCTGTTCTCTGTTTATCTGGGGGCCTGCCACTGTCCTTCCATCCACATATCTCGCCTTTCTTCCCTGACCGCCCCCCCCCCACCCACCTTCTCTTGCTTAACCCTCTCCCCAGAAAAGGTAGGGGCTCCGGAGCTCCCACTGCCGCAGGCAGAAGGGCAGGAGTAGCCGAAGGGCTGCCCGGACTCCGGAGCTTTAGGCGGAAGGCTCCGCTCCCTTCCGACACCTGCTCGGTGCGCCCGGAAAGAAAGGCGCCGCGGTCCCAGAGACGACTTCGACCTGTCCTCAGCAGAGGGAAAGATCGGAAAGGAAGAATGCTTGTGTACGGCTCGGTAGCCCCAGCGTCCAGCGCTCCCTCTGGTTTCCGGGGAAGCTCCGTCCATCCACCCGTCCCAGGCCCAGACCCGGTGGCTCCTATGGGATCCAACTGGCGACACCCCAGTGGGGATGCGCCCGGCACCCGGGGCGTCTCTACTGTCACTCTTCTCTCCCGGGTTCCGGGAGCCGCGAGACTCAGCTCGCACAGGCGGAGAGCGAGGCGAGGCGGCTCCTCCCGGCCAGCTGCAGCGCCCCCTGGGCTTGCTCGCCCCGCGGTCGCACACGCCCTCCAGGTGGTGGCACCCGGGGTCCGCCTGTCGGCCGGCAGGGCTCTGGCCCTGCCAGCAGGAGGCGCTGCCCTGGCTAGACCAGAGGCAGCGCGTTTCGGAGCCAGACCCTCGCCCGCCAGAAGCCTAACAGGGCCCCCTCATCCGCTCTTCTTTCCAGGAACTGCGATCCCACCTCCAGACCCCTTTGGGATCTGCACTCTATCCCCTCCCCCAAGGGGCTTCTTTGAGGTCTTTGGCCCTTCTGGGTCCCCTACGCTGTTCCTACCTCCATCCTGCTCTCCGGGGGCTCTCCTGCTGAGCCCGGCGGCGTCCTGGCCCGGCCTGAGTAGCAGGGAGTACGGAGTCGTGGGACCAGTCTTCGGGTCAGTACCCGCTCCCTCCCGCTTAGGCGGGCACGTCAAATAGGACAAGCCCAAGTTCTGGCGGGGGAAGGGGGGAGCAAGGGAAGGGGGGAGCAGGGGTGTAGCCCCAGCCAGCTCTCTCCCTGCACCCTTGTGAGCGGATCAGCTTCTCACTGGTCCCTCCAAACCCCCAGTATCCCCAGGCTGGACTCTGCTCCATACCAAAGACCGAGGATGGAGGGAGGGGGCGGCCGACAGAGACAGATACACCCTGAAGACCAGTGACCCGGCGTCTCCAACTTTCCCCTCGGCATCAATTAGAACTCTTTCCTTTGGATCCAGGGTATTCCACTCTCATTCTTGGCTCTTCTTCTGGCTGCTTTCCTTTGGGGAGTTCCCGATTCCCCCATCCTCCGATCCTCTGGGGATCTTGGAAGACTTCTCCCTGCTTCCCCGTTCAGCTTACCCTGTCCTTGCCCCCATTCCGGAGGGAGCTAAACTGAGGGAGAATCAACTTTCCTCTTTCTACCCCCAGCCCCGCCTTATGCTTAACCTGCAAAGTCCTTTGGGGGAGCACCTCCTCTCTCTCTGTGATCTAGTCCCTGCATCCCCTCCCACCCACCTACCCCTCAGTTATTCAGCTTCAACTATTCAGAGGAGATAAGGAGGTTGCATGTGTGCTTTAAAATTGTGCATGCAAGTTTTTATGGGTTTTGTTTTGTTTTGGCTCCAACAGAGGGAGCAGAAGCTTTGCTATCATTTGGCAATAAGACCTGGAGGGAGAGAGGCCCCTCCCTACACCCCTGCTGACCACAGCTAATGGACTAGCTCCTCTGGGCCTTGGGGCAGCTTAAGTTTCCATAGGAGAAGGGGAAGGAGGGGGGGGTGCTGGCCAAGGCAAGCAATTGTCCCTAGCTTCCCCCTCCCTCCCTCCTCTTCAAGAACTTACAGCCTCTCCATCCCTTACTTTAAAATAGAAATATCAATGACTTCTCTCTGAGCCTATCAGAGGGAATCTAGGTGCACAGGGACAGCTGAGCACCCTTCCCTTGTTCTCATTTCCACTCTAGCTGCTGGAGCACACACCCCTCTCTCTTCTGCTACTGAGAAAAGGTAGGACCCTCAGAGCTGGAGCTGGGAGCCCAGCCTCCAGGTCCACAGAGCAGTCCTCTTCCAGCCCCCTCCATGTGAGATGACTGCTTAGAGGACCCACAGTCTTCCTCCTCGCCTTACCTCCCTTAGCGGCCCCATCTCTGGCCCTGACCTCACGGTGTCTGACACCCTGCTCAGAGGGGCCTCAAAGCCTGGATGCACTCCTGTGAGCCATGTTTTAGGTTAGCCCCTTCTGGGCCCCTAGCTCCAGCATCTGCTTCCCACCCCTCTGCCCTCCAGGAGGCCTTCCCAGACAGCCTTCATCCCTTCTCCCTGGTGTCACCTCCTCTCTGACCTCCCAGGTTGTCAGGCCCTCAGGATATGTGACAGGACTCTGGTAGCCCTTTTGGCTAGCCTTTGTGCAGACACCACCCTGCACAGGGTGTTGCTCTACTGACCTAGAGCTAGATTTCGATCCCCACTTGCCTCCTCAGCAAGGCATAACTCACATAACTGTACTTAGTGGCCCTAACATCTGAAAACCCCTGCACCACAAAGACAGAGAACAGAGATCACCACGTCCGTCCATTTATGTCTGCTCTACTGGGAGCTTCTGAGAAAGCTCTGTGGGGGTAGTTTCCACAGGGAATCCCTGTTGCCAACTCCAGATATTACTCTGGGGAAGTTCCTCTACCATCAAACCTCAGTCCCTCTTGCTGCAATCTCTGTTTTCTTTTTCTGGGCTCTGCCTCTAGACTCGTGGTGATATTTGATGCTTCTGGGCACTTTCAGTCTCCATCCCCTGATGCAGCATTTGCTATAAATATGTCTGAAGAGTTTCTTGCTGACAGTGCTCAGCAAGACTGCACCTTCCTTCCCACACAAGGCCTCTCTAGAGGGACTGGGCTCTCAGCTATGTCTCCCAGACCCAACTCTTGCTGGTTCTGAGGCAAGTGGTGTGGATGCTCTGTGGATTTGGGGGTTCCTTTTCATCCCTGGGAAGAGGGGAAGGTGAGAAGGCTGAGATGCTTAGCTCTCATTCTCTTTCTCCCTGGAGTTTGGCTCAGAGTAGGTGGCACATAGTAGGTGTTTGAAATATGTCTATTTTAGTCTTAGATCTTAGTTTCCATTGAATGTGACTGGTGATTCCAGTTCCGCAAAATGGATTGGAGAGAGGAACAAGGCTGGGCACAGGAGGGGAACGCTAGTGCTGCCCTGGGTGGAGGAAGGGGTATGAGAGGCAGGCTCCCTAGGGTGGCCTGGGGAAGGGGGTGCTGACCTAGGCTTTACCTCCTTCTCTCCTTTGCG
Organism: Budorcas taxicolor; assembly: GCF_023091745.1. Classification (NCBI taxonomy): domain Eukaryota; kingdom Metazoa; phylum Chordata; class Mammalia; order Artiodactyla; family Bovidae; genus Budorcas; species Budorcas taxicolor. The sequence continues at coordinate 75,781,572 of NC_068914.1, forward strand.
CTTGCCAAACTCTTAACACTTCAGACACTGAATTACAGCACCACCCAAGGGATCAGGTCAAGTCTTTCCTCCACTCTCACATATTTATAAGCTTTGTAAACATCAGAGGTTGGGTGGGGAAGCTGGGGTTGAAAAGAGATGCGATGGAGGTGGGGAATCCCTGCGAGGAGTGCTGAGGCCTAAGTGGGGGCAGGATTCCCTAAGTGGAGGCAGTGGAAGCATCCCAGGCCTTCCAAAAGCTGGGACAGAGTGGACTCGGGCATCCTTTAGAAAAGTGGGGCTGCTGATGAGAGGTTGAGGTGGCCTCAAGAAGGCTCAGGGCAATGGTAATAAGGCAGGCCCTGATGCACATACAGCTGGAATGAGAGAGCTGAGACTTGGGTCCTTTCTTTCTGCACTCTTGGGCCTACTGCAGGTCCTCGGCTCCTTTATCTCTCACGGCACGCCTGACCTCCAGCCAGATCAGTCCCCTTCTCTAAAATAAGAATTAGTGGGAGAGGTGTCTGTGGTGGGGCTGGAGGCTGGGTGCTCTTCTACTTGCTTACTCTAGCTCTCCCACCCACCTGTGACTCCCACCACTGTCAACTCAGGGTCTGCGCTGTGGTAGCCATCTCCGGCTCAGAATGAGCCTGGAGCCCTCAGCCTCCCCGGGAATGAATTATTGAAGAGAACAGAGTGCTAGCTGCTTGGGCGGCTGCCCCCTGGGGCCTGCCATTGCTTCTCACTCCACTTCTCATGGCTCCTTCACCAGCTGTGAGGAAGATGAGGTCTGGCTGCCTGGGATGGGACAGGCCTTAGGAGATATTAAGGAGAGGCTAGAACTTTGTAGGGATGGGGAAGTGCTGACTCAGGCCTTGAGGAGAAGCCTTCTGGAGAGGAGGGCAGAGGACTGGTGAAGAGTTGTGGCCCCTCATCGTGGATGACGACAGGGTGCTCACCCTGGAGCTGGGTTGGGGAAATGAGCCTGGAAGACCCTTGACCTGAGGGGCTGCATTGTCAAGGGGTGGACTCCTATATGCCTTTCTGAGTAACATAGAGCCAGGAGTCTGGATCCTTCTTTGAGTCAGCATCAGGTCACTAGGGGTGCTCTGCACAGAGCTCTCTGTTCCCCCCATCCTCCCCAACCCCAGAAATAAGGCCCTACCAAGATTGCAGGAGAACACAGAGCCGCTGGAAGCGGGTGCTGGTTTACGGTTGACAGGGAGGAGGGCAACAGTCGAGGGTCAAGGTTCTAGGTAGGCCATTGGTGGAAAGAACACAGAATGTGGAGTCCGAAAACCAGCAGGCAAATCGTAATTTGATCACTCACTAGTTCAAGCGAGCCACTTGGAAACAGTTTTCTTACTTTTAAAAGGGGCAAGAGCAGTGCTTGCTCAAGAGGTTCTGTGAGAATTCAGCAGGAATATTTGTGTTTTATAAAATGTAAATTCCCATGGAAAAGTTAGTTGTTATAAACAGGGAAGCAGCGCATAGTGGAGAGAACCTGTCCGGAGTCATGATCTGGGTTATCACCCGTGCCCTGTGACTGACCCCTCGTCTTTCCACTTCTGTGGTTACAGGACTTTTCAAAAGGCCACACTCAGTGCTTGGCTCTGGATTTAGACCTAGATCTTCAGATTCTATCTCCTGGGTTCTTTCCATTACACCATGTGGGCTGGACACTCTGGTCCACTCTGACCTTCCACCCGTGCTCAGCACAGGGGACTTCCCCGAAAAGTCCCCCACACCCTGATGCCACAGCGATGAGTACTTCATTCCTTTGTCTCATGTGTGGCCACACCCCTCTCTCCATCAGGAATAACACAGCAAATACATTTCTTAGCTTTCCCCTGAGGCAGCATAAATGATATTATCAAGCATGTGGAATGTAGTTTAAAAATAACTTTTTATCATTACAGAAGTAGGGATTATGTATTGGAGAAAGGAAATACAGACAAGCAACAAGATGAGACAAGTCAAAACACAGTATTCTCACCACCCTGTTATTTCCACCGTTAATGCTTTTGGTGTAATCCTTCTGGGTATTTTTTCCTTAAAAAAATTGGGATATAACTTAGTTGTATATAGCGTACTGATTTAAATGTACAATTGGGTAAATTTTTTGCATATACGTACCGATACATCAGTGTCTGTGTAACCACATCCATGTCAAGGTCTGTGACATCCTCACTCAAGAGCTGTCCTTGTACCCCTTCATGGTCAGGATCCAGAGTCTTGTGGTGATGGTGCCTTAGGCTCTTATCACCATAGATTAGGTTTGCCTGTTCTTGAATGTCATATAAAAAGGATTGTGCAGTGTGTACTCCCTCATATCTGGTGTCTCTCCCACAATATTACATTTTTGAGATTCATCTCTATTGCATTTATCAACAACTTAAAAAAATGTCATGTGGTATTCTATTGTTAGAATACACTATAATTTATTTTTCCATTCTCCTCTTGATGAACACTTAGAATGTTTCCAATTTTGTTGTATACTGAATAAAATTACTATGAACATTCTTGAACATGTGTCTTTTGGTTAGACACATGAACTCATTCCTCTTGGAGGTATACAGCAAGAAATGGAATTGCTGAGTTATAGGTTAGGCTGTATCATTTTTTTTTTTTAATGTACACACATATACACAGAGTGAAATGAATGCTTTTTTACCCTGCTTATTTTCATCCAATGTTCTCCATGGTTTCATTTCATTAATTTTCTTTTTATCTAATCCCAGTCAATATTCAGATCTCCCAATTGGCCCCCAAATGTCTTCTATAGCTGATGTTCCTTAATCAGTATCCCATCAAGAATTCACACACTGCATCCTGCAACATCTCACTGTGGGTCCTTGCTGGTTGGCTGGAGACGAGTTCCTTGTCACATGGACCTCTATGCAGGACTGCGTACACATGGCAGCTGCTGAGAGAGAGAGAGAGAGAGAGAGAGAGAGAGAGAGAGAGAGAGGTGTGTGGTCTTTTTGGAACCTAATTTGGGGAGTGACTTGTCATCTTTCTTGCTGCATTTTATCCCTTAATTCAAGTGACTAGATCCAACCCACACTCAGAGGGTGGCAATTAAACAAGGACTTGGATACCAGAAAGTAGGGATCATGGGGAGCCATTTCAGAGCTGATGGGAAGATATATAATAATTTAAAGGGAACTTTAATGTATACATATGGACTTCTTCCCTGATAGCTCAGTTGGTAAAGAATCCACCTGCAATGCAGGAGACCCTGGTTCAATTCCTGGGTTGGGAAGATCTGCTGGAGAAGGGATAGGGTACCCACTCCAGTGGCTTGTGGCTCAGCTGGTAAGGAATCCTCCTGCAATGTGGGAGACCTGGGTTTGATTCCTGGGTTGGGAAGATCCCCTGGAGAAGGGAAAGGCTACCCACTCTAGTATTCTGGCCTACAGAAATTCCGTAGACTGTATAGTCCATGGGGTCGCAATGAGTTGGACATGACTGAGTGATTTTCACTTAATGTATATATGATACACACACACGCACATATATATAGACCAATACTTCTATTTACATTTTATGAGTGAGAAGACAGCCTCCTTTTTCATTCTATTTAAAGTAGGTCCCTCCGCTCATAGACTTAGAGAACAAACTTACAGTCACCAGGGAGGAAGATGGGAAAAATGAGGCGGGGAGGGATAGTTACGGAGTTTCGTATCAACACGTTCACACTGCTATATTTTAAATGGATAAGCAAGAAGGGCCTACTGTATAGCGCAGGGAACTCTGCTCAGTGTTGTGTGGCAGCCTGGATGGGAGGGAAGTTTGAGGGAGAGTGGATACATGTGTGTGCATGGCTGTCCACTTGAAACTATCACGGCACTGTTAATCAGCTATGTGTGTCTGTGGCCCATTGCTCAGTCATGTTTGACTCTTTGCCACCCCATGGACCATAGCCCATCCGGCTCCTCTGTCCATGGGATTTTCTCAGCAAGAATACTGGAGTGGGTTGCCATTTCCTCCTCCAGGGGATCTTCCTGATACTCCAATATAAAATAAAAATTAAAAAAAGAAGTAGGTCCCTCCAGTTACCTTTTATTATAACTACCTTTTATGGTAAGTTCTCACAACACCCTTAAAAAATAGACTATTTTTAGAGCAGTTTTAAGTTCACAGAAAAATTGAGGGGAAAGTAGATTTCCCATTAATACCCTCCCCCACACATGCACTGCCTCTCCCATTATTAATATCCCCCAGCAGAGCAGTACAGTATGGTTTTGTTAAAATCAATAGAGGGTGATTTTGACACATCCTTGTTACCCAAGAACCCCTAGTTTACATCAGGGTTCACTCTTGGTGTTGCACATTTTATGGTTTTTAAAAAAAATTTATTTATTCTTTAATTGAAGGATAATTGCTTTATAGAATTTTGTTGGTTTCTACAAACACGAATAAGCATCAGCATGATGCTTATTGATGTTGGTGAATAACATGAATAACATCAACATGAATAAGCCATATATTCTATGGGTTTTGACATGTATAATGGAATATGCTCACTATATGGGAATACCAGACCATCTGACCTGCCTCTTGAGAAACCTATATGCAGGTCAGGAAGCAACAGTTAGAACTGGACATGGAACAACAGACTGGTTCCAAATAGGAAAAGAAGTACATCAAGTGTACTTCATCAAGTGAACTGAACTGAAACTATTCTAGTAGGATGCTTTTAGTTCAGTTCAGTCGCTCAGTCATGTCCGACTCTTTGCGTCCCCATGAATCATAGCAAGCCAGGCCTCCTTGTCCATCACCAACTCCTGGAGTCCACCCAAACCCATGTCCATTGAGTCGGTGATGCCATCCAACCATCTCATCCTCCCTCGTCCTGTTTTCCTCCTGCCCCCAATCTTTCCCAGCATCGGGGTCTTTTCCAATGAGTCAGCTCTTCGCATCAGGTGGCCAAGGTATTGGAGCTTCAGCTTCAACATCAGTCCTTCCAATGAACACCTAGGACTGATCTCCTTTAGGATGGACTGGTTGGATCTCCTTGCAGTCCAAGGGACTCTCAAGGTGTTGGTTTTTTCCAACACCACAGTTCAAAAGCATCAATTCTTCGGCACTCAGCTTTGTAGTCCAACTCTCACATCCATACATGACCACAGGAAAAACCACAGCCTTGACTAGACAGACCTTTGTTGACAAAGTAATGTCTCTGCTTTTTAGTATGCTGTATAGGTTGGTCATAACTTTCCTTCCAAGGAGTAAGCATATTTTAATTTCATGGCTGCAATCACCGTCTGCAGTGATTTTGGAGCCCAGAAAAATAAAGTCTGACACTGTTTCCACTGTTTCCCCACCTACTTGCCATGAAGTGATGGGACCGGATGCCATGATCATAGTTTTCTGAATGTTGAGCTTTAAGTCAGCTTTTTCACTCTCCTCTTTCAGTTTCATCAAGAGGTTCTTCACTGCCCTTAAAATCCTCTATGGTCTGCCTATTCATTCCTCTCTCCCTGCAAACCTGATCTTTTTACAGTTTCCGTAGTTTTACTTTTGCTGGAAGCTCGTATAGTATTTGTTTTGTTGTTAGCACTATAGTGCCGTTGATAAGTTGTGTCCCCATTGACTACAGCATGCCAGGCTTCCCTGTCCTTCACCATCTCCTGGAGTTTGCTCAGACTCATGTCCATTTAGCCGGTGATGCCATCCAACCATCTCATCCTCTGCCAGCTCCTTTCTCTTCCTACACTCAGCCTTTCTCATCTCATTCGGCCTTTTCCAGTGAGTCAGCTCCTCAAGTCAGGTGGCCCAAGAATTGGAGTTTCACCTTCGGTGTCTGTCCTTCTAGTGAATATTTAGTGTTGATTTCCTTTAGGATGGACTGATTTGATCTCATTGCTGTCCAAGGGACTCTTAAGAGTCTTCTCCAGCACCATAGTTCAAAAGCACCAATACTTTGGCATCCAGTCTTCTTTACGGTCCAACTCTCATACCCATACATGACTACTAGAAAACCATAGCTTTGACTATATGGACCTTTGTCAGCAGAGTGATGTCTCTGCTTTTTAATATGCTATCTAGGTTTGTCATAGCTTTCTTTCCAAGGAATAAGCATCTTTTGATTTCATGGCTACAGTCACTGTCTGCAATGATTTTGGAGCCCAAGAAAAAAATCTGTCACTGCTTCCACATTTCCCCCTGCTATTTGCCATGAAGCGATGGGACTGGATGCCATGCTCTTAGTTTTTTGAATGTTGAGTTTTAAGCCAGCTTTTTCCACTCTCCTCTTTCACCTTCATCAAGAGGCTCTTTAGTTCCTCTTTGCTTTCTGCCATTAGAGTGGTATTATCTGAGTGTCTAAGCTTGTTGATATTTTTCCTGGCAATCTTGATTCCAGCTTCTGATTCATCCAGCCTGGCATTTTGCATGCTGTACTCTGCATATAAGTGAAATAAGCAAGGTGACAATATACAGCCTTGATGTACTTTCCCAATTTGGAACCAGTTCATTTTTCCGTGTCTAGTTGTAACTGTTGCTTCTTGACCCGCACACAGGTTTCTCAGGAGACAAGTAAGATGGTATAGTATTTCCATCTCTGTAAGAATTTTCCAGTTTGTTGTGATCCGCACAAAAGGCTTTATTTAACATAGTCAATGAAGCAAAAGGAGATGTTTTCATGGAATTCCTTTGCTTTCTCTATGATCCAATGAATGTTGGCAATTTGATCTCTGGTTCCTCTGCCTTTTCTAAATCCAGTTTGTACATCTGGAAGTTCTCAGTTCGAGCATTACCTTGCTAGCATGTGAAATGAGAGTGATTTTTCGATAGTTTGAACATACTTTGGCATTGTCCTTCTTTGGGATTGAAATGAAAACTGACTTTTCCAGTCCTGTGGCCACTGCTGAGTTTTCCAAATTTGCTGACATATTGAGTGCAGCACTTTGACAGCATCATCTTTTAGGATTTTAAATAACTCAGCTGTAATTCCATCACTTCTACTAGCTTTCTTTGTAATAGCACTTCCTAGGGCCCACTTGACTTCACCCTCCAGGATGTCTGGCTGTGGGTGAGTGACCACATCATCATGGCTACCCAGGTTATTAAGACATTTTATGTATAGTTCTTCTGTGTACTCTTGCCATTGTTTCTTAATCTCTTCTGCTTCTCTTAGGCTCTTACCGTTTCTGTCCTTTATCGTGCCCATCCTTGCATAAAATGTTCCCTTGATATCTGACATTTTCTTGAAGAGATCGCTAGTCTTTCCCATTCTATTGTTTTCCTCTATTGCTTTGCACTGTTCACTTAAGAATATTTTTTTCCATCTCTCCTTGCTCTTCTCTGGAACCTTGTATTCAGTTGGGTATATCTTTCCCTTTCCCCCTTAGCTTTTGCTTCTCTTCTTTTCTCAGCTATTTGTAAAGCTTCCTCAGAAAACCACTTTGCCCTCTTGCATTTCTTTTTTCTTTGGGATAGATTTGGTCACCACCTCCTGTACAGTGTTACAAACTTCCTTCCATAGTTCTTCAAGCACTCTGTCTACCAGATCTAATCCCTTGAATCTATTAATCACTTCTACTGTATAATTATAAGGGATTTGACTTAGGTCATACCCAAATGGCCTAGTGGTTTTCCCAACTTTCTTCAATATAAGTCTGAATTTTGCAATAAGGAGCTTATGATCTGCGCCACAGTCAGCTCCTGGTCTTGTTTTTGCTGACTGTATAGAGCTTCTCCATCTTCAGCTGCAAAGAATATAATGAATCTGATTTCAGTATTGACCATCTGGTGATGTCCATGTGTAGAGTTATCTCTTGTGTTGTTGGAAGAGGGTGTTTGCTATGACCGATGTGTTCTCAAGGCAACTCTGTTAGCCTTTGCCCTGTTTCATTTTGTACTCCAAGGCTAAACTTCCTGTACTGCAGGTATGTCTTGACTTCCTATTTTTTAAAAAAAGAGATCGTAGTTGTTTTTTTTTTTTTTTTAAATATTTATTTATTTGGCCCTGGGTCTTAGTTGCGGCCTGTGGGATTCAGGTCCCTGACCAAAGATAGAACCCAGGCTTGGGAGCATGGAGTCCTAGCCACTGATCCACCAGGGGACTCCTTGACCTCCTACTTTTGCATTCCAATTCCCTGTGATGGAAAGGACTTCTCCTTTTGGTGTTAGTTCTAGAACGTCTTGTACGTTTTCATGGAACTGTTCAACGTCAGCTACTTCAGCATTTGCGGTTGGGGCATAGACTTGGATTACTGTGATGTTGAATGCTTTGGAATGCCTTGGAAACCATCAGAGATCATTCTCTTGTTTTTGAGATTGTACCCAAGTACTGCATTTCAGACTCTTTCATTGTCTATGAGGGCTGCTCCACTCTTCTAAGGTATTCTTGTCCATAGCAGTAGATATAATGGTCATCTGAATTAAACTCGCCCATTCCTGTTCATTTTAGTTCACTGATTCCTAAGATGTCGATGTTCCATCTTGCATCTCCTGCTTGACCACATCCAATTTACCTTGATTCATGGACCTAACATTCCAGGTTCCTATGCAATACTGTTTTTTACAGCATCGGACTTTGCTTTCACCACCAGATATATCCACAACTGAGCATTGTCTCTGCTTTGGCCCAGCCACTTCACTCTTTCTGGAGCTCCTAGTAATTGGCTTCCACTCTTCCTCAATAGCATATTGGATGCCTTCTGACCTGGGAGACTCATCTTCTAGTGTCATATCTTTTTGCCTTTTCATACCGTTCATGGGGTTCTCAAGGCAAGAATACTGGAGTGGTTTGCCTTTCTCCTCTCCAGTTCTATAGTATGTTCATACAATATGTAGCTAGATTATGCAATATACTTTTCATGATATATATTTTTCTATTTCATTTGCCTGTTTGTTTATTATCTGCATCCCTGGACTAGAATGTAAGTAGTATGAGGCCATGAACCTTGTCAACCTTTTTTACTTCCCATTATATCTCAGTGCCTAGAATTGTGCCTGCTACCTAGTAGCATCTCACACACTAACAGAGTAATGCTCAAAATTCTCCAAACAAGGCTTCACCAGTACATGAACTGAGAACTTCCAGATGTTCAATCTAGATTTAGAAAACGCAGAGGAATCAGAGATCAAATTGCCAACATCTGCTGGATCATCGAAAAAGCAAGAGAGTTCCAGAAAAACATCTACTTCTGCTGTATTGACTATACCAAAGCCTTTGACTGTGTGGATCACAACAAACTGGAAAATTCTTCAAGAGATGGGAATATCAGACTACCTGACCTGCTTCCTGAGAAATCTGTTTGCAGTTCAAGAAGCAACCACTAGAAACAGATGTGGAACAGTGGACTAGTTCCAAACTGGGAAAGGAGTACGTCAAGGCTGTATATTGTCACCCTGCTTATTTAACTTCTATGCAGAGTACATCATGAGAAACGCTGGGCTGGAAGAAGCACAAGCTGGAATTAAGATTGCCAGGAGAAATATCAATAACCTCAGATATGCAGATGACGCCATCCTTATGGCAGAAAGCGAAGAACTAAAGAGCCCCTTGATGAAAGTGAAAGAGGAGAGTGAAAAAGTTGGTTTAAGCTCAGCATTCAGAAAACTAAGATCATGGCATCTGGTCCCATCACTTCATGGCAAATAGATGGGGAAACAATGGAAACAGTAACAGACTTCATTTACTTGAACTCCAAAATCACTGCAGATGGTGACTGCAGCCATGAACTAAAAGATGCTTGCTCCTTGGAAGAAAAGCTATGACAGATCAAGACAGCATATTTAAAAGCAGAGACATTACTTTGCCAAGAAAGGTCCATCTAGTCAAAGCGATGGGTTTTTCCAGTGGTCATGTATGGATGTGAGAGTTGGACCATCAAGTAAACTGAGCACCAAAGAATTGATGCTTCTGAACTGTGGTGTTGGAGAAGACTCTTGAGAGACCGTTGAGCCTCAAGGAGATCAAACCAGTCAATTCTAAAGGAAATCAGTCCTGAATATTCATTGGAAGAACTGATACTGAAGCTGAAGCTCCAAAACTTCAGCCACCTGATGAGAAGAACTGACTCATTGGAAAAAACCCTGATGCTGGAAAGATTGAAGGCAGGAGGAGAAAGGGATGAGATGGTTGGATGGCATCACCAACTCGATGGACATGAGTTTGAGCAAGCTCTGGGAGTTGGTGATGGACAGGGAAGCCTGGCGTGCTGCAGTCCAAGGGGTCACAAAGAGTCAGACATGACTGAGCAACTAAACTGAACTGAACCGAGTAGGCAATTAATGAATGTTTGCTGAAAGGATGAATATCTTTTACAGTTTGTCCAAGTTACATTCTGATTGGAATTCAGGTCCTCCTGACTTCACAGCCCAGACGGATGGGTGTTCATTACATCATATGCGTGCATACTCAGTCACGTCCAACTCTTTGTGACCCGGTGGACTGTAGCCCGCCAGGCTCCTCTGTCCCTAGGATTCTCCAGGCAAGAATACTGAAGTTGCCATTTCCTTGGCTCCAGGGGATCTTCCCAACACAGAAATTGAACCTGCATCTCCTGCAGTCCCTGCTTTGGTAGGCAGATTCTTTACCACTGAGCCACCTGGGAATCCCTCATTACACCTCACTGGGAAGGGAAAAAGATGATGGGAGAGAGAAGGGGATGGGCAGAAGGAATGAAGACAAGAAAGGAAGAGGATAGGAGGCAAATAGCTTTTCTTTAGCCAAGGGAGAAGCTCTGGAAGGCTCTCCTTTCCCTTGAGAGCCCTGCCCCAGCAAGAAAGTTAAGAGTTCACCTGCCTCTGCAACAAAGAGTGAAGATCCCAAGTGCTGCAATTAAGACCTGGCACAGCCAAACAAACAAATATATATATATATATATACTTATTATTTTTTTTTTAAAAGAAAGTTCCCACTCTCACTACAGCTGGAGGCTTGGCTCCTTTATAGATCTTGCCCCCAAGATAACTGCTACCCAATTTAAAAGTTAGTTTCTTTCTCTCTCTCTCTCTCTTTTTTAATGACTTTGCAGTGAACTCCGGGAGATGGTGATGGACAGGGAGGCCTGGCGTGCTGTGATTCATGGGGTCGCAAAGAGTCAGACACGACTGAGCGACTGAACTGAACTGAACTGTATGCCTTCTGGGTTTCCCTGCCTCCCAGCTCCTAGCCTGTTTGTGCTGGTTGATGGGTGTGAGGACATGATAAGATGCCCTAAGCATGACAAAGATTATAATGATCCTTGTACAGTGAAAAACAATTCAACCCTCAAGAAACTCAAATGCAAAAAAATTTCGAGGTTTAACAAAATTCTGAAAATTTCCATGACAAATTTGATGTGTGGGGGAAAATATCAAATATAAAATTATTTCTAAATAAATATTTTTCAGTGCCTTGTTTTGCCGACACCTAGCCCTCGGCATGTCTATTGAGTAAACAGTCACTGTTAAATCCCCAAAACCCCACCTTGGTGGGAGGGAAATGTGAAATTTAGGGGAATTATAGTATATTGCGTCTTTCCTTATTTAGAGTATTTTTCTGAATTGGCATTTCCTCAAATGTTTGTCTTGGAAATTTCTAAACCTTTCTGTAGATTTAAAGTTGCAAGAATTATATGTCTATATATGACTTTCACTTAGATTCACTGGTTGTTACAGTTTTCCCACATTTGCTGTGTAGACATGTGTTTTTGCTGAACCATTTGAGTTAGTTCCAGATATCAGCTTCATTCCTAAATACTTCATCATGTATTTGCCAAGAACAGAGACATTTCTACATAAGCACAAAATGTTATCACATTCAGGAATTTTAACATTGTTACAGTATTATCTACTATATAGTCCATTGCAAATTCCCCCAATGGTCCCAACAATTTTCCTGTGATTAAAAGAACAAACAATAAACCAAAAAAAACCCCCCAAACCTGCGGGATCCAATCAAGCATCATGCATTACGTCTAATTGTGTCTCTCCGGTTTCCTTAAAACTATAAGATTTCCCTGCTCTATTTTTTTCTTGCATAACATTGATATTTTTGAATTGTGCAGGCCAATTATTTTAGAAATATACCTCAATTTGTCTCCTTGGGATCAGATTCAGTTTAAACATTTTTGGTAGGAATACGACAAGTGACTCTGTGTCTTCCCCGGTGCATCCTGTGGGGGACAAGTGATGTCAGCTTGTCCCATTTTTGGCGACGTTAAATCTGATTACCTGGTGGGACTTCCTCGGTGGCTCAGTGGTAAAGAACCTGCCTGCCAATGCAGGGGACGCAGGTTCCATCCGTGGTCCAGGAAGATTCCACATGCCGCAGAGCAACAAAAGCTCGTGCCCCGCACCTGGAAAGGCCACTCTCTAGAGCCGATTAGCCACAGCTACTGAGCCCACAGGCCTGGAGCCCGCCTTCCGCAGCAAGAGAAGCCGCCCCAGTGAGAAGCCCATGTACCGCCACCAAGAGGAGCCCCTGCTGCTGCAACTAGAGAAAGCCCGTGCAAAGCAAGGAAGACCTAGAGCAGCTGAAAATACAGAAATAAAATCGTATAAAAATTTAGTCATCTGGTTAAGGTGGCATTCGTCCATTTTTCTTAATTAGGGAGGATGTTACCTCAGAGAGGAGGAGAGGGATGAGAGAGTGAGAAGACCAGGGAGGAGAGGAAAGGGAGGGCTAAGGTTGGCCATCATTTTTCCTGCGGCCAACACTGTGCAAAGTGAAGCGTGCTTCCTGCTCCCTGCCGCGGAGCCTTGGAGCCAGCCTGTGCCAAGGCAGCAGCAACTCAATGACTTTCTCTTCTCCCTGCTCTTCCCTGATGCCCAGGTCCTGAACTAAGGGCTGAGATGCACCTGGGTCAAAACCAAGTTCAAAGAGAATCCTTGTCTTGAGTGTCTGCCACCCACATCTACAGAGTGATAGCTGATTCCTAGGTGCTGGTTCTCCATCCTGGGATTTCTCTAGGATCCTTTCTCTTGATCTTGATCTGTCCTGAAGAACTAAGCACAATACAGAAGGGGAAATGCTGTATGCTAAACACCAATTTTTTTAATGACAATATCTATAAGCCAATGACAATCATCTCCACCCCACATCCTTCTATTCAGGGTGGATGAAAGCACTTTAGTGAGGTTATATCTATCTATCTATCTGTGTATATTTATGTATTTATGGGGGTTCCCAGGTGGCACTAGCAGTGAAGAACCTGCCTGCCAATGCAGAGGACCCAGGAGATGCAGGTTTGATCCCCGGGTTTGGAAGATCCCCTGGAGGAGGGCATGGCAATCAACTCCAGTATTCTTGCCTGGAGAATCCCATGGACAGAGGAGCCTGGCAGACTACAGTCCACAGGGTCGCAAAGAGTCAGACATGACTGAAGTGACTTAGCACACAGCACACACACACATATATTTACAGCCTTACACACAACCTCTGAGGCTCATGAGATGAGGAATTCTGATATTTATTAGATATTGTTCCTTTTAGTCCCACTCCCATCTTGAGCACATGTATAAAGCTGACTTTCTAGACCATTTTTGGCAAGAGCAAAAGCAACTTTTTCCATGGCAACTACTCAGCCAGGGAGATGGGGAAGCAGTGGGAGAATGGCCTTATGACTCTCTCCTTACTACTCTAAAATATTTTAAACAAAAGTGTGGACATCATAATATTCTACCGCTAAAAACTTCAGTAGTATTTCTCAAAAAGAACATTTTCTCATAGCACTGAAATTACATTATCCCCCAACACAATTAAAAATAATCCCATGTGACACCCAGTACATCAAGCTTCCTCTTTTGTAAGAAAGGCTGATTGGGAGGAGTTTGGGTTGAGGAGGGACTTGACAAGCCCTCAAGAAGGAAGTGGGATTCTGGGGCTTCCCTGGTGGTGCAGTGATTAGGACTCTGCACTTTCACTGCCTCAGGCCGGGGTTCAGTCCCTGGTTGTGGAATTAAGATCCTGCAAGTCTTGGGACATGGCACACACCCTCCCGACCCCACCCCCCACCCCTCAAAAGAAGGAAGTGTGATTCTGAATAAGGCCTAGAATGAAAACTAAGAGCTAGCTCGCTGTGGCAGGCTGACTCCAAGCTGGCCCCAGAGGATCCCTGTCTTCTGGTATCTACTCCTCTGGTATAAGGGCCAGCCTTGTGACTTGCTTCTAGTTCACAGAACATAGCAAAAGGGATGAGATGGCAGTTCTTTGATTAGGCTACAGGAGCCTGTGACTTCCATCTTGCTAGCAGACTCTCTCCCTCCGGTTTTGATGAAGTAAGCTGCCATGCTGGAGAGATACATGTAGCAAAGAGCTGAGACCCTCAGTCCAACACCCTTCGGGAACTGTCAACAACCACCTGAACCTGGAATTAGATTCTTCCTCATCCAAGCCTCGGTTGAGACTGCAGCCCTGGCTGACACCTTGATTACAGCTCAGAGCACACAACTAAGCCATGGCCCGGGTCCTGATCCACAGAAACTGAGCTAGTAAACATGTTTAAGGTGTTAAATGTGTGGTAGTTAGGCAGCAATAGATAACTAATACACTCATTTAGTAAAACAGCCTTGGAAAAAGAATTCGCTTTCATCCCTTTTTACCAAAGAAGAAACTAGAGATGAGAGAGGCTGGATCAATTGTCCAATCAATGTATCAGTCATCTTGGTTGTAAAAGCAGAAATAGACTTCGACTAATGTGAACAGAAGAGATATTTATTGGAAGGTTATTGGAAGGTTAGGGAATAGCTTGAATTTCCCTGGTGTCTAATGATAAAGAATCCGCCTGTAATGCAGGAGACCTGGGTTCGATCCCTGGGTTGGGAAGATCCCCTGGAGAAGGGAATGGCAACCCATTCCAGTATTCTTGTCTGGGAAATCACATGGATAGAAGCGCCTGGCAGGCTACTGTCCATGGCGTCACAAAAGAGTTGGACATGACTGAGCGACTAACAACAGGGAATAACTTGCTCATAGAATTGATGGAAAGGTCAGAGTACCAGGCTTAAAAAACAGGCAGGAACAAAGGGAAATTACTTCCCAGGTGGCTCAGTGCTAAAGAGCCAGTGCAGAAGATGCAGGTTGATCCCTAGGTTAGGAAGATGCCCTGGAGGAGGAAATGGCAACCTGCTCTAATATTCTTGCCTGGAAAATTCCATGGACGAAGGAGCCTAGCCTAGAGGAGCCTAGCTTCAGCCCATGGGGTCACAGAGTCAGACACGACTGAGAGACTGCACGTGTGTGCTCACACACACACACACACCACCATGGAAGAGTCTGGTTCCCATAGTGTCCCCTGCCCTGCCCCAGCACGGATTGTAGCTTGCATGGTGAAAAACTGGAGGCCAACTGTGGGCTGCAGTGTCAGGAATATGCCACCAGAGGGCACACAAGACTCAGAAATCAAAGGGAGCTGGAAGGCTTGGGAGCAGTAAAACCAAGGGGTAGAGAGAAGTCGGGCTTGGCTGGGGCTCTGGTGTGTTGAGGCTGTAGCGGCTCAGAGAAGCGCGAGCACTGGTGTGGGCACCATCTGGTTTCTCTTGTCCTCATGGCCCTGACTGCCCCATCTCCCCATTGTTGGAGCTTTGGGCTCTTTCAGTCTTTGCTCTGAGATCTTGGGAGGACTTTGGACTCATTTTTTTATGGCATCAATTCTCCAGCTGTTAACACTTCCCCCACCCCCATGCCATTAACTCCCGCTCAGCGTTGGAGTCTAGTGCAGGGGAGAGGTGAGGGTGTGGCCATGGCCCTGAAGGTGGGACAGCGCCTGGGGTGGGCAGTGGCTTGCTCAGCCTAGAGCTTGATATGGTGGTGGAGCAGCAGAGGTAGGTTTGTCTTCTCTGGGCTGTACAGAGAAGGCAATGGCGCCCGCTCCAGTCCTCTTGCCTGGAAAATCCCATGGAGGGAGGAGCCTGGAAGGCTGCAGTCCATGGGGTCACTGAGGGTCGGACACGACTGAGCGACTTCACTTTCACTTTTCACTGTCATGCCTTGGAGAAGGAAATGGCAACCCACTCCAGTGTTCTTGCCTGGAGAATCCCAGGGATGGCGGGGCCTGGTGGGCTGCCGTCTATGGGGTCGCACTGAGTCGGACACGACTGACGCGACTTAGCAGCAGCAGCAGCTGGACTGTAACTTCCAGCGCCTAGCACGGTGTCTGGCATACAGTGGCTGCTCAATACATATTTGTCAGTTTGGGATTATTTGTTGTGGATCAACCAAGCAGAGGGAACCAAGACAGGTCATCAGGGTACTTCAACTCCAAACCTTTCACTTCTCAATAGCCCACTATTATCACCATCCTTGTCTAAGACATTGCTGTTTTCCACCTGAACCACTATAATAGCTTCCTAAGTGGTTTCCCTTGCATCTCTTGATCCCTTGATTTATTCTTCATCTAGCAGCCAACATGATCTTTTAAAACCATAAATCAGATCATGCCGCTTCTGAGCTTAACATATTCCAAAGGCTTCTCATTACACTTTGAATGAAATCCAAGCTCCTCACCCTGGCCTCCGAGCTGTTGTACTAGCTAGGGCATGCCTCCCTCTCTGACCTCATCTTTACTCTCTTTCTCCAGCACACTGGGCTTCAACCTCATTGATTTGCTTTCTGTTTCTTGAACCCAGTGAGCTTGCTCTTGCCTCCGGACTTTTACACTAGTTGTCCCCTCTGCCTGGATGCTCTTTACTCATATTTTTTGCATGGCTGATTCCCTGTCATTCAAGTCTCCATGAAAACATTACTTCCTCAGAGAGGAACTTACTTCCTATCTGTCCCCGCTTTGTTTTTTTTTTTAATATTTATTTTTGGCTGTGTCAGTTCTTAGTTGCAGCATTGGGGACCTTTCAGTGAATTGCACAGACTCTCTAGTTGTGGCACGTGGGCTCAGTAGTTGCACAGCATGAGCTTAGTTGCCCCGAGGCATGTGGGATCTCAGTTCCCCACCAGGGATCAAACTTGGGTCCCCTGCGTTGCAAGGTGGATTCTTAACCCCTGGAACCAGGGAAGTTCCTGTCCCCATTTCTAACGGTTATCATCACACCTATCACCATCAACATATCTTCTCATCTATTCATTTGTTTCTTGTCTCCTCCCACTAGAAGGAAAGCTCCATGAGAATAAGGACCCAGTCTGCTGAGACTGTAGCCCCAGTACC
Source organism: Budorcas taxicolor (assembly GCF_023091745.1). Classification (NCBI taxonomy): domain Eukaryota; kingdom Metazoa; phylum Chordata; class Mammalia; order Artiodactyla; family Bovidae; genus Budorcas; species Budorcas taxicolor. The sequence continues at coordinate 75,798,650 of NC_068914.1, forward strand.
TATGAACAGAACAGTACCGGGCCTTAGTAAGCACTTGATAAATATTTGTGGAAAGAAAGAAAGAATAAATGAATGATGGGGAGCTAAGGAATGAGGAAGTTCGTATCCATCTTGGGTTGACAGTTAACCATTCCATTCCCATAGATGGTAGTGGCTGTGGGACTGGTGGCAGCCAAGGGCTCGTCCAATCTGGGACCTAGAGGAAGCCAAGAGTCTCTGGGGTGGTGATGGTGGCAGTAGCCACGTTCCGGTGGGGTAGTGGACAGGGGATATACGAATGTGGGATGTCTTGACACATCTTTCCTACTTTCCAGGAATGAAATACACAGAAATCTGATCTTGAAGAGAGAAGAGTCAGGGAATGGTTGTTTGCACTGTAAAGGAATCCTTGCCTTGTAAAAGGGAGTAGGCAGAGGCTTGCTTAGCTGTTTCCCAAACAACCCAGGGAAAGCTCAGGGGACTCAAGCTCTTCCATTACTTATGTTCCAGGGTGCTTTCAACGCTGGATATTTATAGCACTGTCCAGATACACTTACAGTGATATGGAACTTGCATTTACATATGATGCACTTTTCTCATAGGAATTTCCTCTTTGTGAAAATGAGGGGTTGAGAGTATATCACTCTGTGACTGTGGTCTGTATTAGAAAAAAACCACAGTCATTGACATTAAGCTAGACTTGGACGACAGAAACAGTTCATGCCAGCTGCCTCTCTCTTTTTAATTCTCTTTGTTAGGGTTAAAACTTTCCAACTGATTCCCGACTGGTTTTATTTCCCACCCTGGGATAAGAAGGTCTTTTCTGAGTATTTCACTTATTGTAGTGGTTCTCAAACCAGGCTCAGCAGGGCTGGTGTTCCCTCAGCTGGATCAAGGTGTTCTGCCATGAAAATTGAGTAATAGCCATTGTGTTCTGGCTCAAGGACTAAAAATTAATAGAATTTTCTCAATTTTAAAGTTTCTCCAATATTTTTTTGTAAAACATAGGTGCCTGTGATTCTAGAGTCTGTTAGACCTGGCAATGCACAACATTATGTATTTTAATATATTAATATTTCATCCTGGTCTGCTAAGAGTACCATTTCTTCCAGGGGCTCAGGATTAAGTCTGAGAACCACCGTCTCAAAAATTCCATGTTTGCTATGCAAGCTCTTTTAAATTGCCTTGGTGCATTTCAGAGGGAGGTGATTTGACTTAAAAATGTCCCACATGTGCACCCTTCTCTCACCGAGGGGCTGGTGGAAGGCCCAGACTCTAACCCGTGCTCTAATCTGGAGTCCCTGGTCCCCGACAGTCAGTCACTAGCATCAGGTCTCACTCTTCCGGGGTAAGGAAGCTGCAGATCGGGGGCCCACTGTCCCTACCCTTCAGTGCATTCCCCACAGCCAAAGGGGAGAAAAATGTTGCCGCCTGCCAGCAGAAGAATGTCGTGCCTCCGAGGGAATATAGGGAAGGATGAGAACAACTCACGTCTATATGATCTTGGGTTGGCTAAAAGTTCATTTGGGTTTTTCCCTAAGATCGTATGGAAAACCCCAAACGAACTTTTGGGCCTGCCCAGGGAAGCTGAGTGGAGAGGGAAAGGAACCAGGGCCAGGGCTGTGTGCCCGTCCTCTTCTGTCACCAGTCAGCTGTGTGACCATTCGTTGTTGTAGTTGTTCAGCCCCTAAGTTGGGTCTGACTCTGTGACCCGACGGACTGCAGCACGCCAGCCTTCCCTGTCCTTCACTATCTCCCAGAGTTTGCTCAAACTCATGTCCTTTGAGTCAGCGATGCTATTCACCTGTCTCATCCTCTGCCACCCGCTTCTCCTGCCCTCAATCTTTCCCAGCATCAGGGTCCTTTCCAATGAGTTGGCTCTTTGCATCAGATGGTCAATGTGTTGGAGCTTTAGCATCAGTCCTTCCAATGACTATTCAGGGTTGATTTCCTGTAGGATTGACTGGTTTGGTCTCCTTGCAGTCCAAGGACTCTCAAGAGTCTTCTCCAGCACCAGAATTCGAAAGCATCAGTTCTCTGGCACTCAGTCGTCTTTATGGTCCAACTGTCACATCTGTATACAACTACTGAAAAAACCATCGTGCTGTGCTAGATCACTTCAGTCGTGTCCAATTCTTTGTGACCCCATGGACTGTAGCCCTCCAGGCTCCTCCGTCCATAGACTTCTCCAGGCAAGCATACTGGAGTGGGTGGCCATGCCCTTCTCCAGGGGATCTTCCCAACCCAGGGGTTGTACCTGCGTCTTTTATGTCTCTTGCATTGACAGGCAGGTTCTTTACCACTAGTGCCACCTGGGAAGCCCATAGCTTTGACTATACGGACCTTTGTCAGCAAAGAGATATCTCTGCTTTCTAATATGCTGTCTAGGTTTGGGTGATCATAGGCAAGTCCACTCCCATCTCAGGGGCTGGGTTTTCCAGAGTCAGCAGAGGACAGTGGTGACACACAGACTCTGAAGCCAAGCAACCCGTGCTCAGAATCTGGACCTACCACTCTGTGATCCTGGGACTACTGAACCTCTCTGTGCCTCATTTTTCATCCTCATTCCAAGGTGAGGATAGTAACAGCATCATGAACGCAATTATGAAGATTAAATGAATTGTTTTAAGTCAAGGGCTTAGAAGACTACTCGGTGCACAGCAAATGATATGAATGTGCTTGCTATTTTGTTTATGGAAAGTATAGCAGCTGCATTACATAAAGATTTCTTCCTGCTCTAATATCATATAGATTAAAATGTTTAATTGAATATTCCCCACATGCCTAGCACTAGCTCACGTTTCCTATCTGTGAAGTAAAGGGCTGGAATCATTTTTATGGCCCCAATAGCGCTAGAAACAGATCCTCTGTATAAGGTGCTGATAGTAGGGATCAAAGGACCATGCTGGTGCCAGCCTTGCCCTTCAGAAACCAGAAAAGGACTGCAGGAGGCCAGACCACCATAGCAGCTTCCCAGGAGGCAGAGGGGGCCAGAGATGCGTCCCTAGCATGTTTCTCCAGCTTACTTGGTTGATGTCCCCCAAATTTTCTTTTTCATTCCAAAACAAAATGAAGGATCAAGGCTTCCATTTTGAAATATAAAATTTCATAACACACACACTTCTTTCCCTCAATGTCTTTTGTATTTCCCCAATACTGTCTGTCAACATATTATTCTAAGAGATAAATGGCAGATACTAGATTCAGATTGGAGAGGAAATTTTGACAGTGGTCAGAACACTGGCTACTTGAAGGGAGAAGTCAGGCAGAAAGGCCCCAAAGGTCAAATTACAGGTCAGGCCTGCACCACTGAGACTCATACATGGAAGAATAAATTGTCCCTTTTTCACTTTCAATTTTCAAACATTTTAACCAACATTTTTCTAGCTTATCCTGAAAATTTTGTAAGACAAGACAGATAGTTTTATCCCTATTTTATAGATGAGGCACCAAGAGAGTAAGTGATGATTAACCGCAGATGAAGAGTTTCCAATTATATATGCCTGATAAGTGACTGAAAGAGGCTTTTTTTTCCTCTTTTAAAAAATATTTATTTGATTGTACCAGGTCTTAGGTGCGGCATGTGGGATCTAGTTCGCTGACCAGGGATGGAAGCCAGGCATTGGGAGCACGGAGTCTCAGCCACTGAACCATCAGGGAAGCCCCCTGAAAGGGATTTTCTTAATTCTTCCTCTCTCTTTCTGGCCTCAGGCTCTGTCCTGGGCTTCGGGATCCTAGTAGGAGTTTGGCAAGGACAAGAGTTGGGCCCTGAAGCACAGTGCAAGTGAGGGCAGGAGGGCTGGGTCTGAAGAGCAGCTTCCGATATCTAGGCTGGGACCTCCGGGTGGGGAAGGTGCTGCCAAAGGAAGGATGAACTACTGGGCTGGTTGAGGACCCTGCGAGCGGCCTCCAGGGGAAGGCTGACAAGCCGCCCTCTCCCCAGCTCGGGAGGACTGGCACCCCCTCTAAAGCCAGAATCACCTACATCCTGGGTGAGGTCACTCACCCTCCTCTCCTTTCTGGCTACACCGTCTTTCTAACCATCAAAGGGTTAAAGCGGTTTCCACGTGATTTCCCCATCATCCAGGTTACTTGGGCTGCAGCTCCCGGCTTGAAAACCTGGGAAATAAATAAAAGTCCCAAACAATTTCTCAGTACCCTAGCAATGCACCCTCTCTTCACCCCAACCCCCACTCCACAGAGAAGGACAACCCTTTGGGTAAAAAGTGTGTGTGTGAAAGGTGCAGGTGTGTGTCTACATATGGGCAGGTGCTGGGGAGCGGCTTCCCAGAGAGAGTGGGGCCACGTGGTGAGTGCCCCTTCCCTCGGTCCCCCTGGGGCTCTGGGTGCAGGAGATTCACGTGGGGCCAACGCTCCGGAGGGAGGAGGAAGAGGAAAAAAGTGGTGTGTGGGGAAGCAGGCCGCACACACCTGGCGCCTTGTGGAATGAAATCTTTATTAATTATTAAACCGAGTTCCCTCGGGAGCGAGCAGAGCCGTGGCAGGCGGGGCGGGAATGGCGGGGTGGAGGCTGGGGTAGGGAGGAGGGGTGAGGAGTGGGTGCTGGGCACCCGTTCAGTCCCAGGGTACCCCGACAGGAAGGAAGCTGACCCTCTGGGCGCGGGGCGGGGGCGGGAGGGGGTCGGGTAATCGCTGCTGGAGGGTGCGTTTCCCCTGCGCGTGGGGGGACCCCGGGAGTGAGGGTGGGAAGAGAATGCTAGAGGAGGCAGCCCGGGGGTGGAGGGAAGTGGGGAGAGGGCCGGCCGGCCGGCTCCTCCCCGGGGTCTTGATCCCAGAACAGTAGCCGCCTGTTTTCCCAAGACTGGGGGAGGGAGCGGCCGGAGGAGAGGAGGGGGCGCGCGGAGGGAGGGTTTCCATTCTTCTTCGGGCTCGCTCGCCCCTACCCCGCTCCTCCGAAGGGAATCGGGCCGCTCGGCCGGGCGTCCGGGGTGGTGGCGGGGGGGAGGGGGTGCCCAGACAAAAGGAGCTTGTGCCTTTAAGGCGGGGAGTCCGGGAGCCGGCGGGGAGGGGACTTCTGGATCCGGGGTAGAGGGCGGCTGCGCTGGACAACAAGGGAGGGGGCGCGGGCCCGGCGCTCGGCGGACGGCGGGCGGCACGGCCGGGACGCACGGGCGCGGAGCAGGACCGCGGGACTGCCGGCCGGCCGGCCGGAGCCCGCGGGGACGGCGGGGCGGGGGCCCCGGGGACGCGCCGACCCCGGCCGGCAGGTGAGACCGCGCGGAGGAGCGTCGGGGGAGGCGGCGGCGCCCGGCGCTCGGGTCTCGGCGCGGCGGCGGGCGGACTCCCGCGCAGCCCCCCGAGAGGTCTGTGGTCGCGGAGGAGCGGGGGGCTCCGGGCCTTCGGGACTGGCGGAGGGAAGTCCGGGAGGGGATGGATGGGGCACGGGGGACTCAGGCCTGGGGCTGCAGCCTCCCACCCTCACCCCTCGCTGGGCGCTTCTCTTTCTCCACCCGGAGTGAGTTCCCGGCTGGCGGGGAAGATGGGGAGAGGCATGTACAGCGGGGAGGGGCTGTCCTGAGGTTTGTGCAGCCGGGCTGTGGGTGCTTCTCCGAGTTTGAGGTAGAGTGTGGCTGTGCTTGGGGAAGAAGGGAGGGAGGGGTGCCCTCTGCCTGCAATCACCCACCTCACCCCAGACCTTGGGAACGGAAAGGGTTGGTGTGCTGGCTGGCTGCTAAGGCAGACTTTATTCAGAACAGCTCTGGGGCCCGACTGAAAAGCTCGAATCAAGAGTCAGGCGGTGGACTCTTTCCCCAGCCTCCCCTGCCCCAAGTGCCTTGTTGACTGGAGGAGCCTGATGGGGGTTTTCTGGCTGTGGCGGAGGACAGAGCTCAGTGCCATCTTCAGGGAGACCAGGGGCTACGGAAGGGAGGGATAGGGTCCCCGGACCTCCTGATGCAGGCCCTGGCCAGGCTCATCCACATCTGGATAGGCCTGGAATTGAGGCCCACGTCCCAGCCTGATGGGTGGTGCTGGCACTGAAGTGCCCAGCCTGGGCAGCGCCTTCTGCCATGAACTTTCTGAAGTCCTTTTAAAGTCCCCCCGGAGCTTCCTTTTGCCAAGGAGGGCAGGGGCAGAGGCGTCCTGGGAACAGGAGGTGGCCAGGAAGAGGGTGTAGAGTGAAGGGTGTAGGGCAAAGCAGCAAGTACAGCCATCCTTGGGGCTGGGGCCTGGCCTGCTTCAGGCTCCAAGTTGCAGACCCACCGGAGGATCCAGATTTGGGGTCAGGGGCCCTGGGCCTGGGTCTGCCAGGCTGCATGGACACAGCTCCCAGATGGAGCCGGAGGTGCCTGTATCTGTGTTGGAGCAGAAGATCGGTGAGAGAGAGCAAAGAGACCAGGAGCCTGGGGAGGAGGGGTTCCGGGCACAGGCTCAAGAGCCTGCATCTGGGGAGGAGCGGGTGGTCTGTGGTTCACAGAGTTGGGTTCCTGGACATGTAGGGGTGGGGGCCCGTATAGGGAAGTTTTGTGGCTTTGAACAGTACCCTGCCCTGTTCCCTGCCATACCAGCCTGGCATGGGGTGCCAGGAGTGAGTTCTCCCAAGTTGGGCAGCGCCTGGAGTGAAGCCCAGGGTGGGATGGTTGCAGTTGGTTGGACAATTACAGATCTCCAAAGCTATCCGCTTGTGGGGTCAGAGTGTTCTTGGGAGGGTCATGCGTTCTGCTGGACAGTGTGTGTCCTTCCTCTGTGAGTACAAGCCACATGCTAGAATGTGCTTCCAGGGGGCGGGAACATGGCCAGAAACGGGTCCTTTGGGAACAGAGGTCTGGCCAGTGGCGAGGGGTGGTGGTGGTAAGGACAGGTCAGGGGACGGGTGAGGGTGAGGAGACTGAAGCGAAATATCACAGGGAGTGGGCAACCTGCTCGCTCTGGGCTGTGTCTCATGCAGCTCTGGAGACTGACAGTTGAGGACATAGCAACACGTGACTGGCTGGCACGTGTGGGGTTTTGCTCATGATTTTTCCTCTCTTTCCATCTCTTGGACATTGACAGGCTTTTGGGTTCAAAGTGGTGGAAGGCGGGGAGAAGAGCTCACATTTATTAAGTGTGTACTATGTGTGTGGCAGGGGCTGTTATTCTTTCCTCGCAACACTTCTTATTCCCATTTTACAGATGAAGAAAATGACATAGGGAGGTGATGTAACTTTGTCCAAGGCCGTGAAGCTAGCAAATAATCACAGTACGGTTTGAAGCCTGGTCTCATTCCCAAGACCCCGTATCCAGGGAAGTGTTTTGAAGAGCCAGGCTTTCTTCGGTGACCCTTTCCAAACGCCAGCCTGACCAGAAGTCTTAGGTTTTGGATCTGTTTCTCCAGATGGTGCTGTTGGTGATGTTAAGGGGTTGAAGGACACCGAGGGAACTTGGCGGAGTGTGCTTGGGAATGGGGGTTCCCCATGTGCGGAGAGGTCCCCAGGCTGCCTTCTGCTCTGGGGGTCCCTGGCTGTCAGCTTGAAGCACTGCTGCTGTGGCCACCTGGGGCAAGTGCTGGGTACTCCTCTCGTGAATACGAATGTCAGCGCTGCTAGCTCTGCAGGTTTAAGTATGAGGAGCCCCTCAGGGTGCCCCGTGGCCATGGAGGAGTGTAGCCCTGGAGGGGACACAGGCATCCGTGGTGGCAGGGCTCTCACCCTCACCTTCTGAGCTGGGCTCAGCTGGAGACACGTCCACGGTTTTGTCAGGGAGTCCTCCCGGCCCAGGTCGAGACACTTCCCTCCCGGAGACGTGAGATCTGGGGCTGACTTGGTTACTCGTGATCTCTAGAGTCTGGGCCGGCCGTGTAAGACTACAGTGGACCTCAGCTGCAGTTTGTTTTGTTTGGCTGTCAGATCTGTCCTGTGCACTGGGTGGCCACAGGACCAGCCTCACAGGGTTTTGGTGATGATCAGATAGTAGTTCAAAGCAGAGGGAAAGTGCATGGAAGTGTTATCTATCCATCCGTCCCCCAACCCACCTGTCCACTCAGCGAACATTCATTTAGACCCTTCTAGGTGTTGTAGATGTGGCAGTGAGCAAAACCAGCCAAAATCCTTGCCCTCGTGAAGTTGGCATTCCAGTTAGGAGAGACAGACAATGAACAAATAAGAAAATATATATAATGGCAGTTGCCGGTAAGAGTGGTAGAGAAAAATAAAGCATAAAGCTCGGAAGAGAGATAGGGAGCGCCAGGAAAGGGGGTTGCTATTTTAATAGAGTGGTTAGAGAAAGCTCACTGATAAGGGGGTGTTTGAGCTGTGACCTGGAGGAGCCCTTGTTCTAGGCAAAAGGGACAGCAAGCACCAAGGTCCCAGGCTGGCTTGTGCATGGTGTGTTGGGGAACAGCAAAGAGGCTAAGTGAAGCAGAGTGGAGAAAGAGAGATGGAGAATCATAGGATTATCACTATTAGTTATTATTTCACGTTAGCTTCTCTGAACTAGTCCCTTGAGCTTGCTTTTTTCCTATCTTTTCAACATATAAATTGGTTGAGTACCTGCTATGAGCCAGGCTCAGTGCTCGGGGTACTTGGGGGTGGGGATAAAGTGCTGAACAAACTAGGTGTCATCTGTCCTTTCATAACATTGTAGTCTGGGGGCAGAGTCACACAATAAACAAGGGCTGTTGTGGTTGCTGTTCCGTCTCTAAGTCTTGTCTGACTCTTTGTGACCCCAAGGACTGCGGCACACTGGGCTTCCCTGTCCTTCATCATCTGGAGTTTGCTTTAACTCATGTCCACTGAGTCAGTGATGCCATCCAACCATCTTGTCTTCTGGGCCCCCTTCTCCTCCTGCCCTCAGTCTTTCCCAGCATCAGGGTCTTTTCCAAGGGATGGTTTAGTTTCAGTTGTGATCAGTACTACGGAGGGAATGCATGGAGAGTGAATAAGGGACCAAACCTAGTCTGGGTGGGGGCACTGGGACACCTTCCTGAGGAAGTTATGTTTAAGCTGGGACCTGAGGGAGAGTTTGACTTTCACTCGGTGAAGTGAGCGGTGTGTGTGCACGAGCGCATGCGTGCAAGATCCCCCCCATGTACAGAGGTCACCAATTGGTAGCTCACAGGCTGAATTCATTCCATAGATGTGATTTATTTGGCTCGCAGTATTGAGAAATGTTGGTTACTTGCCAAAGTTTAATTTTTTTTTTTTAAATCTTTTGACCGCGCCACATGGCATGTGGGATCTGGTTCCCTGACCAGGGATGGCTCCTGGGCCCCCTGCTTTGGGAGAGTGGAGTCTTAACCACTGAGCCACCAGGGAAGTCCCTTGCCAACATATAAAACCAGGAGATGTCGTGTTAAAGTCTACTTTCTTTTTTTTTTTTAAAGCTTCTGTTGAAAAGTCAGATCAGATTCCACTGGGACGCCAGTGGCACCAGTCCCCCAGTGCGGGGTGGTGCTAGCCGCTGTCTAGGGTGTGCCCTCTCTCCTGAGCCAGGCGGCTTTTCTCACTGACAGGTCACACCAAATCAGTGCCTTGTAAGGAAGAGGTGGATGTTTAAGTGAACTGCTTTGGAGTCAGACCCATCTGGGTTAGAATCTCAGCTCTTACACTTGTGTGGCTGCTTGACCTTGGGCAGGTGACCCTACCCGTCTCTGCTTCGATTTTCTCACCTGTTGACTAGGGCTACCCTGGTCTTCCTCAGAGTCATTTTAGGAGGAGGATGTCCCTGAAGCGCTCAGCTTGGCAGCAGAAAGTGCTCAGTTAGTGAGAGCTGCTGGTGCTGGCGGCCCGTGATGGGGGTATTGACACCGTCTCATTCCTTTCCTCCCCGCAGGATGTCGTGGTTTAGCGGCCTCTTGGTCCCCAAGGTGGATGAACGGAAAACAGCCTGGGGGGAGCGCAATGGGCAGCAGCGGCCGCGCCGCGGGACCCGCACCAGTGGCTTCTGCACGCCCCGCTACATGAGCTGCCTCCAGGGTGCGCAGCCGCCCAGCCCAACCCCCGCCACTGCCCCTCGGTGCCCCTGGCAGGATGAGGCCTTCATCCGGAGGGGCGGCCCAGGCAAGGGCCCGGAGCTGGGGCTGCGGGCAGTGGCCCTGGGCTTCGAGGACCCTGAGGTGGCTGTGGCCGTCGGAGCAGCGGAGGCGGCCCCCGCCGTGGCCACCAGGAGCAGGCGGGCTTGCTGGCGCCAGCTGGTGCAGGTGTTCCAGTCGAAGCAGTTCCGCTCGGCCAAGCTGGAGCGCCTGTACCAGCGGTACTTCTTCCAGATGAACCAAAGCAGCCTGACGCTGCTCATGGCGGCGCTTGTGCTGCTTACAGCCGTGCTGCTGGCTTTCCACGCAGCGCCCGCCCACCCTCAGCCCGCCTATGTGGCCCTGCTGGCCTGTGCCGCCACCCTCTTCGTGGCACTCATGGTGGTGTGCAACCGCCACAGCTTCCGCCAGGACTCCATGTGGGTGGTGAGCTACGTGGTGCTGGGCATCCTGGCGGCCGTGCAGGTCGGGGGCGCCCTGGCAGCCGACCCGCGCAGCCCGTCTGCAGGCCTCTGGTGCCCTGTGTTCTTCGTCTACATCACCTACACGCTCCTCCCTATCCGCATGCGGGCCGCTGTCTTCAGCGGCCTGGGCCTCTCCACCCTGCACTTGGTCTTGGCCTGGCAGCTCAACCGTGGTGATGCCTTCCTCTGGAAGCAGGTGGGTGGTCAGGGAGGTAGGCCTTGGGGCATCAGGCCAGGAATGAGAAGGGGTCTGGTGATCAGGGCGGTGGGTGAGCCCTGGATAGACACTGGGTGAGGGATGTCTGGCTGGATCTGGAAGGAGGGGCAGGGGTCGGGAGGCCTGGTTGCGGGGGTCAGTCTCCATCTGGGGTTTGGGGCAGAAGGCCCTGCTGAGGGGGAGGAAGGCTACAGACCCTGTGCTCTGCTCCCATGGGCCACTGTCCGCAGCTCTTTAGCCTGAGGCTTTTGAAATAGTATCTGCAGAGACACCGTGGAGGGCTGGAGAAGGGCAGGTGATGTTTAGCCCCTGGGTGGGGGCAAGGCTGAGAGGCAGGGAAGGCTACATCCTACCCTGACCCCTGACCCCCAGCCTGAGACTCCGGGCTTGGTGCCTGCCTTCTAGGCAGCTCTCAGCGGTGATGCGGGGGGACCGAGTAGGCTTTCGATGGAGTTAGCAAGGGAGGAGTCACCTGTCTCCTGGACCAAGGCCAGCTCCAAGAGGACAGGGGAGGTGATGGGTGGTCTCTCCTCTCCTGGGCTGGGAGTAGTTTGGGGTGGGACTGTGGACAAGAGGGGCATTAGGCTACTTCCCACTGAGCACCAGGGCTCTGGCAACTGCCTTGAGGCTCTCTGCCCATGTGGGCTTCTGCCTCTGGGTTCTGAGCGGTATGTGAGGTGAGGCTCTCGTAAGAGCTTGGCTGTGGGTGGACCTGGTTGTCCAAGGGGCTGAAATCTTCTCTGTGAGAGTGCGGACAGCACATCTTGCCTCTCCCAGTCTTAGTTTCCCATTCTGTAAGAGGAAGATGCAAATGGCGTCGACCTCGTGATGCTGCTGAGGACCCTGCCTCATAGGGTGGTGTCCTCACCTGCAGCGAGGTGTGGGGAGGCTGGAGGGGACGGTACCCAGTAAAGGGGCTTCCGGGACGTCCGTTGCAGAGAGACGTGAGCCAGTGGAGTCGGCTGTCTCATGTCGTCCCCTGACCAGGCACAGGGACTTTTGCCCAGCTGAGCCTTTGGGGCTGCTGTAGATACAGTTCCCCAACACTCCTTGTGATCCCTCCATTGGCCCCTGCTTTAGATGGTGCTGTCCTCTTTCTTGCTCTGCCTTGCCCAGAGCCTGTGGCCTGTAGCCCACCCAGCCCCACCCACAAAGAGGAAGTTGCCTGGGGCTCCCAGGGTGAGAAGCTGGGTGCTCTGGCATGATGCCCTTCCCTGCCTTGCCTGTGGAACAGAATGTACCTTTTTAAGAGTAACCTTATAGCCAGTTTGTTTGTAGAGCACATAGCCGCAGGGCGCTGTCAGATCTCTTAAAGGGCCAGGGTCCTTCTGCCGTTGCTAGCCCCCCATCTCTCTCCAGGGGAGCTGTCACACTGGGCATTGGAGTTGGACTGCCCTCTTGGGGAAGGAGGAGCTTGGAGGTGGGACTTCCCATCCCCCATCCTTTCTAGGGTAGATAGGTGTCTCTTCCCTGCTCTCTGCTGGCCTGGTGCCCAGAGCCAAGCCCAGGGCCTGACTAGGGAGGCATAGTTCCATGGAGGCCAGGACTGCACCAGTCTCCTGCCTCTCCAGGGTGCCCAACCAGTGGGGCTCAGTGGGCACGTTCCTGGGGCGAGTGGAGGAAGCTGCCCATGGCCTGTGCCAGCCCTTGGGGCCAGGGCAGCCCCTACCCCTTCTCTGAACTGAGGATTCCCTGCACCCAGTTGGCTTTCAGGTTTCTGGGTGGGCCTCTGGCCTCCTTTCTATGGTCTTTGGGCAGCCCCTTTCCAGATCCAGGCCCTTCATCCTCCTCTGACCCACTCACCCAGACACACTGAGCAGCTTCACCCGGTGACCTAGTCCAGCCTGGCGTGTCCTGCAGTGTCCTGGCAGCCATTTTTTCTCACAGTCGGATTGGGGTCTGTGTACAGATCTATTTCAGTCTCTTGTCCCCCTTCCCCTTCCCTCCACCATGACTCACATTTTCCTCTTGGGCTCCTGGGGCCAGGAAGGGAAGTTGCCTGGTTTCCCCCCCCTTTTCTTCTCCCCCACTGGGGGCTATTCTTAGAAACCCCCGAGGGAGATAGTGTGCCCCCCTTCTTCACCCCTGCTGCTGGCAAGGGGGTGGTCTTGTGAGCTAGACAGAGAAGGGAAGCTGGGAGACCAATCCTAGAGGGCCGGAGCTGGGAATGGCGGGGGTTAGCTGGCCCACCCTCCGTCTTACCCAAGGAACAAGAAGCTGAGGTCCCAGAGACTGAGTGACAGGCCCAATTTTGCAGGATGAGTCCTGGTTCCAGGCAGAGCCCAGAACTCCTGGCTTCCAGTTGGTGCTCTTGCCCTCCCTTCTCCCAAAACCAGAGCCCTGCCCCAGCCAACTCTGGGGTGGAGCCACGAGTGCCAGGTTAACTCCTGAAGTTCCAGAATCACTGAGCCCAGCTTCCCTTAGACTCGCTCTCTAGTCACTGTTGCTGCTGCTGACTGAGGATGGAACACCCTTGGTTTGGGGCCCTAGGGTGTAGGGACCTGGCTGGACCAAGTGTTGGGAGTGGCCAGGCGTGGTGGCACCCCATCCCAGCTCAGAAGGGTTCTTCGTGTCTGTGAAATTGATGACTCCAAAGCCTGGGTTCTGAGGTGGGCCTCAAGAGCGTTGCTGAGTGGAGTGAGTTGGAGTCCTGGGAACGTGGGTTGTAGTACACGGTAGGGTTAGGATACAGCCTGGAGTCTGACTGTCCTGGACTCGAGTCCCATGCCAGCTACTACCAGCAGTGAGATCCTGGGCAGGTTATATAACTTCTGTGCACCTGAGTCCCTCACCTTTAAAATAAGATCATGCTCCCATCTCATAAGAGTTGTAAGACATGCATCCGTTAATGTATAAAGCACACCTATAGAATCCAGGCATGTTGTAAATAGCCAACAAATTAGCTCCAGTAATAATAGTAGTCATTATTATCATATTAATTTATGTCAGGGTAGGGAGGAACCTTGGAGATCTTACTGTCCCTCTCCAGGTTCTAGACAAGCAGACAGGCCCAGAGAGATGAGGTGACTTGTCCTGGGCACGCACAGGAAGATTTGGAGCTCAGGTCTCCTGGGTGTCGTCCTGTGAGGAGAACCACATGCTGGAGCGGCAGCATGTCTTTTGTTTGGGGTGTTTGTGGGGCAGGGAGTCAGAGAGTGCTGGGCCCAGGCCCTGTGACCTACCTGGCCCTGGCTGGTGCTTCCACTCCCAGGAGCTGTGAGAAGATCACATTTCTCACCACGGGTGAGCCAGGCAGGGAGCTGGACCCCTGTGGGGAATGGGGAGCTGGACTGCAGGGGTGGGGCTGGCTTGGGGAAGACAAGGCACAGGATCCTGGCTTCCTCCCCAAAGCAGTGCGTCCACCAAGAGCCTAGCTAGTTGCAGCTGTGTGTGTTGGGAGTGGTCACCATTTGCCACTGCTACCCCTCTGCAGCTTGGTGCCAACATGCTGCTATTCCTCTGCACCAATGTCATTGGGATCTGCACACACTATCCGGCTGAGGTGTCTCAGCGCCAGGCATTTCAAGAGACCCGCGGTTACATCCAGGCCCGCCTGCACCTGCAGCATGAGAACCGGCAGCAGGTGGGGCTGCTCTCCCTCGTCACGGCCTTCCCCAGCCCCCTGCCAGTAGCCTGCAGGTTGGATCTGCCACCTGTGCCATGGAGTAGTGTGAATGGTTCCCCCTGACTGTGCAGCACAGAGGCTCTCTGACTTTGGAGTTGCTGGCCTGTCAGAGGAGGGGAGGGAATAGACGCAGTGCACCTGAGGGGCTGAATGGGGTGTCGTCAGAGAAGACTGGGGTGTGTGTCTGGCAAGGGCTCTAACGGAGGAGGGTCAGGCTACGGTCCAGGAGGGAAGCTCAGGTCTCCAGAGAGGTCAGGGAGGGTTCCAGGATGTGGAGGGACCAGGAGGGATTAAAGCGTGGGGCCAGGAAGATAGTGGTGCCCTGTTGAAACCACTGGTCTAGGAGCGGCTGCTGCTGTCTGTGTTGCCCCAGCATGTTGCCATGGAGATGAAAGAAGACATCAACACAAAGAAAGAAGACATGATGTTTCATAAGATCTACATTCAGAAGCACGACAATGTCAGGTAGGGTGGGGGTGGGGAGGATACTGGGAGAGGTGGGGGCGGTCTATGAGTCTCTGAGGGCCACACCGTCCTTCCGTCTTCTGCCATCGTCCACAGCATCCTGTTTGCAGACATTGAAGGCTTCACCAGCCTGGCATCCCAGTGCACTGCGCAGGAGCTGGTCATGACCCTGAATGAGCTCTTTGCCCGGTTCGACAAGCTGGCTGCGGTGAGAGTGCTGGGGCTAGGGGGCAGGGGTGACCGGGTGGGGCACACCTCTCTGGCAGCAGCTTGGGGGTGAGAGCCTATGGAGTCTGCAGTGAGAGTAGTGGGCTAGGCGGGCTGGCTGGTAAGAGAGTAAAGGTGACTGACTCTCCCCCAACTCTTTCCGCTTCAGGAAAATCACTGCCTCAGGATCAAGATCTTAGGGGACTGTTACTACTGCGTGTCAGGGCTGCCAGAGGCCCGGGCAGACCATGCCCACTGCTGCGTGGAGATGGGGGTGGACATGATTGAGGCTATCTCGTGAGCACCGTTCCCTCCCAGGCTTCCTGGGACTGAGGGGGGCTCCGCCTGCCCCTGCCCTTCGATGTGTCCTTAGGACCTTTCGTCAGTCTTGGCTGTCTCTCTGTCTTGGAGATCCACGCCTGGGGAGGGGAAAGGCTTCAGCCCATGTGAAGATCCACGTGCACCTTAGACTCCAGCAGCTGGGATGGGGCAGGGGGAGTCAGGGTGAGGGGGGATTTATGCTGGAGAGAATGCCAGCTGTAGGCCTGCTGGGCGGGTGGCGATTCCTCATCTCCTCGCCCAGTCCCATAGGACACTGCTGGACCCCTGCTGGTGAACAGGGTTCCCAAAGGTTTGTCCTTGAGCCCTGTGCAGCCTCCTACCTGTGTCCCGCCAAGGGTGTGTCCTGCCAAGGGTGTGCCGTGTGCCCTGTGGCTGGGTCTGTCCTTGCCCACTTGGCTCCAAGGCGAGCTCAAGGCCTGGGCTCTGGGCTGGGGGTGGGGAGGACTGCCGAGAGCTAAGCCAGGCCACCTCCTCCCAGGCTGGTGCGTGAGGTGACAGGTGTAAACGTGAACATGCGCGTGGGCATCCACAGCGGGCGTGTGCATTGCGGCGTCCTTGGCTTGCGGAAATGGCAGTTTGACGTGTGGTCCAATGACGTGACTCTGGCCAACCACATGGAGGCTGGGGGCCGGGCCGGGTGAGTGCTGGTCCAGGGCTAAGGGGTGGGAGCCATCGGGTAAGCCGGGGTCTTACCCACCTGTCCCACGCAGCCGCATCCACATCACCCGGGCCACACTGCAGTACCTGAATGGGGACTATGAGGTGGAGCCGGGCCGTGGTGGGGAGCGCAACGCCTACCTCAAGGAGCAGCACATTGAGACCTTCCTCATCCTAGGAGCCAGCCAGAAACGGGTCAGGGTCGGGTTGGGGAAGGCGGCTGGGGAGGGGGCAGACGGAGGGAGCAAGCAGAGGCCTTCTCTGGGCGCCTCTTCCCAGCCTCTACCTGTGCTGTCTACACAGAAAGAGGAGAAGGCCATGCTGGCCAAGCTACAGCGGGCGCGGGCCAACTCCATGGAGGGGCTGATGCCACGCTGGGTGCCTGACCGTGCCTTCTCCCGGACCAAGGACTCCAAGGCTTTCCGCCAGATGGTAGGGTCCCACCACGCCTGGCCCGGGCCTTGGTTTCTTGTTTCCCTCAACACTCAGTATCGCCCTGCCCTCTTCCGCCTCCCTTGTGGAGGCTGTTGTCTCTCTAGTTTCTGCAATTGGGAATGGGAGGGCTGATTTCATCCCAGGGGTCCCAAGCTCCCCAGAGTCTATGGGGAAAGCCCTCAGAACAGTGTTGGGGGTGGGGAAGGGACTGTAGAGGTGAAGGTGGCCTGCCCGTCACCTCACTCACACACTGTCCCTTTCTCTAGGGCATCGATGATTCCAGCAAAGACAAGTAAGTCAAGTTGTTGAGGAGGGCGGGTGGGTGAAGGCACTTGCAGCCTGGGGTGAGGCGGTGGGGAGCTGAGATCCCCCTCTTCCCTGGACTTCAGACGTGTCACGTGGGACCAGGTGCCACCTGCCCCTCTGAGTGCTGCCCGTGCCCCTCCCTTCTCATCACCTGTCACGTGGCCATGGTCAGGCGCCTGGTGAAGCCATGTCCTCTGCCCTCAGCCGGGGTGCTCAGGATGCCCTGAACCCTGAGGATGAGGTAGACGAGTTCCTGGGCCGGGCCATTGATGCCCGCAGCATCGATCAGCTGCGCAAGGACCACGTGCGCCGGTTCCTGCTCACCTTCCAGAGAGAGGATCTTGAAAAGAAGGTTTGAGGGGTGCAAGGGCAGCAGGAGGAGGTCCCGGCAGGGCGGTCTGAGCACAAGTGAGGGAACAGGAGAAGTTTCTAGGGAGCGGGGGATGACCACCGGGCACTGGGGATTCACCTCAGCTGGGCCAACTGGCAACACCCTGCCTTCCGAGGGCAGTGGCAGCCAGCTCAGTCTCCTCTCCCTCAGTACTCACGCAAGGTGGACCCCCGCTTTGGAGCCTACGTGGCCTGTGCCCTGCTGGTCTTCTGCTTCATCTGCTTCATCCAGCTTGTCGTCTTCCCACGGTGAGAGCTCTGCCCCTCCCTGCTGGGCTTCTCTTCCCGCTACCACTTCCCAGGCCCTTCTTAAACACCCTCGCAAGCACACAGTCCTGGGGCCTGCCCCCCGCCTGCCCAGGGAGTGGGAAAGGACCCCCAGATCTCCCAGAGTAACATCTTCCCTGGCCCTCTCCCGCCCAGCTCAGCCCTGATGCTTGGCATCCACGCCGGGATCTTCCTGCTGTTACTGGTCACTGTGCTGACCTGCGCCGTGTACTCCTGTGGCTCTGTACGTGTGGGACCTTCCGGGGCTGGTCGGGGAGGCCAGGCTGGGAGTGGGGAGGGAGGAGAAGGCCAGGCCTCTGCCACTAGGCCTGGCCCTGGGTGGCCTTACCCGTTGGGTGACGTGGCCTCTGTCTCTGTCTCCTGCCTCCTGACAGCTGTTCCCTGAGGCCCTGCGACGTGTGTCTCGCAGTATCGTCCGCTCGAGGGCACATAGCACCGCAGTTGGCATCTTTTCTGTCCTGCTTGTGTTCACCTCCGCCGTCGCCAGCATGGTAAGGGTCCAGGGAGAATTCTCCTGCTCCTCCTGTGCCAAGCACTGTTCTGGGTGCTGGGGCTACAGAGAGGAATGAGACACATTTCCTCCTCAAAGCAGGAGTGAGGTTAACCCCTGTCCTCCTGGCTTTCTCCCTTTGCCTCTTGTTATCCCTCAGTGAGAACTTGGGCCTCTGGCATATAAGGCACTTGGGCAAGGCCCTGGTAACCCCTCCCCACCTCAGTTACCCTAATATATACCTCCTCTCCCCCTGTTTTTGCAGTTCACCTGTAACCACACCCCCATACGAACTTGTGCAGCCCGGATGTTGAATTTAACCCCTGCCGACATTACCGCCTGCCACCTGCAGCAGCTCAATTACTCTCTGGGCCTGGATGCTCCCCTGTGTGAGGGCACCGCACCCACCTGCAGCTTCCCCGAGGTGTCCAGGCAGTGGTCAGGCGGGGTGGGGGGTCCTGAGCAGTGCCAGTTCCTGACCTTTCTGTGCCAGGCTTGGTGGTGGGCACTGGGGACCCAGGATCTCACCAGTCTCCAGCTCCAAGAGCAGCCCTGGCGTGGTGTGGTGTCAGGGTGTGTGGATGGCGAAGGAGGCTTGGGTTTGAGGCGGTCGAGGGGGCTCAGGCCAGGCGGCGGCGTGCCTTGTGCTCTGCCCTCTCACCCAGACTTCCTCTGCCTTCGCTCCGCAGTACTTCATTGGGAACGTGTTGCTGAGTCTCTTGGCCAGCTCTGTCTTCCTGCACATCAGTAGTATCGGGAAGTTGGCCATGATCTTTGTCCTGGGGCTCGTCTATCTGGTGCTGCTTCTGCTGGGTCCCCCAGCCACCATCTTTGACAACTATGACCTCCTGCTGGGCGTCCATGGCTTGTGAGTTTATTCTCAACCCCTTTAATCCCCCAGGAGCCTCTTGACCCTGCTAGGTCGCTGAGAGCCCTTTGTGCCCTGGCATGCTACCACTCATCCCTCACATGGGGGGAAAGGAGGTAGCAACTGACCCCCAACAGTCACCTCAAGGAAACCCCAGACCTGGGAAATCCCTTTGTCTTTAGGCTACACATTAACAATAAAAACTCCCTCTTGCATTTGCATGTTTCATATCCACTCTTAACTACTTGCAGGTCACATAGCTGCTTGGGGTAGAGCCCCAGCTAGGAAAGGAACCAAAACTCGGGCTCCTGCTTTAGGGCTCTGCCTGGGACAACACTGGCTTTTCCTCTGTAAAAGCCCACACCTTATGTGGCAGAAACATATGGTGTGGTAGAAAAAGCCTCTGCAGCCTGCTGAGTTTGAATCCCTACTCTGCCACTTATTAGCTGTGTGACCTTAGATCGGTGAGTTAACTTCTCCGAGCCTCAGTTTCTTCATCTGTAAAATGGCAGTGCCATCTATATCACAGGGTAGTTGTAAAGATTATAGTAACTAACATTTATCGAAGACTTGCTGATGCCAAGCACTGTGCTAAGTCTTTTTTTTTTTTTTTTAATTAAAAGCATTTTTTAAGAATTTAGACTGTGCTGTGTCTTTATTGTGCTACTTGGGCTTTCTATAGCTGTGGATGTGCTAAGCCTTTTGCTCACATTGTTTAGATCTGATCACTCTTGTATTGATGAGGAAACTGAGGCTTACAGAGTTAAACAACTTGTTCCAGGTCACATAGTTGGTGGGTAGAAGAGCTAGGAGTGGAATCTCTGCTCTTAATATAAGCAAATGCCTTGGCCTGGTCCCTTATCTGTGGTGCTCAGTAAATGCAGTTTCTGTCTCCTCTTCCATGCCCTGACCTGGCGACCCAGGAAGAACCAATGACTTTGTCTCTTGTATCTTCTTGCCAGGGCTTCTTCCAATGAGACCTTTGATGGGCTGGACTGGTGAGTGAGGGCTCCAGGGCAGTAAAGGGCTGGGCTGCCAGACGCCTCTTTCAGCCACTGAGCCCGCCTCTGCTTCCCTCAGCCCAGCGGCCGGGAGGGTGGCACTCAAATACATGACCCCCGTGATTCTGCTGGTGTTTGCACTGGCGCTGTACCTGCATGCCCAGCAGGTGGAGTCCACCGCCCGCCTGGACTTCCTCTGGAAGCTGCAGGTGACAGGGCAGGCCTCCGGGGTGGGTGGGTGGTTCCTGGGGGCGGAGCCTGGGCCGTGTCAGGCATCTCTTAGTCTGGTCAAGGTTCAGCCTGCCCTGAGCCACCCTGGCTCCATGCTTTCCCTGTGCCCACCCCCATCCCCCGCCTCATCCTGTCCCTGCCCCCTCGGCCCCTCTGCCTGTTCTTCGGCCTCATCTCTCCCTGGTTTTCTTCTCCCATGCGGTTCCCTTAGATACTCTTCTCCAGGTGTTGGCTGCTGTACCCACGCCTTGTGGATGTTGGGCAGTGGGTGATGGGTGTGGTGTCCACAGGCAACAGGGGAGAAGGAGGAGATGGAGGAGCTCCAGGCCTACAACCGGCGGCTGCTACATAACATTCTGCCCAAGGATGTGGCCGCCCACTTCCTGGCCCGGGAGCGCCGGAACGACGAGCTCTACTACCAGTCCTGTGAATGTGTGGCTGTCATGTTCGCCTCCATTGCCAACTTCTCTGAGTTCTACGTGGAGCTGGAGGCCAACAACGAGGGTGTCGAGTGCCTGCGACTGCTCAATGAGATCATTGCTGATTTTGATGAGGTACTTGTCCCTTAAGCTGGTGCTGGCAGAGGGTTGGGGGATGAGGTGGGAGAACTTTGGATAAGAAGGCAAGGATTGGAGGGGCTCATCTCATGAGACCCAGAGATGTGAAGGGCAGGAGTAAAGGTAGGCACCGTGGAGTGAGGGACAGATATGAATGTGTCACAGGCAGCAGGGTCAGCTCCAGTGGGGCAGGGTCATTGTTACTGAGGAGCAAAGGAGGACGTGATCTGTGGAGGGGCCAGTAGAGTTAACAAGTGGATGTCATTGAAGGAGGAGCTGGTAATCTGTAGACTACAGCCTCAAGAGGCCAAGTAATCATGATGATCCCCTGAATAGAGAAAATTGAAGTAAAATATGAGGAAGCGTCCTGAACATCCAGGTCAGGTCTGGAGAGAAGGCACTTCCTCAGTCTGGGACTCTCTCCAGCGGTGAGGGTTGGAATCATTAATGCCTGATATCCCTCCTGTGGTTCTGGGTTCTGTAGCGGGCTGTCGAAGTTGTCCTGGAGTTGTGTGCTCAAGTCCCTGCTTGGGTTTTGACGGCTGCCTGGTAAAGGAAACATTTTCCCAGTTCCTAGCCCAGCACCAAGAGCAGTAGTTGGAAGCGGGGCTCACATACTGGAGGGAAGTATGAGCCAGGGAAGTGGGGCAGGGGCCAGAGCATGGCCAGGAAGGAGCCTTGGGGCAGGACTGGGTCTGGCCTTTCTGCCTTGACAGCCAGGTCCCCCCTGTGCTGTCCAGATCATCAGTGAGGAGCGCTTCCGGCAGCTGGAGAAGATCAAGACAATTGGTAGCACCTACATGGCTGCCTCTGGGCTGAATGCCAGCACCTATGATCAGGTGGGCCGCTCCCACATCACCGCCCTCGCTGACTATGCCATGCGGCTCATGGAGCAGATGAAGCACATCAATGAGCACTCCTTCAACAATTTCCAGATGAAGATTGGTAAGAAGGCCTGGATGATGGCACGTTTTCCCAGGGGTGTTTCTGGGGTGAAGCTGAGGCAGCAGGCTAGGGATGGTGTCTCAGACTCCCCATCAGGAGTCCTGTGGGGGTTTCCTTTTCTCTCGCTTCCTGTATCATCTGATGTTAAGAATAGATACCATTTATTAAGGGCCTCCTATGTGCTAAGCATTGTCTCAGACTCTTTTTTTTTTTTTTTAAACACATATCAATCCTCACATTATCCCCTTTTACAGAAAAGAGTTGGATTTTCAGAGTGGGTAAATAACTCAGCCAAGGTCATACAACTAGTTATGGCTGAACTGGGATTCAAGACCAGGTTTATGTAGATACCAGTACCTATGTCCCTATCTGTGGCTGGTCTGGTAAGAGGCACTTCCTCCCAGATGAGCTGGTGGATGGGAGTTGTTAATAGTGTGGGTTCTGGAGTCAGAATGTCAGAATGTTTGAATTCTG
The DNA here is from genome assembly GCF_023091745.1 of Budorcas taxicolor. Classification (NCBI taxonomy): domain Eukaryota; kingdom Metazoa; phylum Chordata; class Mammalia; order Artiodactyla; family Bovidae; genus Budorcas; species Budorcas taxicolor. The sequence continues at coordinate 75,820,558 of NC_068914.1, forward strand.
GCTCTTCCACTTATGGGCTTATTTAGCAAGTAACCTAACTTCTGTAAGCTTCAGGTACCATTTCTATAAAATGGGGATGATGAGCCCTACCTTGTAGGGCTGTTGAGAGGCTGAGATAGTGTAGAATGCTTATAGAGCGGTTGGCACAGCATGAGCCTTTGGTGGATTAGCTGCCGTTCTGGCATAGCCCTTCTGACTCAGGGGGGCTCCTTGGCATTCTTTACAACCAGGAGACTTGTCCCTTTTCCACTTTCTTCTCTGGGTCCTTCTAAGGGTGCCAGGAGGTGGTGCCTCCCTGGGCTGACTGGGGAACATCCACTGCTCTCAATTTCTTACTTTTATCCCTGCCCACCCCAGGACTGAACATGGGCCCAGTTGTGGCAGGCGTCATTGGGGCTCGGAAGCCACAGTATGACATCTGGGGGAACACAGTGAATGTCTCAAGTCGAATGGACAGCACCGGGGTCCCCGACCGAATCCAGGTGAGGGGGTTGTAAGCGGAAGCTGGGAGGGGTCTGGGTGTGGGGAGCTTCCACAGGGCCCCCTCTGCAGTCAGCCAGGACAGGGGTAGGGTGGCGATATTCTGTGTTTGGTGGAGGGGGTTATAGGGGGAGATAGTAGCATGACCAGAGAACCCCTGGGCCCCTGCAAATGCAGCAGGAAGGATCCTGGCCTAAGCAGGTTCCCCTCCCGCCCCACCCCCCCAGGTGACCACGGACCTGTACCAGGTTCTAGCGGCCAAGGGCTACCAGCTGGAGTGTCGAGGGGTGGTCAAGGTGAAGGGCAAGGGGGAGATGACCACCTACTTCCTCAATGGGGGCCCCAGCAGTTAGCAGGGCCCAGCTACAGATCAACTGAAAGGACCAAGGTGGGCATTTGGGTGGACTCTGTGCTTGCTGGGGGAAGCTGTGGCAGGGGTCACTGAGCTTCCAGACCCTGCTGATCACAAAGGGAACACCCCAGCAGGCTGTTCAACTACGTCCTCAGGCTGGTGAACGAGGGGATACCAAGAGGATTATGAAAGTAACTTTTAAAATCTAGGGTAGGGCTGTTTTCCCTCCTTTCTTCCAGCTTTTGGGAGCAGGGGAGGAGGCAGCAGCAAAGGTGGGGGGACCCTTCCTGCCTGAGAGATTAAAATGGCAGCTTGTCACACCTCCCCTTTCCCTGTCTGTCTGGGCAACACGCTTAGGGCTGGGCCCTTTCTTTCCCTTTTTCCTGGGAATCTTTTGTACAAAGACTGGGGCAGGGTTGAAGAGTGCCTGTTCCACGCTTGCCTTTGCTGTGCCTGCATCCCCAGCACGGGTCCTGGGCCCTCCCCACCCCGCCAGGTCTCCCTCAGGGACACAGGGCCAAGGAGGGAGAGGCTCGGGACACCCAGCTCTGTTTATATTTCAGGGGAACGTTTCCATTTGCCAAATCCTAGTCCCACGATCTGTCCCCAAAGGGGAACAAAGGGACTTCTGACAGCTCAGATTAGCCTCAGTTCCTGCACAGCTCCAGGGAGAGGGGCATCTGGTCTCATTGGTACTGTGAAAAGACCCAGCCAGGGAGTAGGCACGTGCATGAGGGTGTTAGAAGACTGGAAGGTGGACGTTCGCCTGCAGGTGCCAAAGAGAGCAGGCCGGCCAGGGATGGGGCTGGTGCCAGACTCTGAAGGTCAGGATCAGGCCACTCTGCCCCCGCGCACTCTTGCTGTCTGCTGCAAGAGACACAGAGCGTCTCTACCCCTTCTGTTGCCAAACAGAAAAGGGCCAGGGCCTGGAGGAAGACGACCTTGATCCGAAACCCGTCCTCCCAGACCTCTGGCACTGGGGAGGGCCTGTGTGTCTGTGTAACTGTGTGTGCACGGTGGTCCGTGTATGTGTTTTCCAGGTCTATGTGTCCTTACGCTCCTGCTCCTCGACTCTCCACCCTGGGTTGCCTCTTTCCTGTGGGCCTCTGTCTTCTGGGAATAAGGCAGGATGTCTGATTTCAAGGGATGGAGACAGATGCCCAGTTTGCACAGGAGTGGGATGGGGTGTGGTAACAAGAGGAGGGTGACTGGAGAGAGGAGGTCTTTTGTGCCAAATCCCTAATTGCCTTGTGGGGACCACGTGTGCTCTGCTAGGGCAGGGACCCAAGCGCCTGCTGGAGCCCCCATGCTCCTTGCACTTGAACGCTCTGGGGTTTGGTGGGCAGAGGCTCAGGAGTCCCCTGGATTTCCCCAGCTGGTATCCTGGGATGTGGTAAGCCTCGGGGCTTAGGTAGCATGGGACCTCCGAGGACCCAGACTCTGGTACTAGGGGCACGGGGAGGGAAAGCCGGACCTCGGCCGTCCCTAGTCTGCAGCCTGGGCCCAGCGTGCTGCAGGCTCCCCAGTCTCCATGAAGCCTGCGGGGGGCTGGCAGGAGGATTAGGAGGGCTGGGCCTTAGATTCCCTTCTTGTCTGCGCCTGCCTTTCACCCGCTTCCCTGCAGCCTTGCCTCTGGCCTGAATGAGTCGGTGCCTTGGTTTCTCTGTACCTGTTTAAGCTGAGGCAGTGGCCACAGTTTTGCTTGAAGATCGCTTTGTCTCAGAGGTGTTAAGAGGCAGAGGGGAGAGGGTCCCAGAGTTGCTGACTTTGGGGACTGGAAGGGGCAGGTGGTACTCTTGCCCTTCCTCATGCCCTTTCTGACTCTAGTTCCTTGTAGAGGTTGTTTCTGGCTCGTACTGACTGCTCTGGGGGATCTTCATGTATCAACCAAGTGGGCCATCAGTCACTTCATTAGCCAAGGCAGGAGAAGAGAAAAGACTAGGTGGTCCAGATGAAGTCAGCTCCCCTTCCCTCAGCCACAGCCCTGGACAGGAAGGTTCTGCATGGGGTCCTGGGGTGGGGAGGAGGCTGTGAGAAGGCCAGAGTGGAAGACTGCTTCACTTACAGCGGAAGTGAGTGACTTGTGTCTGCTTCTTGCTAGTGGAAGGGGCCTGTCTGCACCCTGGCTCCCTGCACCACAGTGCCAGCCATGCATTTCCCCCGGGCTGATATTGCCCCCTTCCTCGCCAGTTGGTGGGGGAGTCAGTGGATGGGAGGCCCATGGACTTTGGTTTTATAACGTAACCAGCGTGGAGGCCGGGGGGAGGGTGGCATACCGTTGTATTTCAGTGAAATATTTAATATATTTAAATATCAATAAAAATCAAACTCTTTGTAAAATTCCCTGTTCTCTGCAGCTGTTCTGGGCCCTGGGTTGGGTCCGAAGTGGCAAAGCCTGGTGGAGGGGCAGGCCCCTGCTGGGGGTTCTGTAGACCTCTCTCATCTGCTAAGATGAAGCTGCAGAGTCTGCAGGGAACGTGACCCCTCTGAGGCCCGGCGGCATTCGTTACTCTGACTCCTGCCATGCATGAGCTCAGAACCCCTTGTAGTGGTCTGTCCTGGCCCCTCCCAAACTAAGCACCAAGCTCTGACTCCTTCAGGAATCTCTCACAATCCTGATCTCACAGGAATTGGGGAATAATTTCCCACCCACTCATTTCCTGTGTACACAAGTTACTTCTAGATCACTCTATTTATTGCACTTTCTCAGTCCCCTCTCCCCACTAGTCAGCCATCGGAACCAGGATACCACCTCTTCACCGCTCCATCCGCAGTACTATCTTGTCCTTCTGCAAACATATCCTGGTTAATACAGACTGAAGTTCCTGTCATTGAGAATAGAGTGATCCATAAACCTGGAAAGAGACAGTCTCAGATTCAGCTGGGTTAGGCTGGACTGGGGGTGGGGTGGGGCTTAAACCTTGAATGGGCAGGGGTAGTGATGAAGAAGTGGAGCTGCTGCCAATGGGCGGTGCTTAGAGAGGTGGGAGGTGGCAGCGAAGGGAGCAGAAACATTCCAGGCCTCCCACAGGAATGCTGGAGATTCTTGAGTGTTCAGAAGTCATAGCCATAAGGTGAAACACAAAGACATGGATGAATCTTTAGCTCCTTTGAATAGCCACTACTAGCAGTAGCCACTACTGCCCAGATTCCGGGGCCAGTTTTCCCTGGAAAGACCAAAACCTCCTATTCCATTTCCCAACTCTGAATAAGATGGAAAGCATCTCCAAGGATTTAAGTGATCTCCCCACCCTCCCCCCTCCCAGCCTAACCTGGTCATTGCGCTTTTGATGAGGCAGTGGCGGGGGTTCCGGATCCACGGCATGGTCTCTTCTGGGCGCACTCCTGCAGCATTGGACCGCCAGAAGCTGAAGTTCTGAGCATCAGTCAGGGGGACCCTGAAGACTTGATTAGGGACTGAATGGTTGGGCAGGTTATCAGATTTCTTAGAGTTTGTGCCTCAGGGCACCACAAGCCCAACGTAGCAACTAGGCTTGACCAGATGCTGAGAAGTCCCAGAAATGTAGTCACCACACTCAGCTCCATTTCTGGATTTCAGCATCTTACACCCTACATGGTCAGTGGAATCAGTCTTGGTTCTTCCTGTGTTTACCACAAGTCAATCTCTAAGAGCGCTTTCCCCAAGTGCTAAGGTGGTGCAAAAACAAGTGGTCTACCTACTTGGTTTCTTTTCTATTTGGCCATGCCACATGGCTTGTGGGATCTTAGTTTCCCAGCCAGGGATTGAACCTAGGTCCTCAGCAATAAGAGTGCAGAGTCCTAACCACACATCCCGCGTGGAAAATGTGCAAGATGGGTCTACTGGTTCTTCCTCCCCTCCCCCTTTGATTATTTCAGGAAATTCTCTGAAATTTAGCAGTGATACTGCCTTATATTTAGGTATTGCTAACATATAATTGTGAGAAGGCAATGGCAACCCACTCCAGTACTCTTGCCTGGCAAATCCCATGGATGGAGGAGCCTGGTAGGCTGCAGTCCATGGGGTCGCAAAGAGTCAGACATGACTGAGTGACTTCACTTTCACTTTTCACTTTCATGCATTGGAGAAGGAAATGGCAACCCACTCCAGTGTTCTTGCCTGGAGAATCCCAGGGATGGGGAAGCCTGGTGGGCTGCTGTCTCTGGGGTCACACAAAGTTGGACACGACTGAAGCGACTTAGCAGCAGCAGCAGCAGCATATAATTTATCAAGTGAAAGTGAAGTCGCTCAGTCCTGTCTGACTCTTTACAACCCCATGGACTGTAGACTACCAGGTTCTTCATTCGTGGGATTTTTCAGGCAAGAATACTGGAGTGGATTGCCATTTCCTTCTCCAGAAGATCTTCCCGACCCAGGGACTGAACCCGGGTCTCCCACATTGTAGGCAGACGCTTTACCATCTGAGCTACTAGGGAAGTCCTATAATTTATCCAGTACCTGTTAAATTCTAAATGTTGTATTAGATATTTAAAAATTTTTGAAAATCAGACTTACCTAGATTTTCTTTATTTGGATTTTCACTATTGTATAAATCTAATTATACCAGTGTATAAAACTTGTATACGTTTTAAAACTTAGAATTATAGCCTAATATTCTGGCTATCTAGTCTTTATAATTATTATTTTTTTTAAAAAATTTCTACTATATTATTGGAGCCTTCCAGGTGTCTTAGCAGCAAAGAATCTGCCTGCCAATGCAGGAGTCTCGGGTTTGATCCCTGGCTTGGGAAGCCCCTCTGAGGAAGGAAGTGGCAGTGCACTCCGGTATTCTTGCCTGGGAAATCCCATGGATAGAGGAGCCTGGGGGGCTACAGCCATGGGATTGCAAAGAGTCCAATACAATTAAGCAAAAAAACAAAACAAAACAAAAAAAAACACCACACTTCCACTTTTCACTGTTACAACTAGGCTATTAACATACTGATACAGTTCTGTCACCACAGGATCCCAGAGTTGCCCTTTTACAGTCACATACTCCTCCCTCCACTCCTTGGTAATCAGTAATGTGTTCTTCAGTTCTGTAATTTTCTCAGTTCAAGACTGTTGTATAAATGGCATCATACAGTATGGGATCTTTTGGGGACTGGCTTTCTGTACATAGCAGAATTCCTTGGAGATTCCTGCAAGTATCTGCCTATATCAGTAGCTTGTCTTGCTGCTGCTGCTGCTAAGTCGCTTCAGTTGTGTCTGACTCTGTGCGACCCCATAGATGGCAGCCCACCAGGCTCCCCCATCCCTGGGATTCTCCAGGCAAGAACACTGGAGTGGGTTGCCATTTCCTTCTCCAATGCAGGAAAGTGAAAAGTCAAAGTGAAGTCGCTCAGTCATGTCTGACTCAGCGACCCCATGGACTGCAGCTTGTCCTAGGTACTTTTTAAAATGTAAGTTTCTCTTTCTCAAAAAACACTAGAGTGTTATTCCAGTTTTCAGGTGGTCTAGAGGCTTCCCTGGTGGCTCAGAGGTTAAAGTGTCTGCTTGCAATACGGGAGGCCTGGGTTCGATCCCTGGGGCGGGAAGATCCCCTGGAGAAGGAAATGGCAACCCACTCCAGCATTCTTGCCTGGAGAATCCCATGGACAGAGAAACCTGGTGGGCTACAGTCCATGGGGTCGCAAAGAGTTGGACACGACTGAGCGACTTCACTCACTCAGAGAAGTTACGTGATCAAAGGATTTTGCCCAAGGTCACACAGCTTGTTTGGAGTTGAAAGAAAGTGAAGTCGCTCAGTCGTGTCTGACTCTTTGCGACCCCATGGACTGTAGCCTACTGGGTTCCTCCATCCATGGGATTCTCCAGGCAAGAGTACTGGAGTGGGTTGCCATTTCCTTCTCCAGGGGATCTTCCCGACCCAGGGATCGAACCCGTCTTCTGCATTCCAGGCAGACGCTTTAACCTCTCAGCTACAAGCTTTGATCCTCATAACAATCCTGTAAGATTGGTGGAGTCGGCATTTTCTGCCTTTTTTTTTAAAAAATGAATGAGGAAACAAGTTTAAAAAGGATAAGTGACTTATCCACAGTGAGACACTTGAAAGAGACAGAAAGTACTCACAGGTAGATCTTCTGCTGTCAATTCTGATTCAGTTTTTATCTTATCTTGTTTACCTCACTATTGGAGCCCACTTTCTCCCTCTTCTCAGTCTCTTCTTGGCTCTTTTTGACCTCGCCGCCTGCTCTAAAACAGCGCCCACCACATCCCAGCCACTTTAGCAACTCAGACACGCTTTTTCTGCCCCTAGAATTGTGACGAATCCAAGATACTTACATGTCTTTAACGATACCTTCCGAACAGCTTCGTGGTACTTTGTGTGGCTATTTTGGTGCACAGAATAATTCCCATCTTCTGAGGAAATAGGGGGAAGCCTCGTGGGCACTGGATCCTTCTGGTCTGAAACGAGAGCAGACTTGGTCTGAGTGCCTAGCAAATGGGATTGTTTGGCTTTCTCAGTCTCTGGTCTCCACGCTAACCCGGCACAGGCAGGGGTCCCTCCAAGCCCCTCACAAGCCAAGTGCTGCAGGGTAAGAAGGCATTCATGGGACACAGTAGTATCAGGAAGAGCATTTTGGGCAGCAGGCATCAAGTGTGTTAGGAGCATTAGAGAGCTCTCAGCTTGCTATTGGTTTAGAGCTGGACTGGTGCTGGGTCAAATGGAGAGGGACAGGGCCAGGAGCTGGAAAGGCAGTATAGAGTGGGATAGTGTAGTCTTAGCATTCTTACGGGGGTTTAGAAATCTTCTCAGATGCAAAATCTGTATCTTCTTATAGTGACTGAAAAGATGAGATTTTCCTTACCCAATGTTGTGGTCTGAATGTTTGAATTGCCTCCACTCCATCCTCCCCCTAAATCCATATGTTGAAAACCTAATGCCCAAGGTAATAGCATTTGGAGGTGGGGCTCTTGGGGTGTGATTCATGAGATGGAGCCCCCATGAATGGAATAAGTGCCCTTATAAAAAGAGACCTGAGAGAGCTTCCTGGCCCCTTCTGCCCCGTGAGGGAACAACAGGAAGTCTGCAACCTGGAAGAGAGCCCTCACCTGGCTTCCTGATCCTGGACTGCTAGTCTCCTGTGAGAAATAAATCTTTGTTTATAAGCCACCCAGTCTATGGTATTTTGTTATAGCAGCCTGCATGGACCCAGCCTCTCTTGTAGGAAGGCCAAGGGCCAAGAGTTTTGGCTAGGCTAATCAACACGTCTTCTTCAGATTTTGAATCAAAGATTGGGGTTGCAAAGAAGCTGGGACCATGTGAAGTCTTTTTCTGTTGATGGAGGCTGGGGCAGTGAAGCTGCCTCTTGTCTCCAGCAGCGCTGTCTGGGGCCCAGTGTCCTCGGTGCTGGCAGCGCCCACCACAGCACTGAATGCACTGGCGGAGCTGCACAGCCAGGTCTATGGCATGACTGTGAACCTTGTTTCTGGTTACTATCTGCCCAACGTGGTTCTCTGTCCCTTCTACAGTTTTTATGTGCCTCCTAATATTTTTTAAACAACTATTTCAAGGACTTGCCTGGTGGTCTAGTGGTTAAGAGTTTGCCTTGCAATGCAGGGGGCTTGGGTTTTATCCCTGGTCAGGGAACTAAGTCCCACACGCCACAGAGCAACTGAGCACACACACCACAACTAGAGGGTCTGTGGGCTGCAGTGAAAGATCTCACGTGTTGCAACGAAGACCTGACACACCTGAATAATGATTTTTTTAAATAAAAATTACTTCGTTGTGTAACACACATAAAAAAAGTTGTATGTATATAATTTATACAACTTAATGAATTTGGAGATAAGTATACACCTGTGAAACCATCACCAAAATCTATGCCACAAACATATCCATCTCCTTCAAAAACTTCCTCTCACCTTCTTATTATTTTGTAACAAGAACATCTAACATAAACTCTAGTCTCTTTGTAGAGTTTTAAGTCTATAGTATAGTGTTAACTATACTGTGCTGTACAGTAGATCTCTAGGATTTATTCTTCTTGCATGAATACTTGCATGAAACTTTGTACTCCTTGATTATTGCCCTCCTGTTTTTTCCTCCCCTGAGCCTCTGGTAAACACTACTGTATTCTTTGCTTCTATTGAGTTTAATTATTTTAGATTCCTCACATAAGTGGTATCATGTAATATGTGTCCTCTGTCTGGCTTATTTCACTTGGCATCTCTTCCAGGTCCATCCATGTTGTTGCAAATGCCAGGATTTCCCTATTTTTTTTAAGGCCAACTAATATTCCATTGTATGCATTTACCACATTAAAAAAACCCATCCAAGCCCTAAGGGACATTTCTGTTACTTCCATGTCTTGGCTAGTGTGCATAATGCTGCAACAAATATGAGAGTGCAGACATCCCTCTGAGACCATGATTTCAGTTTCTTTGGGGATATATATACCAGAAGTGAGATTGCTGGATCATATGGTAGTTCTATTTTAGTTTCTTGAGAAATTTCTTGAGAAATTGCCCTGTTTTCTACAGTGGCTGTACCCATTTGCTTACCTACCACAATGCATGTGGGTTCCCTTTTCTTCTCACCAATGCTGTTATCTTTTGTGGATTTTGTTTTTTATTATACCCACTTTAAGAGGTGTGAGGTGATACATCATTGTGGTTTTAATTTGCATTTCCCTGATAATTAGATGTTGAGCATCTTTTCATATACTTGTTGGCCATTCGTTTGTCTTCTTTGGAGAAGTCTATTCAGATCCTCTGCCCATTTAATTGGATTTTCTTTCTTTTTTTGCTGTTGAGTTATAGGAAGTCATTATGTGTTTTGGGTATTAACCCTTTATCATATATATGGTTTGCAAGTATTTTCTCCCATACTGTAGGCTGTCTTTTCAATTTGTTTCTTTTGCCACATGGAAGCTTTTAAGTTTGGTGTAGTCTTACCACTATCTTTAAAAAAAATTCATGTTCTACTTAAATAGGCTAGATTTGGCTTGCATCTCAGAATCCTGAGCTTGTCGTGAACTGGATCAAAGCTTGCCCTTCTCTCTGGAAATTGCTGAGATTGCAGACTCATCTTGGGTGGGTGGTGGGGATGCCTGCTGTTCTGTAGTTCTTTCGCAGTTCCTGCTTTCCCCTTTCTTCTGCTTGGCCCCACACGTTGTTCATCATCTCTGTCCCTCCACCCTCCTTTTTGCCCTCCCATGGACGTCCTTAACATTCTCTGCGACAGTGACACCACCAGAGTGGGGCAAAGTTTGAGTCCCCTCCACTGACAGTTGAGGGCTGGGACAGGTGGAACCCTGGAGTGAACCAGGGGTTGGCTTTGTACTTCATCACAGGTTACATTTCCTAGAAACAGTGTCATTTGAGTTTGGTTGTTTGACTTTGGGCTAAGTGAGGGTGGCAGAATGTCCATGGCCAAGTAAGTGTAGACCAAGAAAGAGCAAGAGCATATTCCTAGTGAGCAATGGGACCTGGACTGCAGGCAAGTATTGATTAGGGTGCAGGTGACAGAGGGAACTCTTTCTCTGGTCCTGAGGCCTCAGGCTGATAGTTCTTTAAAGTATAGCCATATGATTATTATCAGATAACTGTTATGTCAGTTTCTGAGTAGTGGGTGCCCAGTTTCCTGTGTGGGTTACCATGTGCTTGGAGGCATATTAGACAGTGTCACCCACTTGGATGCCTTCCTCTTGAATCAAGCACCAGTTGGCCTACTCCTCGGATCAGTATTTGGCAAGCTGGAAGGTATTTTTGGTAACCCATAGCTTTGCCAAGTTTTGGAAGCCACCCGAGGTGAAGGGTGGTGAGGGGTAGGTAAGAATCATGCCACAGCTACTGTGAAAGAGCATGTTCTGGATAGCGCGATGCAGTGAACTCTTTATAAGCAAATTCCACTGTGGCAAGGGAGAAAAATTCATCATTTTTTTTTGGCAGATGGTATAACAGAGGTTCTTCATCCACTTAGTTAATACTATACTCCATATGGTTTTTTGTGGTAAATAGATAGGAAGGGCCCTGACAGCTTCTTCTAGAACCAGGCCATAAATTAGGAATTGCCAAAAGACCAGATTTAATGCTTTGAGTGGACTGTGAAGGATATATGGGGTAATGCAAAAGTATGGCTGGATCTTCTACTTTTCCAAATTTATGTTGCAGATTTCTCAGTAGTATAAGCTTCCCAGGGCCCATAAGAAGGTCACAAAATCTTAGTTTCCCACTGCTTTGCCCACTGTTTCTGTTAGTTGGAACTGGGGCTGATTTGCCACAATGTTTTTTTAGAATGGGTCTACCTAGGATGGTTCAGATGGTAAAGAATCTTCCTGCAATGCAGGAGACCTGGGTTTGATCCCTGGGTCAGGAAGATCCCCTGGAAAAAGGAATAGTTACCCACTCCAGTATTCTTGCCTGGGGAATTTCATGGACAGAGGAGCCTGGTGGGCTATAGCCCATGGGGTCACAAAGAGTTGGACATAACTGAACAACTAAGCATGTACGCTACCTCAGTGGCTCCCAGAATTCTGAATTTTAAGTTAAGGTATTTGCCTGTCTGTTCCAGATTCTTAGTACATAGTGATGATAATATCTAACAGATATTACTTGAAGTTGGTGTCACTGTAAGCAGAGTAATACCACCCAGACTAGAAATGCATACAAGATATTTGTAGAACATACTTGTAGAAATGCAAACAACATTTCTAGATGTTATGGTATTGTACATAAAATATGACTCCTATCTAAGAGGTTGTATCAGATATGAGGCAAGTTGACTGGAGTATTAACACAGACTGAAACTGGTTGAAGTATTTTTGGAAGCTATCTTGCACTTAGTCTTTCCTGACATCAGGAAATTGTCAGTGATTTGGGAGAAAGTGAACAAGAACATAAACCCAGGCAACCAGACCAATTCTCAGGGCACATTTTACACATGGGGGCAGTTCCTTTACCTCTGAAAATATCTTCCTTATAGTGGTGCAGTTCTTCAGAATTCTGAACACAGGGAAAGTTGGGGGGTGCATGAGATAAGAGAGAGACAGTGCTGGTTGCAGACTGCTGATATAAAATGGACTGCATGGATCTTCTAGCGATAACAACAAGAAGAAAAGCTGATATGCAATGAATGTGCTTGGCACAAGTGTAAAACGTGGGTACTATTACCTTATTTCATAAATGGAGAAACGGAGGCCCAGAGAAGTTTAGTGATTTGCCAAGATCACATGACTAGCTTATGGCCAAGACACGAGTTTAACCCAGCACTTTGGCTCAACTGCCCATGCTCTTAACCACATTAAATTGGCTTCTGAAATATCATCAGGGTTTCCAGGAAAGACCAAAGGCTAAGGAAAAAGATGAACTGATAGAACTACCCTCTTAGTGGGCTCTCTTGTGTATAGCTCAATGAGGGCCCTGTCAAGGGTGTCTTCTCACCCTGAAGAAGCCTGTGTTGGATAAGGGACTTAGTAATGATATTACCTTGTTCCAGAAGCACATCTTTGCCTCCCTGAGCGTCACTTAAATGCAGAACACGACTTCCTATGGCTAGCATCGAGGGAACAGAGAAGACGAACCTGGTGGGTCACTCTTCAGTGGATTAGACCAGCCTCAGTGGGGAGAACCAGCAGGGAAAGACCAAGCCCCTGTGAAAAAAGTGGTCTGTCTGCTGCAATACAGACACAGTCACCTACCTTGGAGGTGCCCATTCCTGAGGCTCTGGCAGGGTGGTATTACTCTGCTCGCAGTTATACCAACTTCAAGACAACTGCAAGTAATGTCTATTAGATATTATCTAACTGTGAGTAGCTTGAGTATCTTGTCCCTCTAGTTTCAGGTGGATGAGGATGACGGTCTCCAGCAGCTATGAGATGTATGAGTGTTTCCAAAAATAATAATTTCAGTACGTTTATCCATTTAGAAAGGCAGAGGGGCTCAGAGACTTTGGCCAGTTCACTCTTGGCTGCATTGTGCCATTCACGCTCCTGTTCGAAAAGCCAGAACTACAGTGCCCTCTGCTGGAGTCGAAGAATGGCATATCCAGCTGTCTTACAGCGGGTCATCAAACAGGCAGCTAGCAGAGGTCAAGAGAACTAGGAGACTGAGCAGAGTACTTTCCAGCAAGGGTGGGGAAAACCACGTATGGGATCCCTTTGACAAGATCCAGAAAATGAGAATGCAAGTGATACATACTCAGTTTTTACCAAAGATGTACTTGTTCTTTGAAGAGATTCATTTGGAAGTAAGAGCAACAAGGAGGACTCATTATGGAATTCCTCTGGGAGGAGGAATGATAAAGGCTGCAGTGGAGGAAGATGGAGTGAGGCCCTTTGGATATGCAGAGCTCGGAGGTCACTGTGTCTGTGGCTGGAGGGCAGTCACTAGAGTCTGGCAGGCAGACTCCTTCATTTGTTTCCAATCAAGAACAAGCATAAACACTCCTTACCACCAATCCCCATCAATTTGCCTCTGAGACGCCTGTCAGTGGGCAATGCCCTGAGTGGAGATGTGTGTTGGGATTATGTCTAGCTTGACCTAGGTTTTTCATATAACAAGGCAAGCTGTCTTAGCAAAGAGCCACATAACGGAATTTTTCTGAAATTCTAAGACACTTCTGAACCAAGAAAAGAGTCCAGGTGTGATGCTAAAAGAAGATAGGAGAATAGGACTCAAAGCAACTGGTGAGACAGATTGAGCAAAGGAAAGGACAGATATGTGGCCAGGCTCTCCTGGGCAGGATAGGGAAGGGAAAGCTTAGGCACTCAAGGTGAATGAACTCAGGAAGCTGGGCTGAACCTGCAGGGGCAACTAGTAGAATCAGGATCAGTAAGGTGAGTCTGGGAGGGGTAGGAATTACTGATTGGTGGACAAGAGAGTTCTGGTCACTGGTCAGGGATGCTCTTCTGTGAGCAACTGCAATTGAGCAGGCTCTTTCAGGGTCTGGATGAGCTATCCTTTGATGCCAGCTAGCATTTGTTGCTTCTCAAGAAATCTTATGGTTAAAAATATTGCTTTCCATGGGAACTCCCTGGTGGTCTGATGGTTAGGACTCGGCGCTTTCACTGCCAAAGGGCCCAGGTTCAACCCCTGGTTGGGGAACTAAGATCCTATAAGCTATATGACCCAAATATATATATTGCTTTTCAGGCTCTCTACCCTGGCAAGTATGTTTGGAGTAGCAAATATATTCCAGTCAGAGGAAAGGTATATATTCCCTATGTAAATAAAATTATGGTTTTTAACTTTTCTTCCAATCATCTGTCATACAGTTTTATGTGCTAGGTCTTAGGTGTATTACATACATTGTATGTTTAACTTACTCTCCAAAACAGATCAGTAAGGAAGGCATTAGTATCTCCATTTACAGGTGAGGAAAATGGGGCACTCTGAATTTGCTTAGTGTGAGTTAGCTTTGAGTACCTGATAAAAATGAGTTTCTGAAGTCAAGGATAAACCAAAATATGCTCTCCACACCTAGTTTTCCCCTTTGGCTTTTCTATTTTGGTTCTTTATCAGGAGGAAAAGAAAGGAAGGGGGCAGAGACTGGCAGAATATTTAGTTACCTGTGTTGACTCACTTCTACAAGTTCTCATTATGACTATAATAAGGAAAGGTTGAGTGGGCCCTCATATCTACTAGAAGGGGAAAAAAACTTTCTTCAAAGAAAAATTGTGAATAACTAAAAAATATCATCATAGTATGTGTTAAGAATGTGAAGTGTTAATAGATTCATTTTAATGTTGCTGTTAAAGCCCTCACTGAAGAGCCAGGTAAGAGTGTGGCTGATCTGAGCATGGAGAACAGGTTGAAGTGCTAGTACAGGCAGTCAGAAAAGGGTCAAGCCACTTGAGTGAATGTATTAACAAGGTGAAATCAGTCAGAAAGTGAGCGGGGCCAGAGAATCATTCTGAATACAACTCACAGTCCTGTAAGATCACTTGTGTTGTGAAACTAAGGGTGAGCAGAGTCAGGAACTGTGTGTTCCTTAAATTAATGAATGTAGAAATTGAGATTAGAAAGACCTGGTTAAGCGTGGTGGATGGATGTGGTTTTGTAAGAGCCAAACAGAATGCAGTATTTTCTCCACACATACTTTTCCCAAACCAGTTCTGAAGTAACAGAAGGGTATGAAGCAAGTTCCCCATTATGGTGGTCCACATTCCCAAACCTCTACCAGCTGACATACTGTAAGCAACATTAGCACCATCAGGATTCAGAACCAGGTGAGCTCTGTTGCTCTTTCTTGTTAATATGTTAAATAAGATGAAAGCTATGAGTTTACCATTTAATTTAGCAACATCACCATGGATAGGAGCACTGGTGACTAGGTATGTTTCAGTGGACTGGTCGGGGCAAGAGCCCGATTGATGTAGGTTCAAGAAAGACTGGGAGGACATTTGGAGACAGAAAGACCCGACAATTCTTTTGAGAAGCTTTTCTGTAGAGGGGGTAGGCAGGGAAATAGGATGTAAGGTTTTAAGATGGAAAACATTGTAGCATGTATGTATGTAGACAGGAATGGTTAGACACAGAAAAACTGAGGCAACAGTTGGAGTACTATCTTTGAATAGTCAAAAATCTGATGCACCAGTGGAGAGGTTGGTCTTAAGTGTGTAGAACATTCACTTGTTATTATAAGACATATATGGGCACAGATGCAGGTAGATGGATAGATATGGTTTGTGAGGGGTTATATAAATTATCTTCCAGTTGCTTCCATTTTCACTGTGAAATAGAAGGAAAGTCATTATCTGTGAGTGAGGATAGGGGAGGAAGTGGTGGAGGTATGAGGGAAGAGAAGATATGAAGAGGCCTTCAGCAGAGTGAGAAAATGCATAGAACAAAGAAATGTAGTCTGACATTTGGGCAGCCATAAAGACCCACTTGAGTTTAGTGATCAGGAATTTTAAAGTGAGGTCAATCAGCATGGTGGTTTTTCTCCTGTTGATGAGTATAAACTACTTTTCCTAGGCATTTTGGTATAATCAGGAGTGGGAGCGGGGAGAGTGGTGGAGCAAGAAATGGCGATAACAGCTTGAGGGGATCATATGATCAGGAGAGGATTCCCTTTTTTCCCAGATGGAAGAGATTACAGCACATGTATATACTTATGGGAATGATCTGGGAAGAGGGACAAAACTGAGGGAGAAGGGGATAATTACAGGAGCAAAATCCTTGAGGTTATGAGTGGATTAGATCCATGACTTCCCTGGTGGTCCAGTAGTTAAGAATCCGCCTGCCAATGTAGGAACACAGGTTCAGTCTCTGTTCCAGGAAGATCCCACGTGCCACAGAGCAACTAAGCCTATGTGCCACAACCACTGAGCCCGCGCTCCAGAGCCCGCGCTTCCTAACAAGAGATGCCACCACAATGAGAAGCCCACTGCACTGCAACAAAGAGTAGCCTCCACTTGCCACGACTAGAGAAAGCCCACTTACAGCAGCAAAGATCCAGTGCAGCCAAAAATAAACCCAAAAAAAGTGGATGAGATAGAGCAGACAAATGGAGTTAGTTCATTCATTGTAGCAGAGGGAAGACAGAAATGCAGTGGAATGTTAGATGTGATGATGGACAGTGTCTTTTGATTACTCCTGCTTAGTTAAATAAGGAACAAGGAAGTTGTGAGGATCCTCAGAGTGAGGATGGGAGAGGGCATTTTAGAGATTTGAGGAGAGAATAGATGTGAAGTTGCCTTGAGGAGTAGGAGAGTGGCTAGGGAAATATAACAGGATTATCAGGAAGTCCCAAGTGCTCACTTGAGATCTGTGGTTATTGTTCCTAATCATTATAGGAAGACTAGATATCCTAGGAGGAGAGCCATATACACATACCTTTGTCTTGATAGATTGCCCTGGAGTTCAACACTCCAACTCCCTTGAGTTTCATAGCCTTATCCTGAGCTTCTAGAGTCAGCCTATGTACCTCAGAGCTTGGTCACATGAGCCCGGACTTCAGTTCTGGGGCAGCTGAAGTGGCTTCAAGGGAATACTAGAAACAGAACATAATTGCTGTTGAGTGGAATTTTTACGTAGAAGTTTCTGAATAATATAACTGAAACCAAACTTCGCAGAGGGTAGTCAAGTTCCCTGTCTTTGTGCATAGATATTTCAGGATGTGCACAATTAAAATGACTGGTGAAGAACATACAATATGCTGCCACTTTATGGCAAAAGACACACATGGATTGAAAGTGAGGGGATGGAAAAAGATACTTTGTGTAAATGGAAACAGTAAGAAATCAGGGGTAGCAATACTCTTATTAGACAAAATAGACTTTAAAACAAAGTCCATGAAGAAAGACAAGGACACTGTATAATGATAAAGGAATCATTATATTACAAGAAGAAGATATTACATGTGTTATTAATAACATATATACACCCAATATACACCCAACAAGACAAAATGGTTCTCTAAGGAGGTATTACAAAATGGCTGAAAAAAGAAGAGAAACAAAAGGCAAAGGCGAAAAGGAAAGATATACCCATCTGAATGGAGAGTTCCTAAGAATAGCAAGGAGAGATAAGAAAGCCTTCCTAAGTGAACAATGTAAAGAAATAGGGGAAAACAATAGAGTGGGAAAGACTAGAGGTCTCTTCAAGAAAATTAGAGATACCAAGGGAACACGTCATGCAAAGATGGGCACAGTAAAGGACAGAAACAGTATGGACCTAACAGAAACAGAAGACACTAAGAAGAGGTGGCAAGAACACATGGAAGAACTGTACAAAAAAGGTCTTAATGAGCTGGATAACCACCATGGTGTGTTCACTCACCTAGAATCAGACATCCTGGAGTGTGAAGTCAAGTGGGCCTTAAGAAGCATTACTACGAACAAAACTAGTGGAGGTGATGAAATTCCAGTTGAGCTATTTCAAATCCTAAAGGATGATGATGCTGTAAAGTGTTGTACTCAATATGCCAGCAAATTTGGAAAACTCATCAGTGACCACAGCACTGGAAAAGGTCAGTTTTCATTCCAATTCCAAAGAAGGGCAATGCCAAAGAATGTTCAAATGACCGTACAATTGTGCTCATTTCACATGCTAGTAAGGTAAAGCTCAAAATCCAAGCTAGGCTTCAACAGTATGTTAACCGAGAACGTCCAGATGTACGAGGTGGATTTAGAAAAGGCAGGGGAACAGAGATCAAATGGTCAACATCTGTTGAATCACAGAAAACCCAAAGGAATTCCAGAAAAATATCTACTTCTGCTTCATTGACTAATCTAAAGCCTTCAACTGTATGGATCACAACAAACTGTGAAAAACTCTTAGAGAGATGGGAATATCAGACCACCTTACCTGCCTCCTGAGAAGTCTGTATGCAGGTCAAGAAGCAACAGTTAGAGCCAGACATGGAACAATGGACTTAATTCAAAGGTGAGAAAGGAGGCTGTGTATTGTCACCCTGCTTATTTATGCAGCGTACATCGTGTGAAACGCTGGACTGGATGACTTGCAAGCTGGATTCAAGATTGCTAGAAGCCATATCAATAACCTCAGATATGCAGACGACACCACCCTAATGGAAGAAAGCAAAGAGAAACTAAAGAGCCTCTTGATGAGGTGAAAAGAGGAGAGTGAAAAAGCTGGCTTAAAACTCAACATTGAAAAAACTAAGATCATAGCATCTAGTCCCATCACTTCATGGCAAATAGGTGGGGAAACAATGGAAACAGTGAGAGACTTTATTTTCTTGAGTTCCAAAATCACTGCAGATGGTGACTGCAGCAGCAGCAGTGGGAGACTTTAACACCTCACTGACATCAAAGGACAGATCTTCCAGACAGAAAATCAGTAAAGCAACAGAAATCCTAAAGAACACAATAAAACAGCTGGACTTAACTTATATCTACAAGACACTACATCCAAACAAAACAAAACAAAACAAAGAACCAGGACTTCCCTGGTGGTGCAGTGGATAAGAATCTGCCTGTCAATGCAGGGGGCACATGGGTTTGATCCCTGGTTTGGGAAGATTCCACATGCTGAGGAGCACCTAAGCCCATGCACCACAACTACTGAGCCCATGCTCTAGGGCCTACAAGCTGCAACAGCTGAAGCCCATGTGCCTAAAGCCTGTGCACCACAAGAGAAGCCATCACGAGAAACCCATGCACCAGAATGCAGAGTAGACCCTGCTCGCTGCAACTAGAGAAAGGCCGTACAAAGTAATGAAGACCTAGCACAGTCAAAAATAAAAATAGATAAATAATTTTTTAAAAAAGAACCAGAGTACACATTCTTTTCAAGTCTCAAGGAACATTTTCTAGAATAGACCACATAATTTCACACAAAGTTAAGAGGAGAGAAATAATTTCAAGCATCTTTTCTGACCATAGCAGTATGAAACTAGAAATCAACCATAGGAGAAAAAAATTCTTGTTACAAATGGGAGATGAGTCACAGGTCTCTGACTGGGATTCAGTGAAAGTAGTCTGTGATCAAAGTGGGAGTTGGAAGTGCTTTGCTATAGTTTTGGCCTTGAACTGCTTCTAGATTTTGAAATTTGCTCTTATGAAGTTCTTGCCTTACCTCTACACATGGCTGGTTCATTCTCATTCTTCATGAAGTTGCTCAAACATTACTTCCTTGATTATTGTCTAAAGTGGACCTCTCCAAGTTACTCTTCATCATGGGATCTATGAACTCAGTTGCCTCCAAGAGTCAGGCAGATAATGAATAAAACAAACTGAGCAAGAAACTTGTCCAATCAAAATGGGCAGCTGCTACTTTACTCTGGCCATTTGTACTCATGTGGGAACTTAGGGCCAGTGTGGTCAGAGATCTTTAAGAGAAGTCAGAAATGTGGAATTTACATAAAATCTCCTGAGTTTTATGTTGGCCCAAATTTTTTCAAGAAATCACTCTGCAGGCTGAGTCTGGCCCTCTGGCCAGCAGTTTATAACTCCTGAGCCATTGCATCAACTCTCCCACCCTTATATCCTTTCCATACTTGTTATACTTGTTATAATCTGTGAATATCTTGTTTATTTATTGTTTGTGTTAGTCACTTTTGTATTCCCAGCATCTAACACAGTGCCTGGCACAGTCAGTTCCCAAAAAATAAATATCTGATGTTGAATGAGAAGGGGAATCTGGATTGATGCCCTACGTGGGGGTTTTCTATGTACTCTGAATATTATATATATGAATTATAAATGTGTGTTTTATATGTATGTGTGAATTATAAATTTGTGTGTGTTTATATAGAGGTGTGTGTATATATATAAATATGTGTATACACACATACATATCTATAAATAGCAAATATTTTCTCTTAGTCTTTCTTTTATTTATTTAATTTTGGCCATGCTGCACGGCTTGTGGGATCTTAGTTCCCAGACCAGGGATCAAACCCAGGTCCTTGGCAATGAAAGTGTGGAGTCCCGACCACTAGACTAACAGGGAATTCCTCTCTTAGTTGCTTTCTTACCTTGAACTTTATGATGTCTTTTGATACAGAATTTTTATTTAGGAAAGGTTGTCAATCTTTAATTTTAGGCTTCTGGGCCTTATGTCCTATAAGAAAGTTTTCTGAAATCATCCTAGGATTGTGAAAATATTTTACATTTTCCTCTAATATTTCTATAGTTTTGTCTTATATGCTTAGGTCTTTACATCATCAAGAATTTATTTTTGTGTATAAATATGAGGTGGATATCATATTATGCTAATGATGTCCTTTTTTACTTAATTTACAAAGTGTTTTCTAAAAGTATCAAATGCCTTTTTAGTTCCTAGTGATAGTTGGATATAACTTTTGGACATACAGGTGTGATGTATTTATATTTATCTATTTCCTAATAGTAAATCATCATTGCATTTCTGGAATAAATCCTACTTGATGGTATATGATTGTCTTTATTCTTGAACTTAACCTATTAGTGAATTTGTCCATTTATTGGTCTATGGGTTCCTCTTTTGTACTGTATTCTGTATTGTTTTATGTTATTTTATCAGTTTGTGTTAGTATTATAAAATTAATTGGTTATTTTCATTTTTTTCTATTAAGAATAGAATTATCTGTTAACATTTTGAAAATATTTCCTATCAAAATTGTCTGAGCCCACATTTTGTTCTACACAACTGTAATAACTTTCATTTTCTTATGATTGTTGATTTAATAAGTTTATACTTATTTATTTTAAAATCTGTCTTATAATCCAAACATTTACAAAAACACATAAACCTCTTTTCACTTACTTGACAGTGTTCTTTGAAACACAAAAGGTTTTAATTTTTATGAAATCCAATCTATCTTTTCTTCTGTCATTTATGCTTTTGCTGTCATTTATTACAAAACATTGCCTAATCCAAGGTCATGAAGATTTTTCTTCTACAAGTTTTACCTCTTACATTTATGTCTGTGATCCATTTTGAGTTTATTTTTGCATATGGTGTGAGGTGGGGTCCAATTTCATTCTTTTGCATGTGATTATCCAGTTTTTGCAACATCATTTATTGAAAAAACTATTCTCTCCCATTGAATTGTCTTGGCACCTTTGTTGCAAATCAATTGACCATAAATATAAGGGTTTATTTCTAGACTCTCAATTCTGTTTCACTGATCTAATATGGCAATTCTTATGCCAACATCACCATGGTCTTGATTATAGAAGCTTTGTAGAAGAATTGAAATTGGGAAGTATGTCCTCCATCATTCCTATTCTTCAACATTGCTTTGGTTATTCTGGATACCCTACATTTCCATATGAATTTTAGAGTATCTTGTCAATTTCTATCAGATATCATTATCTTTGGGTAATATTTCTTTGTTTTTTAACTGAAGTATAGTTTACATACAATATTACATTAGTCTCATTTGGGTGATATTTCACTACAAGGAATTCTAAGCTTCTAAAATATGTCTGGAAAGGGACCTCACATTTATTCCCCCTCGTATCTTAACTCACATATAGAATTTGGCAAATATTCAGGAACCTCTAGCTTGGTCCAGGACAAGCATATCTAAGTTTTTATCAATAATTCTTTACAATGCCCTAGTTCCTTGGTGTATTTTAGAATATTAAATGTGAATAGCTCAATATTATAAATATTAGGAGCTCTTCTAAAGAAGCTCCATTGAATAGGTTTGCTAGATTAATTAATGTTCTGCATTTCCTCTGAAAAACGTATTAAAAGCTGCCTGAAACACTCCAGTTGCAGCCAAGAGCCACTCTTTAGCATACCTGCATACTTATGCTCCCACCAGTTGAACTGTATGCATACCAAGAGTTAGCTGTGATTTTTCTCCCCGCAAAAATTTTCTCCAGTTTTACTTTGTAATTGCAATTTAATGATATATTATTTAAACTAATGGAATATGTATTTTTAAAAAAGGATCAGTGGGTGCCTCCATGAGATTTACTAGGGGCACCCCAAGCAAATAGTCCCAACCTTTCTCTATAAAATGTATCAAGCAAGAATTAAATAAACTTCTGGGATATTAAAAAAAGAGCAGTGATTTCATATAAAAATGAAATGGAATGCTTTGGAAAAACTCATGCCTAAATTTTACACTTGGAGTTAAAATGGATGTGAGTTAGAAAATTACCATTTTGGAACTATCATAGAGATAACCGAATCATCAGTAGATGCTAAAACTAGTAAGAAGAAGTTTGATGTAAAATAGGGTATTTACATTTCTTCAAAATATCTTCCTGGAAATCACTACTAATTACAAAATAAAAATAGCAACTTTGAAACTGTTTGGGTTTCGTCTCAGGGGCTCTGAAGAGCTCTGATACTGTAGTACTTTATGTCTCAGTGCAGAAGAGACTTCAACAAGAGACAAAGTGATAGATAAGAAGTAGCTGATTAGAGAAGGACACTTGGAGGCTTACAAATAGGTGGGCAAGGGGATGCCATGCTCTGAGAACTTACTGGGCTAGTTTTATAATCACAGGAAAAGTGGGGAGAGGGAGAAGGACTTCTTTGTCTTTCTTGAGTAGATGTCTTGCTTCCATCATCAGCTCCTCTTCCAGGCTGGGCAAGGGAGTTTTTTTGTCCATACATGGTCAAGCTAGGTACACAAATTATTGTTTTTTATGTGTGCAGAGAGCATGTTCTAGGGATCATTAACCTACTGAGCTCAATGGGCAGGATGTGAGTCTCACGCCACCATTGTTTTTTTGTTTTGGGTCATGTCTTCTGCCACTGTGTGGTTCTGTTGCTAAGCTAGTCTGCTTGGTTTCGTGGTTAAGGAAATCTGCTTTCTTAAGTAATCATTAAATTACAGGGTCTCCCATACTGTTTCGTACAATCTCTCAGTGGGATTAACTACTTATTCACCTGTTTTGTCCCTTTACTCTGTCACTATCAACTTGGCAGTGAAGAAGACTGGAAAACACCACCTTAATCAAATGGTCAAAGTTAACATCACCAATGATGGAACAAAATGACATCTCAAGCCTCCTGATGTGATGTATTAAAGACGTACCATTGCTTATTCCTGCCAAAAACATTTAAACCTGATCTAGAGAAAGGAAGTGCTAGTTGCTTAGCCGTGTCCAACTCTTGGCAACCCTGTGGACTGTAGCCCACCAGGCTCCCATGGCCATGGCACTTTCCAGACAAGAATATTGGAATGGGTTACCATTGCCTTCTCCAGGGGATCTTCCCGAACCAGGGATTGAACTTGGGTCTCTCACATTGCAGGCAGATTCTTTACCATTTGAGCCATAAGGGAAGCCCTTAATCTTAATAAATGTCAGATAAACCCAAATTAAGAAAAACTGTATAAAATATCTTGCCTGTACTCTTAAAACTGTCAATGTCATGAAACAAAGGAGCAGAGGAATTTTTCCAGATAAAAGGAAACTAAAGAGGCATGCCACCTAAATGCAATGCCTGATCCTTAATTGGATCCTAAAAGGGAAAATTTTGTTCTAAAGGACATTAACAGGGCAACTGGAAAAATTGGAATATAGACTGTAGGTAATTAGATAACAGTATTGTATCAGTGTTAAAATTGCTGAGTTTGATAACTTATGCTGTGGATTATCTAAAAAAATGTTCTTATTCTTTTTAAAGAATAATTTTATTTATTTGTTTTTGGCCGTGCTGGGTCTTTGATGCTGCTTGGGCTTTTGTCTAGTTGCAGCGAGCAGGGGCTGCTCTCTAGTTGAGGTGTGCAGGTTTCTCTTTCTGGTGGCTTCTGTTGTTGCAGAGCATGGGATCTAGGGCATGTGAGCTTTAGTAGCTTTAGTAGCTGCGGCTCCCAGGCTCTAGGGCACATGCTCCATAGTTGTGGCACACTGGCTTAGTTGCTCTGTGGCATCTTCCCAGATCAGGGATTGAACCCATGTTCCCTGCATTGGCAGGTGGATTCTTTACCACTGAGCCACCAGGGCAGCCCCTAAAAAAGTGTTTTTATTTTTAAGAAATACAAACTGAAATATTTGAGAGTAAAGGACATAATATGAACTACTGATTCTCAACTAGCTGAGAAAAAAATAGATGTTTATATATAGATATGCTAATATATAAATTATATATATATGAGGGGAGAGAGAACAAGCAAATATGGCCAAATATTAACAATTGACTAATTTGGGTAAAGGGTATAGGGAATTTCTTTGTACCAGTCTTACAAATTTTCTATAATTTTGGAAATACATCACAAAAATCAGTTTTAAAAATGATTAACCATAAAGTTTATTTTCTTTCCCTCCTAAATTTCCTAAAATGACATCAAAATAGCAACAACAAGGACTTCCTTGGTGGTCCTGTGGTTGAGAATCTGCCTGCCAATGCAGGGGACGCAGGTTCCATTTCTGGTCTGGGAAGATTTCACATGCCACGGGGCAACTGAGCCCATGCACCACGACTACTGACACCAGTGTGCCTAGAGCCCATGTTCCACAAGAGCAGCCACTGCAGTGAGAAGCCCACACACTGCAACCAGAGAGCGGCCGCCGCTTGCGGCAACTAGAGAAAGCCTGTGCACGGCAAGGAAGACCCAGTGCTGCCCCCAGAACAAACAAGCAAAAACACAATGATGAAAATGGCACTAACCTTCAGGGGCAGAGAGAGAGTAACGGTACAGAAGCAAGATGATACAGTTCACTGGAAACATCTTTTGAAAAATGGAAGTGGATGAAGGGGTAGCAGCTGACTTATCAGAATGTGCATGCGTGTGTGCTACCTCACTTCATCCTGTCTGACTCTTTGAAACCCCATGGACTGCAGTCCCCCAGGCTCCTCTGTCCATGAGATTCTCCAGGCAAGAATACTGGAGTGGGGCATCATGCCCTCCTCCAGGGGACCTTCCCAACCCAGGGATGGGACCCACATCTCCTGCATTGGCAAGTGGGTTCTTTACCATTAATGCTACCTGGGAAGCCCCAGTTTATCAGAATAGGAAAAGTTTCTGCAATGGAGGATATATCTAGAATTGACCTAATGTGCTTGAGAATCTCAAACTTTGGTATATAGCAGGTACCACAGAAGGTAGGAGTAAAAAAATAGGTCTGAGAACAGGGAGGTATTCACTGAAACTCTGTCTACAGAGCACATGGCACAACCAGGCTCATCATATTCACCATGCCCCAGCAAGGAGATAAAAGATTTCTCTGTCCAGAAGCCCCATTTCTGGCTATATATCCAAAGGCAATAAAAACAGGATCTTGAAGAGAAATCGTCATTTTCATGTTCACTGCAGCATTATTCACAATAGCCATTTACAAAATCTTAAGTGTCTGCCAATGAATGAATGGATAAAGAAGAGGCAGTATAAATACATATACAATGAAATATTATTCAGTCGTGGGAAAAAAGGAAATCCTGTTATTTGCTGCCACATGAACGAACCTTCAGGGCATGATGCTAAGTAAGATAAGTAAGTGAGTCAGACAGAAGAAGACAAATACTCTATGATCTCACTTATATGTGGAATCTATAAAAGTAGAACTCAGAAAGTAGAATGGTGGTCACCAGGAGCTGGAGGTGAGCGGATGAGATGTTGGCCAAAGGGTATAAACTTCCATTTATAAGATGAATAAGTTATGGGGATCTAACGTACAGCATGGTGATTATAGGTAATTAAATGGTATTATATAATTGAAAGGTACTGAGAGAGTAGATCCTAAATGTTATTACCACAAGAAAGAAATGGCAATTATGTGATGTCATGGAGGTATTAGAGCTAATGCTACAGTGGTTAACATTTTGCAATATATTTTAAATGTATCAAATCAACATATGGTACACCTTAAACTTACACAATTTGCTTGTTGTTGTTTAGTAGCTAAGTTGTGTCCGACTCTTTGCAACCCCATG
This sequence comes from Budorcas taxicolor, assembly GCF_023091745.1. NCBI lineage: Eukaryota > Metazoa > Chordata > Mammalia > Artiodactyla > Bovidae > Budorcas > Budorcas taxicolor. The sequence goes on from NC_068914.1 coordinate 75,846,609, forward strand.
GCCTGTAGCCCACCAGACTCCTCTGTCCATGGGATTTCCCAGGCAAGAATACTGGAGTGGGCTGCCGTTTCCTTCTCCAGGGGATGTTCCTAACCAGGGATTGAACTCACGTCTCCTGCTTGGCAGGTGGAGTCTTTACTGCTGCACCACCAGGGAAGCCCAAACTTACACAATGTTATATGTCAATTATATCTCAATAAAAATGAGGAAAAAAGAGAAAGATGTCTTTGGAGGAACTCAATCTTGGAGGCACTGCACTCCTGGACAAGATTTACTGTGAGGGATGGCACATGGTGTAGGACTGAAAATACCATGATTAAGTGAAAACCAAGATCCTCAAAAGTGAGACCCTCAGTCTTGTTCCCAGTATGCTAGCAACAAACACATAACAATCCCCAGAGAGGCAAGTATGGTGTTCTTCCCTGGAGAACATGTAGAAAGCCAGTGGAAAGCTCCTAGGGAAGCCCCAAATGGATAACCAACCCTGCCCTCCAGGCTTCTAGTCAGCTTTTTAGTTCCTCACTCTTACAATAAAGAGCCAAGGATAACCAGTTGTTTGACAACAGTTATCAGTGAGGAAAACAGAGACCAAAATAAACTCATAGGAAAGAAAAGAGCAGGAGAAAAAGAGCTAATGCAGAGAACAGAAAAGAATTTCAAATAAAGTATAAATATCCTGGAAGAAAAAAGATGTGGAAAAGGAAAACCAGAGGACCAAAAACAGTCCTTGGAAATTAAGAATATAGTCACCAAAATATTCTGACACAAAGATATGGTGATTTGCCCACGTCCACAGCTTCTTTATTACCCTTCCTCTTGTGTGTGGGCTGGATTTAGTGACTCTCTTCTAACAAAAAGAATAAGGTGGAAGTGACAGTCACTTCTGAGACGAGGTCATAAAAAGACATTTGGCTTCCTTCCTCCTTCCTCCCTTTCTCTGATCATCAGCTCTCAGGAAAGTTAGCTGCCAGGTTAGAACACTCAAGCAGCTTATGGGGAGGCTCATGTGGTGAGAAACTGAGGTGTCGTGTCAAGAGCCAGAGATGCCCAGCTGCTGATAAGAACTGAGGCCTCCAGCCATGAGATGACTGGAGCCCCTGTTGACACCCTGTCTGAAAACACATGAGAAACCCGGAGCTAGAACCACCTACCTAAACTCCTTCCAGATTTCTGATTCACAGAGACTATAAGGTAATACATGTTTTGTTGGTTTAAGCCTCTATGTTTTAGGGTAATTTCTTATACAGCAAAAGATAATTAACCCAGAAGGTTGGAAGATAAAATTGAGGAGGCTCCCAAAGAGTAAATTTTTTAAAACCCAAAGGAAATATAGAGAAATATGAATAAAGTTAGAGGATCACCTCAGGCTTTACAGCTGATAAGTGGAAGTTCCAAAAAGAGAGAAGAGAGAAAATAGAGAATAAATTAATAAAGAAGTAATAGAGGAAAATTTGTCAGAAATGAAGGGTACAAATGTCCAGGTTGAAAAAGCTCATGGAAAGTCTATCACAGTGAATAAAAAAAGACCCATACAGAAAGTTCCAACATTATGAAATTTCGAACACTTAGGGTACAAAAAAGAAAACAAAAAGCTTCTGGAGACAAATACATCCTACACAAAAGAATACAGTCGGAAGTTAGAGGGCAATAAAGTATACCTTCAAAGCTTTCAGAAAATGACTTTCAACCTAAAATTCCATATCTGGAAAAGCTGACAAGTGTGATGGTAGTCTAAAACCATTCTTCACTCAAAAATATACCTCCGATACATTCTTAGAAAGCTAGTCAAGGATATATTCCAGGAAAAGGAGAGAGTAAAACCAAGAAAGAAAGAATCCAGGAAATAGGGAATAAAATCTTGGAGAGAGGCAAAAGCAAGTTTTAGGAAAGAGCTATGTGCCAGGAATAGAAGGCAGAATGTAGGAGTAGCAGAGAGAAGTTTGGGAAAAAAGGAATTGGTAGATTAGTTGTTGTGTTTTGAATGACTGGAAAAAATATCACTGGGCATTGGATAGAGTTGTTGAAGTAATAGCAGAGAACCAAGCAAATGAGGGGGGAAGAAACAATGGTGGCAGTTCTTAACTCTAGGAATAAGCAAAAAATTGAACAAAAAAGTTATTATAGTCAAACTAATTGCCTTAGAAGTAAACAATTTTTACATATTTTAAGACTACAAGACTATAGATAGAAGCTTGTATTAGGGTGTCTACTGCTACATCTCAAATGACCACAAATTTAGTGGCTTAAAACAACACCCTGGTGGTCCAAGTGGCTAAAACTCCGCTCTCCCAGTGCAGCTGGCCAGGGTTCAATCTGTGGTCAGGGAACTGGATCCCAAATGCTGCAACTAGAAGAGGATTCCCGTGAGCAGCAATTAAAGATCCCACAGGCTGCAACTAAGATGGGAGAGCCCATCTGCCGCAACTGAGACTGGATACAGCCAAAATAAATAAGTACTTAAAACAACATCGTTCACTCACTGTCTGACACTTCTGTAAGTCAGAAGTCTGCAGTCTCTACTTAGTCTCACAAGGCTGAAATCTAAGTCTTGACTGGGCTGGGGTCTTATTTGGAGTCTCTGGGAAGAATCTATTTTCAGGTTCATTCAGGTTATTGACAGAATTCAGGTTTTTGTTGTTATAGGACTGATGCCTTGCTGACTGTCAGCTGGGACACTTTTTTCAGCTCCTAACTGCCACCCCGGAGAAGGCAACGGCAACCCAGTACTGTACTCTTGCCTGGAAAATCCCATGGATGGAGGAGCCTGGTAGGCTGCATTCCATGGGGTCGCGAAGTCAGACACGACTGAGCGACTTCACTTTCACCTTTCACTTTCATGCATTGGAGAAGGAAATGGCAACCCACTCCAGTGTTCTTGCCTGGAGAATCCCAGGGACGGGGGAGCCTGGTGGGCTGCCGTCTCTGGGGTCGCACAGAGTCAGACACGACTGAAGCGACTTAGCCGCAGCAGCAACTGCCACCCACATTCCTTGGCATGCAGCCCCCCTCCATCTTCAGAGCCCCACATGCTTCCAATCTCCAAATTCCACTTTTTCTGTTAACTGGAAAAAACCACTCAGATTTTAAAGGGCTTGTGTGATTAGATTAGGCCCACTCACATAATCTCCTTTTTTTTCTATGTAAAGTAACAATCACCGGAGTGTTTTCCACCATATTCAGAGGTTCCACCCACATTCAAAGGGGGAGGGGATGATATAAGGCCAAGATTCATTGAGGGTCATTCTTAGAATTTTTCTTACCATAAACCTAAAATTGTGACATAACTATACTAGAAGAACTAGGATGGGAGAGGGGAAGCTAAATTCTCAACTATCATTACAGGAGGGCAATATATAAACCAAAATGGAACATGGGAAATTAGTGAGTAGGCCAAGTGTGTTTCTCTGAGAGAGGGTGATGAACTAATTTGGAGACAAAACTATCCTCACCAGGGCACAATGCTTCGACCCAGCTGGGTGGGGGCAAGTAGGGTGTAGGGCTATTAAGGGATTCCTAGGGTTTATGCAGAGAAGGCAATGGCACCCCGCTCCAGTACTCTTGCCTGGAAAATCCCACGGACGGAGGTGCCTGGAAGGCTGCAGTCCATAGGGTCACTGAGGGTCTGACACGACTGAGCGACTTCACTTTCACTTTTCACTTTCATGCACTGGAGAAGGAAATGGCGACCCACTCCAGTGTTTTTGCCTGGAGAATCCCAGGGACGGGGGAGCCTGGTGGGCTGCCATCTATGGGGTCGCACAGAGTCGGACACGACTGAAGCGACTTAGCAGCAGCAGGAGCAGGGTCTATTAGTGGGACCCTTTGTACAAATCTTACCTGAATGCTAAATACATGAAACAGAGCTTCTTTGATAGGATTAGAGAACAGAGAGTGCCCAATGGAGTCCTACACAAGCTCAGTCCTTCTCAGCCTTAACTTTGTGCTTTATCCTTCCCCGGTTATCCTCCCCTCCTTTTACCCCAATACAACTTTTGCAACAGTTCCTGCCCACATTTAATTTCCTTCACATGTGTTCTTCATTCTGCCTGGAGTACCCTTTCTCTTTTATTTCCGTTTTCAAGCGATTCATCTTTTACTATCTTAATCTTGTCACATCTCCTGTAAATCCTCCCTTTAGAATTAGTCATTCAGTATCACTTATTCATTCATTCACCCTACAAATACATTTATGAGACCTCTATTAGATATGAGGTACTGTTAGGTATTGCAGATATAATACAGGTCTGATTATTTACTCACTGCCTACTAAAATTCCTTCACTAGTTCCTATAAAGTTAAAAGGTTAGCATGGATAACATAATCCTCAATTATCTGGCCCCTGCCTAGTTTTCAACACCTGCTTCTTAGCTCCTGTTTACCGTTTGTCTGTACTCAAGGACTTGGAGCTCATTTAATAAGACTCTCAATTCTCTGTTCCTTTGTCTGTGCTGTATTCCCTTCTTGTCTACTCGGTTAATTCCAATCATCCTTTAATATTGAGTTCTAGAAGCATTTCCTGTGGAAGTTCTTCTCTAAAGGATCCTTGTATTCTCATTTCAATCTAATAGCATTAGGTACTTCCTCTTTAGTGGTTCTACAGCATTCCATATTTAACTGAATCATACACCATATTGCAAATTTTTTTGTTTGCATACTTATCTTCATTGGATAGTTGGCCACTTTATGGCAGAGAGAGGTCTAATCCTATCTATCTTTGTAACCCTAGTCACCAACATAAAGTCTGACTCATAGTTGGTGCTTAAAAAATATTGATTAAATGAGCAAATGAATTCATTCAGTTGAACAAACTGGCTGTTTTAACAAGGATATTAAATGACAGGAGAGGGAATGGATACTTTCTCTACTCCATAATTTTAACTAGTGTAGTGGTTAATCTTGGGGGATAAAACTCTAACCCAAGGTAGGAAAAGAAATGACTAAGAAGTGGCCCTTCTAACCCTCTAGTCTATGTTTCCCTTACTTGTTTCTTCAGGTTTGTCCCTCTTCTTGTTCTGAAAGGAATTTTGATATCCTAACAGATATAAGTTGAAGAAGGCCATCTCAGGTCCTCCCTGCCTTCTTCTAGAATGTTCAGGCGGGAGCAGTGGAGTCTGTTTGGTAACCATGGTAATGTCCTGAAAAGGACATCTTTTTTGGGTGTTAGTTCTAGAAGGTCTTGTAGGTCTTCATAGAACCATTCAACTTCAGCTTCTTCAGCATTACTGGTCGGGGGATAGACTTGGATTACTGTGGTATTGAATGGTTTGCCTTGGAAACAAACAGAGATCATTCTGTTGTTTTTGAGATTGCATCCAAGTATTGCATTTTGGACTCTTTTGTTGACTATGATGGCTACTCCATTCCTTCTAAGGGATTCTTGCTCACCATAGTAGATAAATGATCATCTGAGTTAAATTCACCCATTCCAGTCCATTTTAGTTCACTGATTCCTAAAATGTTGACGTTCACTCTTGCCATCTCCTGTTTGACCACTTCCAATTTGCCTTGATTCATGGATCTAAGATTCCAGGTTCCTATGCAATACTGCTCTTTACAGCATCGGAATTTACTTCCATCACCAGTCACATCCACAACTGGGTATTGTTTTTGCTTTGGCTCCATCTCTTCTTTCTGGAGTTATTTCTCCACTAATCTCCAGTAGCATGTTGGGCACCTATTGACCTGGGGAGTTCATCTTTCAGTGTCCTATCTTTTTGCCTTTTCATACTGTTTATTGGTTTGCAAGGCAAGAATACTGAAGTGGTTTGCCATTCCCTTCTACAGTGGACCACGTTTTGTCAGAACTCTCCACCATGACCCATCCGTCTTGGGTGGCCCTACACATCATGGCTCATAGTTTCATTGAGTTAGACAAGGCTGTGGTCCATGTGATCAAATTGGTTAGTTTTCTGTGACTGTGGTTTTCATTCCGTCTGCCCTCTGATGGAGGATTAAGAGGCTTATGGAAGCTTCCTGATGGGAGAAACTGACTGAGGGGGAAACTGGGTCTTGTTCTGATGGGAAGGGCCTTGCTCAGTAACTCTTTAATCCGATTTTCAGTTGATGGGCAGGGCTATGTCCCATCCCTGTTGTTTGACCTGAGGCCAAACTATAGTGGAGGTAATGAAGATAATGGCGACCTCCTTCGAAAGGTCCCATGCAGGCCCTGCTGCACTCAGTGCCCCCAACCCTGCAGCAGGCCACCACTGACCCACCCCTCTGCCAGAGACTCCTGGACACTCACGGGCAAGTCTGGGTCAGTCTCTTGTGGGGTCACTGCTCCTTCCTCCTGGGTCCTGGTGTGCACAAGGTTCTGTTTGTGCCCTCCAAGTCTGTTCCCCTAGTCCTGTGGAAGTTCTGGTGGCTCTACGGTGGGGTTAAAGGCCACCTCTTCCAAGAGGGCTTATGCCCTACCCAGGTCTACTGCACCCAGAGCCCCTGCCCCTGCAGCAGGTCAAAGGCTAACAGAGTTTTGCCAAGAGAACACACTGGTCATAGGAAACACCCTCTTCCAACAACACAAGAGAAGACTCTACACATGGACATCACCAGATTGTCAACACCAAAATCAGGTTGATTATATTCTTGGCAGCCAAAGATGGAGAAGCTCTATACAGTCAGCAAAAACTAGACCGAGAGCTGACTGTGGCTCAGATCATGAACTCCTTATTGCCAAATTCAGACTTAAATTGAAGAAAGTAGGGAAAATCACTAAACCATTCAGGTATGACCTAAATCAAATCCCTTATGATTGTACAGTGGCAGTGACAAATAGATTCAAGGGATTAGATCTGATAGACAGAGTGCCTGAAGAACTATGGATGGAGGTTCATGACACTGTATAGGAGGCAGTGATCAAGACCATCCCCAAGAAAAAGAAATGCAAAAAGGCACAATGGTTGTCTGAGGAGGCCTTACAAATAGCTGAGAAAAGAAAAGATACGAGAGGCAAAGGAGAAAAGGAAAGATATACCCATGGGAATGCAGAGTTCCAAAGAATAGTAAGGAGAGATAAGAAAGCCTTCCTCAGTGATCAATGCAAAGAAATAGAGGAAAACCATAGAATGGGAAAGACTAGAGATCTCTTCAAGAAAATTAGAGATACCAAGGGAACATTTCATGCAAAGATGGGTACAATAAAGGACAGAAATGATATGGACCTAACAGAAGCAGAAGATATTAAGAAGAGGTGGCAAGAATACACAGAAGAACTGTACAAAAATGATCTTCATGACTCAGATAACCATGATGGTGTGATCACTCACCTAGACCCAGATATCGTGGAATGAGAAGTGAAGTGGGCCTTAGGAAGCATCACTATGAACAAAGCTAGTGCAAGTGATAGAATTCCAGTTGAGCTATTTCAAATCCTAAAAGATGATGCTGTGAAAGTGCTGCACTCAATATGCCAGCAAGTTTGGAAAACTCAGCAGTGGCCACAGGACTGGAAAAGGTCAATTTTCATCCCGATCCCAAAGAAAGGCAATGCCAAAGAATGCTCAAACTATCGCACAATTGCACTTATCTCTCATGCTAGCAAAGTAATGCTCAAAACTCTCCAAGCCAGGCTTCAACAGTATGTGAATCGTGAACTTCCAGATGTTCAAGCTGGATTTAGAAAAGGCAGAGGAACCAGAGATCAAATTGCCAACATCCGCTGGATCATCGAAAAAGCAAGAGAGTTTCAGAATAACATCTACTTTTGCTTTATTGACTATGCCAAAGCCTTTGACTGTGTGGATCACAACAAACTGGAAAATTCGGAAAGAGATGGGAATACCAGACCACCTAACCTGCCTCCTGAGAAATCTGTATGCAGGCCAAGAAGCAACAGTTAGAAGTGGACATGGAACAACAGACTGGTTCCAAATCAGGAAAGGAGTAGGTCAAGACTGTATACTGTCACCCTGCTTATTTAACTTATATGCAGAGTATCTCATGTGAAATACTGGACTGGATGAAGCATAAGCTGGAATCAAGATTGCCAGGAGAAATATCAATAACCTCAGATATTGCAGATGACACCACCCTTATGGCAGAAGAAGAACTAAAGAGTCTCTTGATGAAAGTGAAAGAGGAGAGTGAAAATGTTGGCTTAAAACTCAACATTCAGAAAACTAAGATCATGGCATCCAGTCCCATCAGTTCACGGCAAACAGATGGGGAAACAATGGACACAGTGAGAGACTTGATTTTGGGGGGCTTCAAAATCATGAAATTAAACGATGCTTGCTCCTTGGAAGAAAAGCTGGACAGCAACCTAGACAGCATATTAAAAAGCAGAGACATTACTTTACCAACGAAGGTCTGTCTAGTCAAAGCTATGGTTTTTCCAGTAGTCATGTATGGATGTGAGAGTTGGACTATAAAGAAAGCTGAGCACTGAAGAATTGATGCTTCTAAACTGTGGTGTTGGAGAAGACTCTTGAGAATCCCTTGGACTGCAAGGAGATGCAACCAGTCCATCCTAAAGGAAATCAGTCCTGAATATTCATTGGAAGGACTGATGCTAAAGCTGAAACTCCAATACTTTGGCCACCTGATGCAAAGAACCAACTCATTGGAAAAGACCTTGATGCTGGGAAAGATTGAAGGCAGGAGGAGGAGGGGACAACAGAGGATGAGATGGTTGGATGGCATCACTAAAGCGATGGACATGAATTTGAGTAGGCTCCAGGAGTTGGTGATGGACAGGGAAGCCTGGCGTGCTGCAGTCTTTGGGGTTCCAAAGAGCTGGACACGACTGAGCAACTGAACTGAACTGAACTGAATGTCCTGAAGAACTACTATGACTGAAACTCCCATTGTCTGAGGAGGCACAGGATTTATGGGTTCACAGTAGGGATGGAATGGCAGTGGAAAAAATAACTTCACAAAAATTGATGAGCCAAGTGCTTGTTACCCTTTTTCTTGTCCTAGTCTTTATACTGTAAGCTTCAGAAAGCAGTGAGTAGAAAGAGCACTGAAAAAAGTGAAGTGAAAGTGTTAGTCGCTCAGTTGTGTCCAGCTCTTTGTGATCCCATGAACTGTATAGCCTGCGAGGCTCCTCTGTCCATGGAATTCTCCAGGCAAGAATAGTGGAGTGGTTTGCCATTCCCTTCTCCAGGAGATCTTTCTGACCCAGGGATCAAACCCGGGTCTCTTGTATTGCAGGTGGATTCTTTACTGTCTGAGCTACCAGGGAAGCCACTGATGTGGGCTCAAATCTTAGTTTTGCCATATTCTAGGTGTCTGACTTTAAGGGCTATGATATCTACTTCATAGTTAACAGAATTAAATAATGTATGCAAACTTCCTCAGCATGTGTTCTGCATATAATAGAACCTTATATGTGTATATAATGCATTAATAAATCTGAATATGGTACTTTCAATAAGTCTTTAAGTTATTTCAAGAGTAATGTGCTGTGCCAGTTCATACTGACTTTTGAGAATTAACTGCTAAGTTTTCAGGAATTTTGTGAGCTGGTTAACCCATTATTATTATTGTTGTTGCTATTACAGATAATCTACAGATTACCTAGACTTACAATTGAATAAAATATACTTATTAAAAATAAGGGTGGTGGTTGTTCAGTTGCCCAGTCATGTCTGACTCTTTGCAACTCCATGGATTGCAGCATGCCAGTAGTGAATCCTAAAAATCCATCTTTTCCTAATTATTTTATTACATTTTACTATTATCTATGTTTATGAAGTTATTTACATCTACTGTATCTAGATATTCTGTTCTGTTGTTTTCATTACTTTTCCTCTTTGCTTTTCAGTTTGGGAAGTTTCTACTGACATATTTTCAAACTCTCTGATTCTTTCCTTCGTCATATCCAGAGTAGTGATTAGTTCATCAAGGCATTTTTTATTTCTGCTATCGTGCTTTTGATTTCTAGCCTTTTGATTTTTTCTTAAGAGTTTTCATCTCTCTGCTTATATCACTTGCTGATTCTTTCATGGTGTCCACTTTTTCCATTAGAGTCCTTAGGATATTAATCAGTTACATTTCCAGTTTCTGCCATATATGAGTCTGATTCTAATGCTTGCTTTATGTGTACATATATTTATATATATATCTCGAATGCCCTGGGCATGGCCAAATATATATTTGTCCAGTTGCCCAATATGTATTTGTATATATGGCCATGCCCCAGGGCATGTGGAATTCTAGTTCTTTGACTAAGTGTTGAGCCTGGGCCCCTCTGCAGTGGAAGCATGGAGCCTAACCACAGGACTGCCAGGGAAATACCCAGACTGTATTTTTTGCATTTTAGCATGCCTTGTAATTTTTTGTAGAAAGTGAGACATGATATATCTGGTAAAAGGAACTGAGGTTCTGTGTTTGTCTGACTGGGAGTTAGGCTATGTTTCCTGTTTGTTAAAGCTGTAGGTGTCAAATTTCCTCTGATGTCCTTGTTTCCTCTGATGTCTTTGGGTTTCCCTAGAAATTCCTTCTTAATAGGGTCTGAGTTTATAGTTCTTTTGGACGGAATCACCTGTTAACAGGAACTCAACTGATGTGTTGGTAAAGGGTGGGGAAGGGAAGTGTCCTGTGGGTCTCATTCTTTTAGTGAGATTGTGTCCCCGTACTCTGACCTTCATAGATGCTTTTTGTCTTTTTTCCCTCTTACATGAAACAAGACAGCTACAGGAAACTGGAGTTGGCTTATTTTCCTTCTCCCACATTGGTCAGGCTCTGTTGAATAGTTTCCCTTGAGGGAAGGGCTTTTTTAAGAACTGAATGCTCTAGTATATTTCAAAATGGCTACTTTTCACTCTCCTCATTGGAAGGATGAAAGGATTTTTCTCCTATCTTCATAGTAAGACCTGTGGGGCTCTGAGGGGTAAAACTCATAAAAATGTGGATATCTACTTAGGCTGGGCACTAAGGAGTTTTTGTTTCTGGAAATCTTTCAATCAAGTTCATGTTCAGTCTCCAGTAGTTAATCAATTGTCCTTTAAATATTTACATCAGTTACTGGTTCCATGATTTTGCTCCTAGTAAGCCACGATTCTGTGTTCTGCTTGTTCTGATTCTTCTTTTTTGTGGTAGAGGTTTGCCCTGTCACCTTGATTCTCTGATGGATCTAAGAAGGGTTACTGCTTTTCAGTTTGTTCAACTTTTTTGTTGCGAGAACAGGAGTGATAACGTCTAAGCTCTTTGTATGTCATACTGGAAACCAGAATCCCTGTCTATTACATCTTTGTGGAGGAAATACTATGTGATGGTATGTTCATCTCTTCCCAATTTCATGATCAGTGATGTCACACTGGTAGTTTGAAATTAACTATGGTGAAAGAATTACACTATAGAAATTGGTAAATACTACAGTCAATTCATTTGCTTTGTCAACTGTTTAGACTTAAGAAAGTGATCAAGAAAATGTTAATAATGTACATTAAGTTTAAAAATGTATCATATCTACAGCCATTAAATTGTCAAAAGCACAAAAAATTGAAATATTTTTCCAGTATTCAAAAACTATTATCTAATTCAGCAAAGATGTTGCTCAAGTCACTGACAAATAAGTGAAGTTCCAACATGTCTCTTTGCTTCACTTTCACCTTATTAATGCATATGAAAATGTCAACTAGCAATCAAAGCTATACAGGCATCCCTCATTTTATTGCCCTTTACTTTTTTGCACTTTGCAGATACTGTGGTTTTTAAAAACTGAAGGTTGGAGTGAGTCTACCAGCATAAACTTTTTTCTAACCACATTTGCTCACTTTGTGTTTCTATGTCACATTTTGGTAGTTCTCACAATGTTTTTAGCTTTGTCCTTACTATTACATTTGTTATAGTGATCTGTGGTCAGTGATCTTTTGTGCTACTATTGCAAAAAGATTACAACTCACTGAAGGCTCAGATGGTGGTTAGCATTTTTTAGCAACAAAATATTTTTTAATTAAGGTATGTATTATTGTTTTTTAGATATAATGCTACTGCACACTTAAGAACCAAATTATTCATGACTCACTTTATTGCAATATTTGCTTTATCATGGTGGTCTGAAACCGAGCCCACAATATCTCCAAGGTATGCCTGTATTTGTCTGTCAAATGTCACCACACATTTGGTTCTTGATTCAAGATTTGGGAAAATTCAATGAAAGCATTTCATGAGGATCAGCTGGCTACAAAAAATTTACAATAAAGAAAATTATATATTTTAGTTTTATAAATTACATGCTATATATCCTATCAGTAAATTTTGTAATAAACTTATATAAATATACACATCACTCAACGTGGAGCTGGGGATAGTTATGAATAGCACACCATATTTTCCTATTTTTGTTTGGAAACTACATGAATGTGTGGAGAAATTGTTGTAAAAGCAGTAAATGGTAATGTGTGACACGACTGAACTATGACATTCATAAGCACAATGCAAAATAAGATCAAAGCATGAAATACCATCCTTAAACCCAGAATGAATAGCCTTGTAAGTGTGACAGGAAACAGAGTCCTATTTAAAATGTTACAAAAAAAAAGAGGGAATTTCTCTGGTCTAAGATTTTGCCAGTTGTTCTTTAAGGGCCATGTGTCTGAAAGCTAACACTATTCTGACAATAAGCATATGTTGAACACCTACCGTGTGCCAAATGGTGTTCTGTTCAGGATGACATTTAAGATCACAGCTAACAGCAACCAGTGAAGAAAAATAAGTAAAGGGAATCCAAACTGGAAAAGAAGAAATTAAACCATCACTGCTTGCAGATAACAGGAGAGTATACATAGAAGATCCTAAAGATGCTACCAGAAAACTACTGGAACTCATCAATTAATTTGGTAAAGTTTCAGGTTACAAAATCAATACACAGAAATCGTTGCATTTACATACACTAGCAATGAAAGATCAGAAAGAGAAGTTCAAGAAGCAATTCCACTTATCATCACATCAAAAAGAATAGAATCAGTTCAGTTCAGTTGCCCAGTCGTGTCCGACTCTTTGCGACCTCAAAGACTACAGCATGCCAAGCTTCCCTGTTCATCATTAACTCCTGGAGCCTACTCAAACTCATGTCTATCGCTTCAGTGATGCCATCCAACCATCTCATCCTCTGTTGTCCCCTCCTCCTCCTGCCTTCAATCTTTCCCAGCATCAAGGTCTTTTCCAATGAGTTGGTTCTTTGCATCAGGTGGCCAAAGTATTGGAGTTTCAGCGTTATTAGCATCAGTCCTTCCAAAGAACACCCAGGACTGATTTCCTATAGAATGGACTGGTTGGATCTCCTTGCAGTCTAAGGGACTCTCAAGAGTCTTCTCCAATACGGCAGTTCAAAAGCATCAATTGTTCAGTGCTCAGCTTTCTTCCCCGGTGGCTCAGAGGTTAAAGCGTCTTCCTGGAATGCGGGAGACCCGGGTTCAATCCCTGGGTTGGGAAGATCCCCTGGAGAAGGAAATGGCAACCCACTCCAGTACTCTTGCCTGGAGAATCCCATGGAGGGAGGAGCCTGGTAGGCTACTAGTCCATGGGGTCAAAAAGAGTCGGACAGGACTGAGCGACTTCACTTTCACTTTCAGCTTTCTTTATAGTCCAACTCTCACATACATACATGACTACTGGAAAAACCATAGGTTTGACTAGACGGACTTTTGTTGGTAAATTAATGTCTCTGCTTTTTAATATGCTGTCTAGGTTGGTCATAGCTTTTCTTCCAAGGAGTAAGCGTCTTTTAATTTCATGACAGCAGTCACCATCTGCAGTGATTTGAAGCCCCCCAAAATAAAGTCTTTCATTGTTTCTATATCTATTTGCCATGAAGTGATGGGACCGGATGCCATGATCTTAGTTTTCTGAATGTTGAGTTTTAAGCCAACTTTTCACTCTCCTCTTTCACTTTCATCAAGAGGCTCTTTAGTTCTTGTTCACTTTCTGCCACAAGGGTGGTGTCATCTGCATATCTGAGGTTATTTATATGGAATATTATTGAGCCATAAAAAGGAATGCATTTGAGTCAATTCTAATGAAGTGAATGAACACAGAGCCTATCATAGAGAGTGAAGTCAGAAAGAGAAAAAAAAGTATCATATACTAATGCATATATATGGAATCTAGAAAAATGGTACTGATGAAATTATTTGCAGGGCAGGAGTGGAGACACAGACATAGTCAACAGACTTATGGACACAGTGTGGCAGGCAGTGGTGGGGGTGAGGAGAGGGTGGGATGTATGGAGAGAGTAACATGGAAACTTACATTACCATATGTAAAATAGATAGCCAATGGGAATTTTCTGTATGACTCAGGGAACTCAAACCAGGACTCTGTAACAGCCTAGATGGGTGGTATGGGGAGGAAGATTCAGGAGGGAGGTATACGTATGGCTGACTCACATTGACATTTGGCAGAAACCAACACAATTCTGTAAAGTAATAACCTTAAATTAAAAAATAAATTTAAAATTAAAAAAAAGGAGATTAAAAACTTAAAAGAAAAAAGATTCCATCACTCCGGGATGAGCCTTAGAGAGCATCACTGGCTGCCCTTGGCCTTTGTAAGGCTTAGGAAAATTGGCCTGGTGCAGGGATGGAGAAGCCTTTAGTGGCCAGAGGACTGCCAGAAATTGGGATGAGGAGGCAATGGAGCAGAAGATACCGAGCTGGGAATGAGGGGAATGGGTTTAAATGGTTGAGACAGTGGACTCTGGCAAGGAACACTAGACTCTCACTCTCAAAAAAAGGCAAAAATGTTAGAGAGAAGTACTGTACCTGCACAGAACAAGTTCATGGAATAGAACAGACCAGACCAGACCATTCGTACAGAGGATACTGGATTATCTATAGATTCTACCTCCTCAGCACGGACACTAGGTCATTTTAGCTACATTCTTCCATATATTCTGACAACAGTTTTACAAGGAGCAGGGAAAGGATAATACAGTTCAAAGTACTGAAAAGAAACTGTTAAACCAGAAGAAACTGAACTATCTTAATGAATTAATTAAACTACTGGATCTAAAATTTTACCAGATTAGATTAACATTTATTATCTCCTCTATTAATGGGTAGTACGGGTGTGCATGTGTAGAAAAAATTGGAGAATGAGAACACAGGGAATATAGCCAGTATTTTATGATAATTATTAATTGAGTATAACTTTCAAAAGTTATGAACCACTATATTATATATCTGTAGCTTATATAATATTATATATCAACTATACATCCATATATTTTTAATTAAAATAAAAAATAAATAGGAGCTTTCTTTCAAGAAAAAAAAATGTGATACATATATACAATGGAATATTACTCATCCAAA